>NC_135506.1:90778935-91145185 GCF_052857255.1 Amblyomma americanum
ATCTACAATCTCCTTTCAATACATGGTATCTAAGGCTAGTACAGGTTAAAATGCCCAAATATTTTTCTTCTACTCTTTTCAAAACAATCTCAAGGAGAACTCTTAGGAATAATGAGATTAATGCGGCATGGTCCACAAGCCGATGACATTAAAGTTCAAACTGCAAATCTCTTTCAGTAACATGTAAAACACAGCACCATGGATTACTTACAGAAATGTTTTTTTTTTAATTTTCAGTTCAGTACGAAGACCACTGTCTATGCAACTAAGTTTTATGACAACAAAAAGCACCTTTACAAGAAAAACGAAACCGACAAGCACTGTTCTAAAAGACCTTAAAACACCACATGGAAAACCATCTGTTGTTAATAGAGCAGAAAAATCAATTTTAGCATGTACATGCAGACTGTATGCTTATAAAAGCACTATGGAACAGCTACTAGGCCACTCAAAAAATATTTACACACAGCAAATATAAAAGTGGCAAAAAGGGCTATCGCTTTGTGCATTCATTGCTAGATGGTTATAAAATGCTCATTAGAATTAGCAGGCAGCCTTCCTCATTACAGCAGTACGACGGTGCAGGAGACCATTAGCCACAGGGAAATGAAGGCACAGAGCCGAATATACAACCGGATGCCTGCCTAGGTGGGGAAGAGTGTGAATAAACAAAAATGAAATGAATTTGAACGAGCTTACTAGAAAAATATTGACCGTGACTGCCATTCTCTGCTCCAACCTTCAGCAGGACATAAATGTCACCAAGATGCCTGCATACATATAGAAAGACTGATAGGTAACAACAGAGCTAATTAATGCGCTAGTTGGTTTACCTGATGTAAACAAAAGTGAAGCCCGGCTGCTGCCCAGCTGAAATTGTCAAGTACATGTTGGAGTATGAAGAATTGCAATTGCACTACTTTTGCAAACGGTGACACTGCTGCCTTGCAGGACATCCTTGTCGGGCGCCTACTCATCCACTTGAAACCTGGAAGTTCTAAAGCAAATAACAATAAACTATGAAAAAGCCCAAATGAACACCACCCTTACTAAATACCAAACTAGACTGACAAGATTTTTTTTGTGGAATGTGAAAGACTTTCCTTGCTTTTAGGTCCCTAGGAAGGCAACTTGCACGCATTTCAACAAAGCGATGTTTCGTATGCACTGCCCACAGGCAGATGCAACATAGCACCGGGCATCACAGGTAGCCAGGTCTTGACTATTGCTAATCATAAACACACAAACTACCCTCTGCTGTTAACTTGAACTCGAGACAAGCATCTTCAATAAACTCTCACTATACCAAAACAAAAAAAGAAACATCTTTGAAGAAGCAAACCTGCCTTTTGTTCTACTTCATCGGAATGTAGTACAGCACACAACTGGAGTGACACAGCTATCGGAAGTCGCAAATTTGTCTGGAAATTTTTTGAAAATTGCTTAAATTGCCGAGAACAGTATTAACCGAGTTCTTATGCAGTAGCAAATGGCAGTTTAATTATGTGGTCTTTGGTACCCTACCTTCAGATTTTTTTTAATTTAGAAAGGTAAAATCTTACGAAGAAAATAAATGCTATTTTGCCAATGACTATGCACATGAGCAATGCTTGGTTCATTACCCATTTTTGCCCATGTAATATTTTCCTTAAATATTTCTTTTTCCAAGCACAGTAGAAGAGTGGAATTGGCTTACTAACGACAGAATTTTACAGATATCTCTGGCATCACTGACTAGAAGTCTTAAGTTTTGCTAATAACTACTTCGTTACTGTATTACGTTACATTTTTTCATTTCGTTTAAAACGCATTTGTTACTGACTGGTTGTAGTAGCTGTATGTTTCTTTATATTATTATTTTCTTTGTTTACTGCCAATGAGTGGTTGTTTATTATTGTTACTTCTGATTATTGCCTGAACTTTTGACAGCTGTACTTCTATTTTTTCTCCTTGTACTCTCCTGTGCCTACCCCACAAAAATGTTTTGTGGGATTGCAGTAATTACAAATAATAAATTATCTAGATATCCCAGACTGAGAAGTGCGTAATATTGGGAACAGGTTTACCCTGAACACTTGTAAATGCAGACTGGGCGTGACAAGTGCCCATAAAACGGACAGATGAGCAATGAATTTTGATACACAGAAGTAGTTACCTCTTCGTTGTGGTGCTCAAACGTGCCTGGCAGTTTTTGAGCCAAGCCATAACTGCGGAACGTACATCCATGTCTAATGCTGAATGCCTGTTGGGATTTTTCCGGACAGACTCTACAATAGGTACATCACATTATAAGCTGTAACATATCTTCATATTGCCTTAAGAAAGGCAAAACAAACATGAAAAACCAATCATGCAGGCAGATTACTCTCGTAACACACTAACCCCACAGTAAGAATGAATGAACATCCAGAATGCCTGTTGTCAGCTCTGGCCTCTACCTTTGGCAAACAGCTTTCACGAGGCAAAATATAGATTGTATGCAGCAGTCATGAATTGCCCATTCTGCTTTTCACAGATGTGCTGTGCTTTTCCATATCTATGTCTAAGCCCACTGTTCGCCCTCACTGCACAAGTGACAGATAAAAGGAATTTTAGCTGGTCCTGCTACACTCTTCTTGCATCCGTAGTGATGAAACATGTCTGTGAAAATAATCCGTAAACATGATTAACAAGTGCTCCTCACCTATTCATTTTCAGTCTGCAGTAGTCAGATATTGCAGAAGTAGCTGGCATACTTCAGCCTAGATTAGTTACCCTGCTGATATCTTTTTACTAAATCAGGTTACAAGAAAGTAGGGCTTCCATCCTTAAAAATGCATTATACCACCGAAAGTGAACACTAAAAACTCGCTTAATATCGATAAAATAACATTTTCCTTTCTATGAGCAGCTGTCGAGGTAAATAACTCAACTGCACAGATAAACATATCCTACAAGAAGCCTTTTAAAAATATTTGTGCACAAAGCTAAAATGTAATGTGCACTTTCCAGAAAGTTTTTCTGGAACTTGTGTTCTGTTTGTTGCCTGCAGCACACTGCCTTATCACTATCCGCTACACGAGATGCGACCAGGGATGTCTTAACAAATCATAATAGTGCATGCCAATTTCTACATTTAGTATAATGACTCATGTTTCAGGCAGACACTCTCTTTAAATTGAGCATGACTGAGACCGACTTTTTGTTCTTGACTCGCATTAAGTGCCCTTGCAGCTATTGACCTTTGACCTGTTCCTCTCAGGGAGTGTTGTGCTATTTTTATACCAGCTCGACAGTCATCACCAACTATACGACACAATAACAGGAACTACAAGCAGCTCTGCATGGCTCTGAGCTGCATCAGAGTTTTTCAGGCTCTTCTCTACCTCCTCCGAATCGTTTACAGTCATCAAAGGGTAACTGTGCCGTGCAGGCTCCTCAACATCAACGTCACCCGGACTAAATAATGAAATTATGACCTCATTCTGTGCTTTTAGAAATGCAATTTCTTTTAGAATTGTACCTGTTGCCACTGAAAAAGAAAAATTGAAATACAAATAAAACGTACCAAATCTTTAAGGCTGCGATCTCTTTTTACTCAACTACAAGAATAATTTTGATGAAAGCTTTGTATGCACTAGTATGACCTACCGACAGCTATTTGTATTTTTTCCATCACCTAAGTTATGCCTCACTGACATAAAAATCTAATCAGCTCAAAAAAAGTGATGCAGCCATTAGGTAACTTTCTTGACGTGATTAGGAAAATTGCCAGGAGGAAGTCGCTGAAAATTTTGAGCTTTTCAGCAAATCCATAGTATATAAAATATTTTAAACAAGACCTATCAAACTGTTAACTGAAAAATGAATTTACTCAAAGTGAAAGCAATAAAGTTACTGTAGGGTTCGGCGCGCTGTCGCATCTTTTTGTAAATGTGTTGCGAATATTCCGTGAGAGGGCAGTGACCTAGGCTGCGCGTCCGGTTTTGTTTTATTTTGTTTTGCTTTGGTGCACGCCGTTAGAAGGGGACTCATGCCTTTTTGGTTAGTCTCTCTATTTTTTGAGCTTTCCTATTCGTCAAAACTGATGAGCCGCAGTTAGCAGTTTATTTTTACATGTGGAAAGGGGCGCGGGCATCTTCGGGGTGCACCCGCGAAGGAACCCGCGCCCGTGTGCTTTGGTCTCTAGATACTCCTAGCTGGCAGGCGCTCGGTCTGGCCGAGTGCGGAGGGAGTGACCGTTGAGAGCTGGTGCGAGGCGCGCCAGTTTGACTGTTGGGACGCGGTGTCCCTCGCCTCTGTGCAGGCGGTCGGCTAGGCCGGCCGCGGATAGTTGTGGCCGTATACTGACTTTTGTTTGTACCCATCTGTAAATAGCCTGTATAAAAGTTCGTTTCTCACTAAATCGCTTCGCCTGCAAGTCATATCATCGAGAAGCCTTCAAGCGGTGCATCCAGTTTCTGGAAATCACCGGACCAACACCACCGGCAAACCTTTACTGGCGCACTCGACAGTACTGGTGCTCTGCAGCGGCACCGAGGAACGGACGAAGACATCCACGGAGAGAACGACGAAGTTCGGCATCCAAGGCGCGATACCGAAAGGACGACAGGCTGCGGGGGTGCGAAGGTGCGAACCGCATCGGGCGTGAAACGCCGAAAAAAGACCCTCAACAGACACAGAGTGGTATCCCTGAGCAACGGCGGCAGTTGGAAGATTCAAGCGGACACGGCCTTCAGCGGAGCAACAAGGAGGCAACAAGAGGTCTCCGACGAAGAGAGTGCTGCAGCCGTGGGAAAGGACGTGGCGGCATCTGACTGGGAGGTTCGGAGAGGTCGCAGTAGCCATGGGCAGCGACGCGACGGCAGAGTGAGTCCCCCTTCCCATTTGCTTGCCTCCGTAGCGCTCGAGCCGCAGGGTTAGGGATCAACGGGTGCGATGGCCGAATTCAGGTGTTCGAGTGAGCAATATATCAGGCGCGCCTTATGGTCCAGGCTGGACGATGTCAGCCTGGAATCCCTCGAGCGCGAACTAGCGATAGCCAAACAAGAGTACAAGGAGATGAAAGAATCTCTTCAGAAAGAGCGAAGTGCGCAGCAGGAGGTGGTACCGCTAGAGCGAGCTCAGTGCCGATCACCCCCGCCGGGTAGAGGAGATGGCAACGAATCGCTGAGCAGTGTAACAGAAGAGGCGGTTAGTTGCTGCAGCTTGAAGCAAGTAGGGATCGAAAGCGCTTCGGGTGAAGCGCAAGTCCCGGCAAAAAATGTAGAGATTGGTGGCGCTGAGTTGCTGGATGCTGCTCAGTCAGCAATCCAGGTTGAAAGAAAACAGCGGTACCTACCTGCTGGCTTGGAGATGAGCCCCGTGGAGGCGAAGGCCGATAAAACCCATCCGGTGGGCAACGCACGTGAGGGCATGACGGACTTTTGCGCTGAACCTCATGAGCAGGAGGAAAATGGCGGCTCGCCAGGCGCAGGCATCCAGTGCGAACTTTCTTTGCGCATCGACATGGAAGCGTTGCGTCGGGGGTGTTTCCCCAATGACGCGGATGAAACATCGAACTCAGCGGTAGCGGCGTGGCTTGAGGCGCAGGTGTCGCAGCTGAATAGAGCTGATTCTGAGACAGCGGACACGGGTACAAGCAATGCTACAGTGGAGAGATTGCCATACGGCAGATCAGCTGGTGTGGACAGTGCGTACTTTACCGTGAACAGAGCATGGAAACACGTCAAAAGTTTGCGACGCACGCCAAATCACAGCACGATCTTGGCGTGCCTTTGCCTATGCAGCCCGAGGGACTGGCGTCCAGCGTAAAGACGCTACAGCAGTTGAGCACGCAAAGCATGAAGGCCTCAGAAAACATGGCTCTGTCCATAGTGAAGGCGCATGGCCTGAGTGCGCTGACCGCCAACGAGGGTCGTAAGTTGGATAGACAGCAGCGCAAACGGAATGTCACTGCGCTGACCGCCTGTGCCGCACCGATATTCGGTCGTAGACGGCGGGTGCGAGTGTTCGACCCGGGAGGACGCCGCTGAATCGTAGGCTGCGTTGGCCATGCCCACTCCACCTTTAACAGGCCTCGCCATGTCCCAACAAGGACCCGTGCGCAGGTATGCAACACGGCTAGCCTTGGTGGCACGTCTCTAGATGAAACAGAAGGCTCGAGTAAGCGCGGATGCAGTAGGTGGGTGTGGGGGATCCAGAGTTGGCAGGACTCAGTGTTCAGGGACTACAGACGTGGACATGACCGAATGTTCTTGTGCGGCAGTTATGCTGATTTTTCCTTGTGTGCTTCAGTGATTACGGACAGTGTGATATAAACTGCTCGGAACTGTCTTTGTTTGCATATTACAGATGTCTGAGTGCCCCGAGAATGATGTGCTGTCATAGTTACAAGATTGAGAGTATTTGTCATTGACACTGTCATTAGCATTGTCTTTAACATTGTCCTCGGGATAGGTGTGAGTGTGTGACGAAGGGTCGCAGCATGCGGGCTCGCAGGCTCCGGTTGCTTGCTCGTGCAGAGGTACTCAACCGCCACTTGCCGAACCCTTTTTGTTGTTTGTTGCCTCGGCTTATCTCTGAATAGGTTAGCCGAGTCTTGGGGGGAAGGTGTAGGGTTCGGCACGCTGTCGCATCTTTTTGTACACGTGTTGCGAATATTCCACGAGAGGACAGTGACCTAGGCTGCGCGTCCGGTTTTGTTTTATTTTGTTTTGCTTTGGTGCACGCCGTTAGAAGGGGACTCATGCCTTTTTGGTTAGTCTCCCCATTCGTCCTTGCAGTTTCCTTCGCGGCTCCGGACGGCGGGGCTATCTGCCGGCCTCGACCTTGGACCCCTGTCCCCTTGGCGAAGGATTGCGAGACCACCTAGGGAGGCCTCGGGGGTAAGGGAAAACGATGACATCTGTTTTGAGCTTTCCTATTCGTCAAAACTGATGAGCCGCAGTTAGCAGTTTATTTTTACATGTGGAAAGGGGCGCGGGCATCTTCGGGGTGTACCCGCGAAGGGAGCCGCGCCCGTGTGCTTTGGTCTCTAGCTACTCCTAGCTGGGAGGCGCTCGGTCTGGCCGAGTGCGGAGGGAGTGACCGTTGAGAGCTGGTGCGAGGCGCGCCAGTTTGACTGTTGGGACGCGGTGTCCCTCGCCTCTGCGCAGGCGGTCGGCTAGGCCGGCCGCGGATAGTTGTGGCCGTATACTGACTTTTGTTTGTACCCATCTGTAAATAGCCTGTATAAAAGTTCGTTTCTCTATAAATCGCTTCGCCTGCAAGTCGTATCATAGAGGAGCCTTCAAGCGGTGTATCCAGTTTCTGGAAATCACCGGACCAACACCACCGGCAAACCTTTTACTGTTACACTATCAACTATTAGCAAAAAATCTTACACAGGCCACTTAAATGAACTGCTTGAATATAGCAGGGAACATGCACTAATGAAATGCCCTCACTTGATATTTCAGTTCTGATCACGACTGCCAAGCTTTCGTGATCATATCCTGAAAGTATAAGAAATAGGCAGAAAGCAAGCACTCTATTATCAATTTGAACAAAGAAAATAATGAAATATCAGAGAAGATTGATACATGCTAAAAAGTAACATTTGACTTCCTGCGGGGATTCTGATGCACCCAGGACCTATTCAAATTTTGGCATTGACAAGTGAGCATCTCAATACAATAAGACAGTATGCAGTTTAAAACAAACTCCACACCATTTTTATAATGCTGACTTGTGAATAAAATAGAACAAACATATATCATGAAGTTGTTTTTACCAAGGCAATAAATACTAATTCAACCAGTGCAGAAATTCAGTGCCGAGGATGCGGATGTTACCGCCGTCGGATGAAACATCGGTTAAGGGGTCTCTTGATGTTTCATCCGAAAGAAAATTGAACTGGTCTCTTTCCAAAGAATTTAAAGTAAATGGAGTCAGATGTTTAAAGCATTGCATTACCAAGAAAGTGAGGTCCTGCCATCAGTTCATGAGCGCAGCTTCCTTAAAAAGAAAATTGTAAAATAACAATGAACCAGATCTCTACATGCATTCCAGACATACGGCTGAACTGTTAAACATTCCTCTCAAGGCTTACCTCGTGCACTTTGTGCCACTCCCTGCGGTCAGACTGTGAATGCAACACAAATTGAAATAATAAATGCAACAATTCAATGGGATAAACAAAAGAAAACATGCTGGCGTTGACATAATTTCACTCACATATGAGAGGGTGGTTGCACACTGCATCATACCGTATTAGCCTGGCTGGCTGTCTTGTGGCAAGCGAGAGAGTCTTCCTACCGAGAACAAGAATATTGCACTACGGCTTCAGCAAATCAACTCTCTGGTAATGAACTTATGCACTAGGAACAAAAATGCCAGCTGAAACTTACTCTGGCCACTCTGCACAAGGCCCCGCGGAGAATCCGCACCAAAGAAGCACAAGCAAGGAGACATCAAGAAATCAAAATTAATGAATGAGACGGGAAGATCATGCAGTGGTATTAATCCCCAGCCATGAATCAGCTGGCATGTCACATCTTACCAGAGCGCTGTGACTGCAGTGGTTAAGTGTGACTCGAAAAGCACAAGAGCAAAAGCACCAAGGCTTGAGCGAACCAGCTCTTCCAACCAATTTGCCAGCAAGCACTCACGCGAGGCAGTGCGCAGAGATAGTTGTGGTGAATCTGGATCAATGAATAAAAACGGAAAGCCATCAAACATTTCAAAAGAATGAATGATATAAAAGACACACGTGCAATGCTATTGTTCCTCTGCACTGAACCAGGGAGCTGACAAGTCGCATCTTAGCAGAACAGCGTGACAGCCGTGGACGAGTGTGGCTTTCTGTAAAGCACAAGAACAAATGTGCTAAGGCTTCAGCGAACCACCTCTTCAAGCCAATATGCCGGCAATAGTTTAAAAAGGGTACTCCGCACAAGCTCCCGTGGCAATCAAAGAAGCACAAATGCGAAGGCATCAAAACGATTTAAATGATGAAAAAAAAAATCCCTGCAGTGTATACTATCATTGCCCTAATAGGGAGCACGGAGTTGCCATAGGAGATCTTACCAGATTGCCTCGGCTGCCTATGCTGTACTGAGTAAGAATGGCTCCCTGCAAAGTGCAGGTACAAAGGCTTGAGCAAAATGCTTTCCTTAGTCCTGAGCACATGTTGCATCTGCTCAAACACAGACAACTGAAATGCCTTACAGGGCCTAATTCGGGCACTGTGCGAAGAGCCAGCATGTCTACGAAACAAATACAAACGAAAGGATGGAATCCAACTCATTCATATACTGGTATTTCATGAGTACTTAAGCAGCATGCTGTTAACTATAACAGGTGATTGTTAGTCCAGCATTGTCCTGTGTACTTCTCCTCCATGTTTTGCTGTCTTTTTTTCGCTGATTCCGTAACGGGTAAGCAGAACACTGGACAGTATTCTTTAACTTCCAGCTTCAATAAATATAATGTAGCGACAATTTGATTTTAATTCATTTTAAGAGATACGACAAACGTTCATAGATGTGGTACGAACTTACCCATGCTGTCACTTTCTTCCGTCTGTGAACTACTGCAAAAGTTTCCACAATAGGTGCCATTGTTACAGTAGAACAAGGAAACCATTACCTTTGGAGACGAAAAGGTGGCACCGGAAGGTTAAAACACTGAGCTCCAGTCTCGTCATCATCAGATGAGCTGGACAGCAGCAAGAATCTTCGTCGTTTGCCTCACCCTTTTTCAAGGTGACATTCAGAGTGAGAAAAAAAATTTACTCCAAATGAAGAAAACAGACGCGCCTTGATCGGTTGACGTTTCCAAATGGTCTGTATCTTCTGCTTTACGCAGTTTTTGTCGTGCTTTGTCATACTTTTCTATAAAAAAGCATTTCATTTCCTTCATCAATTAGTGTACTGACAATCACTTTGCTATAAATTACGAGTAACTTATTCTACTATAGCATCAGACAGCAATGGCTTAGTGGTCTGCCTATCTGATTCAAATGAGGAAGGTGCAAAGTTTGACCCATTGCTTTTGCCTACTCACTGGCTTTACAATATTTACAAGTCTTGCCCTCGCCGGGTGCTTGGATTCTTTGGGTGAAACGCTTGAAAAAATGGGTGCCTCGTGAAGTACAGACTATGGTTAGGCATGCGCCCTTAACAAGCTATTGTAATGACAATAAATTATATCTAATTACATATTGAAAGGAAGCTAGCAGCCATTACTGACATGCTGGGAAAGATGTTGAGTAACATGAAAGTTTTGTTCCCAAACTAAACCGGTTCCTGTTCTTCATGTCTCTACACAAGAAGCCAAGCTGGCATAAGCCTTGGTGCATTTTCCTAGCTATTATGTTGTGCATGTATGCTTCCAATGCACAGCCCATAGACTCCCATGTTTTTTGCAGGCATTCCATATTTCTTGCCTCTTAAATTTCTTTTCTGCATTGTGAAGGAAGCTGCATCAGTCGAGCTTCATTGCATGCATATATGCACAACTGGAATGTACACTGCAGGTATGTGTGCCAGAGCACTAACTGTTGTTGAAACCACCACAAAGAATCTAAGATTTTTAAAAAGCACTAGACATTACATACCTGTTTTTTCAAGAAGTTAGATGTTGTACACATCTGCAGAAGAGTCCAGCTGAGACCGCATTCGCACTAATTTTTGGATGTTGGTGCTTGAGGTTGGCCAGGAACATTTTGTGTCATTGTCCAAAAGCCAATTGGTAGGCACAACTGCGACACTGTTGCCTTCGACGAACCTCACAACAGCATACATTTCCTATCAACACACACTGTACATTTTGAGCAAGCAGAGTTGCTAAAATGCAAAGATATATAAGCATGATGGATGCATGAGCCAATTGGACAAAAAAAATGCACCTCATAGCACCATATGTTATCTATCAACACACAATGTAGATTATGAGCAAGAAAAGCTACTAAAATATGAAGGATGTATATGAAGAATGGATGCATGAGCAAGGACAGCTGCTAAAATGCCAAATGTATTATATATGCTGAATGGATGAAAGAGTCAAATGGATCAGAGGAAAAAGAGCATACTGAGACTCCAGGCGCTCAAGAGGCAGCAAGATGCACTTCGACTTAATATCAGAGAGCTGCAATGAAAAAAGGGGGCCAGAAGTTTCCTTCACAATAAAAATGCCCAGGTTTGAAGATGTGCACGGTGTGGTGAAGAAGTGGCCAAGAATCTCCAATTTTCTGCCAACCACAACCTTGTGATTATGGCAGTCAAATGAAAAATTTTCGACCATGATGGAAGTTGAATCTCTCATGGTGCAATCATTGTTTTCTGGTGATGTTCTCAAAGTGATGAGAGGGAACTCTGCAATACTGAACTGAGGCTCACAGCAGTTTTCAGCGAAGGGGCCATGGCAGTGCATCTGTGAATACAGCACTGTCTGATGAGTAGCTTCCTTGGTCATGAAGAATGTGCCAGCAGCCGTCTCTTCAGCAATGTGATTAGCAAGCTGTTCTAGTGGCTTCTGTGAGTGTCTTATCAGTTTCTTCAGGTGGTGCATGAACTTCTCTGCAGGGAATGCACTAAAGTTGTTGAGAGCTCCATGCCTGGTCACATCATCAGCCAAATGAACCAAGGAATGCACATTATAAGAAACAGTGTGCTCACCATAAAGTGATTTAAACGATGGAAAAAAGCAGATGAGCAACTCCTTGGCATAGGCATAATAGCCCTGGTACATAGCATCACTGGAAAGTATGGTGATTCCCACATGCAGAAGTAGAAAATGAATGCACAATTTTTCGGGTAGAATTCCCTTCAGAACAGCTGGGCCAAATTACAGCAGGAAACAATGCAGCTCGGTCGCTTTCCTGCGATCAATTTCTCTCAGGAAGCGTGGCTTCCGGGCGCAGTGAATGGTTGCCAGCTCTAGTAACCGTTTTGTAATTCTTTCAACTTCTGATGAAGGCAAACATTATTCTAGTGAGCCTCTCATCCACAGCAGTATCAATTTTGTTGCGAATCACAGGCAAACTAAGTTCATGTTGTCCAGTGGGAAATAAGATACAAGGCCAATTGGAAGTGCAGAAAGTGGTGTCTCTCTCACATGATGTTCCTCCTGCACTTTGTCAGCAAAGCTCACATTCGTTCGCAATGATGTATGGGTGTCTGGAAACACAACTCTACCTTCAACATACTTTCCTTTCTGTTGGCACTTCTCACAACCATAGTAACCAGGATGCAGTTTCGTACCTAAAACAAATGCACGAGCAGGTGCATCACATACAAACTCGTTAATAGCTATAGCGAAGTAAAAACCAACAATGCACAATCCCCTCTCTAGGAGCTGCAGAAATTCACCGATCAAAGGGCTCAGGAAATCACACGGGGATGGAGGCTTTTGGTTACCATAGTAGCATGCAACCAAGAAGACACCAGTGCCAGGAATGTCATCAGTCTTTGCAAGAATGGGCCAAAACTGGCTCTGGGAGCTTTTTCTGAGTGGAAGCCCATCAATATAGAACATCAAACCAATTCTTTTAGGTAGCCGAGACAAGCTGAGATACTTTGCCAACATGCCTTCAAGGTTCTTTACAATATCAAAGTAGACATATGATCCTTTTCCTGAAGTCTCAACTTCGGCTAAACGTGGGGTTCTCAGTAGAGTCCGCGCATCTGATGACAAGCTCGCGAAGCATTCATGCGTTTTTAATATTTTCAGAAGCGAGGAAAGGGCTGCTTGTGTAACCATGTGCTCGCATGACTAATTTTTTACAAGGTCAGCTATGTGTTCTGCAGAATCGGCGCGCTGCTCAGAAAACTGGCATTCAGTGTCATTCTCACTACTCCCGCTACGACTAGGTGCTACAACACTTGATCTACCCGGTTCTTCGTGAACACAATATCGGCTATCGTACTCATGAGCGCTCAACTCGCTGTCACTTGACTCTACCAGAGCCTTTGAACGCCGAATTCAATAACCAAAGCAGAGCGATCATCTGGCTTATGTTGTGCTGCTTTACAAGGTCTCTGTTCTCGTATGATTTTTTCGAAGTCGATCTCATGAACTAATGGCTGAATGAGGGCATCAAGTCTACGATGCTTCTGAGTTCGCGAAAGCACGTCAATGGCCTTTCAGCCTTCCATTCCTTCCATTGGCCAATGGCCTATTCCATTGCTGCGCAACCTCAACTCACTAAAAAAGAGACTTCTCGGCCAGGACAGCCTTAGCGCCGACAGCAAACAAGATCAATAGCGTCTTCAGCCGCGTACACAAAGACAGCGCTGCGAAAAAAGAACGGCGAACAAAGTTCCCCCCATTAGACTTTCAAAGGCTATACTGCAGTGTGATATGCGAGACCGCGAACATTGGCCAAACTGAAACTATGGGACCACGTTCACTCACACGTGGAAACAAGGTGTTGCAGGAGTAACGAATAGCGCCTCCACTCGCCTTCACTCGTCACAGACAACGCGGTAGAAATGCAGTACTTGCTCGTTCACAATGACATTGACCGCGCCGAAACGAAGGAGGTTATGAATCGCTGGAACCGAAAAAAAGCGCGCGCAAGATGAAGTCACGTGGTGCCGATCTGTCGCACCGAACCACCTAGTGGCGATCAGTAGTTAAAACCAAGACCTACTGAACTAGAGACCTGCACATTTGGCACTGCTCCAGCGCGCACCTTCTAGTTCATGCCTTTTGCCACTAGAGAACGGCAGCCACGGGCGGCTTGGCGCTACAATTAACCTGTTGAGCAAGATGACGTCAGTTAATTTACTTCAAGAATACAATAGCTCTGTCATTTGTCTATGTTGTGAGTGTTCATCATTCATCCATTGCCTAGCAAAGATGCCAGAAAGTCTCACACCTGGCATGCGCACAAACAAAATATTCACCGCTAGGATTTGAAGAAATGTCGTATTTGCATTGTTCAGTACTAGGTTTCAAAATAATAAGACGGGACAAATGCACAGGGAGGCTGTGAGAGAAGAAAAATCATTTGTCGAAAGCAGACGATGATAATGATCATGACAGACGAACAGGTCAACTGAGCGCCCTCAACGGCCAAAAAGTTAACGAAAGTTGGCGCACGTAGTCCCATAGGACCATGGAGTTTCTTACTATTAACTAGAGGGAGAGCTGGCGCCTCGCCTATGGGAGTTTGCATGGAGTTTCCCTGAGACCACCTGTACCACCATTGGCACTAAGCATCATGGGGCGGAGAGCTACCTACTGCAGAACAACTTTTGGCCAAAAAATAATGAAAAGAAAAGTTGTTCAATAAGCAAGAATGTCCTAACATTCAATATCCTGTCTATAAATTGCAACAAACTGGCAGAAAAGCATGTAAACGCAAAGTTTGCCCCAAAATAAGCGATGGATTGCTCTCCTATTGGCCAAGCATTGCAGACAACAAAAGCCAATATTTCATGTTTAACAGGAGCACTTTTAAAAAGAAATATGTTTTTGGAAAAAAAATGTCGCTTCAACAATTCAATAGGCGTTTCCACAGCATTTCGGAAAACAAAAACCTTTTATTGGCGTCGTGTTCTGTGGCGTTCTCGCTACTATGGCTTTTGCGCACTACTTTTACGCCGAAGTCGTCTGCGCGCGGAGAGCGCCGTGGATACGAAATGGGACACTGTGTTCCTGAAAAAACCTACTGTCCTGCACCAAGTAGCTCATCACCCCATGATGCTTTGCGCGCCCATGGAGGTCTCTAGTTCCGTAGGTGGGGAGTGCCATACGTGGGGAGTGCCGTAGCGTAATTGGGAAGAAATCGACTTCTTCGCCTGCCGACAACTCGAGCACAAGATGCCCAACCTAGTGATGTCTCTCGAGGCATTCGCCAAAGAAACCGCATCATCAGAAGCCGACAAACACCGCACCAAGCAGACAGAGAAGTTGTCGAAACTTCAAAGCCGGCCCGAACAATCCCCACCGGATCATTCTGACATGGTCGCCAACTTCTCCTCCAGGAAGCTCACAAAAGCAGAAATGTCAATCCTAGCCAAGGGACACAAATTCAACCTCCAGGTGAACAGACCCCCCTTCCCCCCTCCAGCAATCGTATCTACGCTTGAAGTACGTATCCGGCAACTGGAACCTGGTGTACGAGAAGAGGTGAGGCTCAAAACAATAGGTGTACTTAATTCAGGGCAAGCACATCAAACAGAATGAAACCTACCACCGGATGAAAGACAAGCCCTGCAAGACCTCAAGACAGACACCAACATAGTGGTCCTCCCAGAAGACAAGGGCAACACAACAGTCGTTCTGGACAGATGGGACTACGAAGAGAAAATATCCACCTTACTCAGCAGTCAAAAATATGAAAAATTAAAGAAGGACCCCTTAACTACCCAAGGAAGGCTAAACAAAACATTGAAAGAAGTATTCCAAAAATACCCCAACTTCCAAAACCTCTACCTTCAGTTATTGAGCCCCAACGGATCGGATTCAGAATTCTACGGCCTGCCCAAAGTCCACAAACCGGGGATTCCTTTGCGCCCTATTGCGGACTTCAGGTGTTCCCATCTTCGCTCGTTGTCAGAATACCTTCACAAACTCATATCACCAATCGCAGGAAAAACAGCAACCCATATCGGTCATTCCAGTCACTTCATCGAACTGGTGTAACAAACCACCCTTGAGGCCGACCAATGCCTTTCCTCCTTCGACGTGGTGTCCCTTTCCACAAACATCCCCGTGAAGCTTGCGGTGACCGCTACCCGAGACGCCCTACAACGCGACGACACACTCAGCGCACGAACCCCGCTGAGTGTAAATGATGTGTGCCACCTACTGGAGTTGTGCCTATCAAACACATACTTCTCGTCAAACGGGGAATTTTACCGACAAGTGAAAGGAACACCAATGCGAGCATCCATCTCTGTCGTCATGGCCAATTTAACCATGGAACACATCGAACAACGTGCCCTAAGCTCATTCCATCCGAAACCAAAGTTTTTCCTCAGGTATGTCGACGACTGCTTCGCCGTCATCAAAAGATCTGAGACTCAAAATGTCCTTCGTCATTTAAACTCCGTAGAACCTGACATTCAGTTCACGCTAGAGGTGGAACAAGAAAACACCACTGACATTTTTGGACGTACTTGTGTCCCGAAACCACAATATCCTTCAATTCTCCGTATATCGCAAACCAACTCACTCAAGCCGTTATCTCCAATTCTCTTCGAACCACCCGACAGTCCATAAAGCATCAGTGGTGAAGACGCTGTTCAGAAGAGTTGAGACACACTGCAGCAGAGAACTTGACAGAAAAAAAGAGCAACGCACGATATTCAAAGAACTCATCATGAACGGCTACCCAAACGACTTTATTTAAAAAACCATTCGACGTCAAAAACACTACATTCGCCCAGAAATCAACGCACAAAGACCAACGCATCACCAAAATACGTCACTTAACCTTATGTCGGAGGTGTCAGCGAAACCATCGCCCGAATCCTGAAAAAATCGGGTCTCCAGGTTGCGCACAAGCCCACAAACACTGTTTCGCTTTGCCTACCTATTGCCAAAGACCGGCAGACGAGAGAAAAAGCCCAAGGCACTGTCTACGAAATTCCATGCGCCGACTGCGACGCAAGCTACATCGGCGAAACCAAAAATTTCAATGAAAGAATTCGGCAACATTAAAAACGACGTCCGCAAATTCGCAAGAGAGCGCAATCCACTAGCCGAACATTCCAGGGACTCCGACCATAGAATCAACTTCGAAGAAACCTGCACCCTCGAAACCAAAACAAATTACCACAAAAGGCTCCTTCTGGAATCCGGGCATATCCAAACCACCCCGAACAACATCAGCCGTACAAAAGGAAACCTGCCCCCAGTATATGCCCAGGGACTTCCCTCTTCAACTCAACGAAAAAAAGTCGCCATTCACCACCTACCTGCAGTGCGCCAGTGTGACTAACAGCCTAAACCCCCTTCCCTTCCCCCGTGCCTTTCGCATCACAGCTGTCGTTCATTTGACCCCCCCCCCCTTCCCCTCCATATTTAAAAGACGCTAGCTACTGCCCTCAGTCACTGACCCTGATGAAGGAGCCGAGTCGGCTTCGAAACGTTGGGTTAAAGTTAAAATTTTGGTTGGAGATGTGCAGGTTAATATAAGATTGGGGTCGTTAGTTTGTGGCCGCAGAAAAAAAGCAACATTTAAACTGAAAATTGGTTTTCGGGGAAAATGGTTCCCCGGTTCGAATCCGACCGCGGCGGCTGCGTTTTTATGGAGGCAAAACGTTAAAGTGCCCGTGTGCTGTGCAATGTCAGCGCACGTTAAAGATACCCAGGTGGTCGAAATTATTCCGGAGCCCTCCACTACGGCAGCTCTTTCTTCCTTCTTTCACTCCCTCCTTTATCGATTCCCGTGCAGCGCGGTTCAGGTGTCCAACGATATATGACACAGATACCGCGCCATTTCCTTTCCCCCAAAACAAGTTATTATTATTATTGTAAAGGAAATGGCGTAGTATCTGTCTCGCATCTCGGCAGACACCTGAACCGCCTTAAGGGAAGGTATAAAGGAGGGTGTGAAAAAAGGAAGAGGTGCCGTAGTGGAGGGCTCCGGAATAATTTCGGCCACCTTATCCGCCATGGTGCCTCAGTGTGAAAGCGCTCGTCTACTAAACCGAAGTACCCGGGTTCGAGGAGGAGGATGAACTTTATTTTCTTCGACAAATTAGCAGATGGTGTGGGGTTATAGCCCCATCAAGTGGCAATGAGCCCGTGGCGTTCGGCGACTTCTAGGGCTCTTGTCACAACCCGGATCTGTGTGTCCGAGTCGGAACGGAACAATGCGGCCTCCCACTGGTCTGGATTCGAGATCTGCAAACCTCGAGGACGGGAGACCCGAGGGCAAGCCCAGAGTATGTGGGATAGAGTGGCATGTTGGCCACATAGTTGACAGGAGGAAGAGTAGACCCCAGGGTATGTGCGGGCATATATCGCGCGGTAGGAGAAAATGTTCGTTTGGAGTTCCCTCCACGAAACCTTTTGGGGTTTGGTGAGAGAAATATATGCGGGGGGAAATAGAAGTCTACCTAAGCTGTAGTGCATGGTTATGTCATGAAATGTAACCATACGATCTCTCGCCGTCCGCAAGACGGGCGACACCCCACCCCGGCCGACGAATCCTCGGGCATGATTGTGGGCTGCCTCGTTCCCTGGATGGGATGAGTGCGTAGGGACCCAGATCAATTGGATGGACGGAGTAGGAGTTTGGTATAGTAGAGGAGAGATAAGTTGACAGGGGAGACCCGGCCTTTGACGAAATTAGGAATCGCAGATTTAGTGTCGATAAAGACGGTTTCTGCAGAGGTGGACATCATTGCGAAGCCTATGGCCGCCTCCTCGGCCTCTTGAGACGATCTGACGGGAATGGAGCACGCAACCAACAGCCGTCCACAGTTGGTTACAGCCGCGAGGGAAAAAGCATCGCAATCGGGGTGTTCGGCGGCGTCTACGTAGACCGCTGTCCGATCATCAAATACTTTTTGTACAGAGACTTAGCCCTGTCCTTGCGGTTAGCGACATGATACTCTGGGTGCATGTTTTTAGGGAGAGGGGTAACGATAAGGTTACTGCATGTGGATGTGGGACGGAAGCTGGGCCTTGTCGGGGATGGTCGCTTCGAAGCTTATTCCAAGCTTGTCGAGTATGCGACGTCCTGTGGAGGTGTGGGTGACACTCGTACCGAGAATTGAGACGAGCCTCCGAGAGCTCCGTAACAGTGTTCTAGACTGCTAATCTCATTAGTTTATACGTGGGGGTGCGGTGGGGGAGATGGAGAGCCGCCTTGTATGCCAGTCTAATAAGGCAGTCAACCCGTTCCCATTCCTGGCAGCTAAGGTAGAGTTAAGGGAGGGTATATATGTGAGGCGACTGATAACAAAAGCATGAACAAGACGTCGGAGGTCAGCCTCTCGCATGCCTCTATGTTTATTAGTAATGTGACGAATTAGACGAGTGGTCTGCGAGACAGACTGTGACCATAGCCAGAGTGTCGGTGTTTTTCTGATTGCATTGGCTGAGAAGCCCCTATACCCTAATGGGATACTTCGCGTATGGGTTGTCCACTAGCAGTAATGCAGATGAGAGGATGGCCGTGGAGGCTGGGTTGACCACGGATGAGCAGCAGCTCGGACTTCTGAGGGGAGCACTATAGGTCGGCGCCGACTACGTGGCGCTCAGTGACATCCACCGCTTGTTGAAATGCGGGTTAAACCTCAGCATCGTTGCCTGTTGAAACTCAGAGGGTGATTTCGTCTGCGTATAAGGTATGGGATAGCCGGTGGATAGTGTCTAATTTGAAGGTAGCCTGAGCAAGGCGACATTTAAAACAAAGGGGAGAGCGGATGTTTGGGGGTTGCCATTTCTACCGAAGGTCATAGGGTCTGAGAGGAGAGAGCCAAAGCTAAGTTCAGCTGTACGACCAGAGAGGAAAGCGCATATATACTCGTAGGTACGGTGACCAGGATTTGGTAGCGAGAGGTTAGCGAGAATAGCTTCGTGCGAGACACTGTCAAATGCTTTAGTTAAATCAAGCCCGAGAATAGCCTTTGTGCCCGCTCTGGTAGAGGGGCACAATATCTCTCTCTATAGAGAGCTGAGCATAATGTCTTGCGTAGAAATCTGAGCGGAAGCCAATCATGGCGCGAGGTAGGAGATTGTTATCTTCAACAGAATCTTCAGCAGGTAGAGAATGACGTCCTCCATCAGTTTCCCAGCACAAGAAGGGAGGGAGACGGGACGGAAGTGTTCGAGAGCTTGCCTGGCTTCGGTATGAAAGTCAAACGTTCATGTTTCCATGCTGCGGGGATTTCACCCGCTCTCGAGCAATCATTCATAAAGGCAGTGAGGGCGTCAATGGACGCGTCCTCTAAATTACGGTGAGTTTCGTTGGAAATTCCGTCCGGTTGCGGGGCACAGTTAGGGCAGGGCTTAGTGAGGGCGAATCGTACCTCAGCCTCCAATGGCGTAGCCAGAAATTTTGTCCAGGGGTAGGGGGGGGGGGGGGACTCATGTTGCAGCGCGGCCGCCTCATAAAACTTGTGGAAGGATCAAACGCAACAATAATAACTACATTGCCATTGACAATACCAGTGTATTAGATAACGCTACGCACAGTCTAGACAGGCGGAATATGTGCTTTTTAAAATAAAAGAAATGTATTCGTATGTCTTAAAAATCGTGGCAGACATGATTACAAAACATAAAACTGAGCAGGAACAAGGCACAGAAGAGAAGCAAGCAGGAGGAGCTCGTCCTGTTTGCTTCTATTCTGTGCCTTGTTCCTGCTCAGTTTTATGTCGTGTAATCATGTCATACCAACTATCCCCTTATCGTTCGCTCGTGGTATACATAACTTATACCGATGCTTCCATGTTTTGCGTATTTAATAAGTAAAGAAAATATCACACGAAGTATAGAACTATATCGGTCCGGAACCAGCAAAAGCAGTGCATGCCGCTGATATGAAAAACGTAAAGGCCATGAAATTAGCAAGTAGAAGACAAATATTTTAATCAATGTTTGTCGTTCAAGAACCTTTACATTTTTGTACATATGCAACGACCAGGGAAAAATCTCAATGACGCTGTCCGTCGTTCCAGCGTACTGCGAAGCTGCAGCGGTCACCGGTCATGTATTGCGAGTAATTGCACCGAAATTTCAGTCGCAACAGCCAGCCATCGATAGGCCCTTGGAAGTTTGTGCTAGTATGCGGCCCCTGGCGTTACATGACTCCAGGTGCATGGGCGTTGCCACGAAAGGCAACCCGAGTTAGCAATGTTCGCGCCAAAATATCTTTTATAGTCTGAAAATGACACTCTCGGCTTCCGGCGCCGGTGGTTGTTTTGGTCAGCGGTGCGTGACAGCTCGAAAATATTTCGGGGGAGGGGGGGGGGCTGGAGCCCCATAAGCCCCCCCCCCCCGGCTACACCCCTGTCAGCCTCCGAAACCTACGCATCGAGCGCAAAGTTGGCACCACTCATGGGGGGGAGGAGGGTCCGGGGAAGTAGTATTTATAGATACCGGACACGAAGTTCATCGAGAAAATCCTGGTCTGGGCCGGGATGTTGATAGACTGTGCGGGAAATGCTGTCTCGTTGTAATGTTTTGCAACTGTCCGGGTCTAAGAGGTAGCGGAGAAGGTGCCAGGTGCGGGTTAGCCAAAGATGGCCACGCATGTTGTCACAAATTGGACCAAATTGCTGGGTAGCCAATACCACAGTGTGCGCCTCAATTTGTCTGAGCTATTCGATGCCGAAGGGTTCTATTGTGGCGTTGTGTTTTCCTGCGGTTTTGCATGCTTTCGCGGGCCTGCCATAGATGGAAAAGATGGCTGTCTGTATTGGATTGATCAACCGTGGCAGGGGATTCCTTAGTAGTAGCAGAGACATCTGCCTAGAGATTGGAGAACCACTCGTACATGTTATTAAGCCGGGTTGCGGCGTTCTGAGCTCGTAGGGAAGGAAACTTGTCCCAATCCGGGATTAGGCTCTGGCGACATTTCCGACGGTACGGGGACGTGCTGAGGGTGGTCGCGAGGAGATAGTGGTCGCTGCCAGGGGTATCCGCAGTGCTGAGCCACCGATCGATCCACATGTTTTTGCAGAATGTTAGATCAGGTTCAAGTCCCCGTAAGAAGGTGCGCACTGCGAGAAGCTGGAAGCGAGAGTTCAAGTCCCGTACGCGGGCTTCCAGAAAGAGGACACAATTTGCCACTGATTTTGCCAAGCCCAGGCAAAGACGAAGACCAACACAGGAACAGAGATTGAATTTTCTAACGAGGACAAGCGGAGAACAGAACGCAACCGAACTCAAAAATTGGGCTTACGTAAGTACTATAGGGAAAGAATGGTGTCTCCACGCATACCAAATCTCTTATTGCTGATTCGCGTCAGGTGACCGAGAGACCGCTCACCTTTCAGGAGGATACTCCTGATATGAGGTCGCCAGTCTAAATGAGGGTTGTATATTACACCTAGGTGTTTTAAGGAGTCAACTTGTGAGATTTAAGCGCCACGATTATGTAGTAAGGGGACGCTGGTGGTGAAACCGAGAACAAAAAATTTGCTCCAAGTGGAAGCCTCTAGCGCTGTGCTTTCTCAGTTCGTCTCCGTCATCTTTCCTCCTTTTGCTCAGCGGTTTCAAATGCTAGGCGCAAGTAACGTGCCGCTGAGGCCGTGCAATTAGCAGGTCGAGTCGTCGTCATCATCAACATCATCAACGTCATAAGCCTGACTACTCACAATGCTGGACAAAGGCCCCTCCCATATCTCTCCAATTAACCCTGTCCTGTGCTAGCTGCGGCCACAGTGTCCCTGAACACTTCTTAATCTCATCCGTCCACTTAGCTCTCAGCCGCCCCCTGCTACGCATGCCTTCTCTTGGAATCCAGTCCGTTGCGCTTAACGAGCATTGGTTATCTTTCCTTCGCTTGGCGTGCCTTAACCAACCCCATTTTTTATGCGAAAGCATTGTATGTCTCATTAGCACAAATGCCGGCGTCTGTCGAGGCCGAAGGCACGAAGCTCAGATGATGCAGTACGGTGGTGCATGATGTCACAACGCACACAAGCGAACATATGTATAGCCATCAAAGATAAAACGTAACGTACTATGGCCTATATGAAAGTCATGCCTAGTCGACATAGGCATTGCTCATGACTCATAAGCATTCTAAATTGTAGCATGACTCAGAACTTTAATGCTTTCGCATTCTGACATGTAAGCAGTCCAAATTGTCTCTGCCGACCGAATATTTTTCCTTTTAGTTTTGACTAGGATGTCATTAACCCGCGTTTGTTTGTTTTCTTACCTACTCTGCCCTAACTTTCTATATAGTTTTTCTGTTCATTTTACTCTTTGTTTCTTAACGTTGCTCTTATTACTTTCACAACTCTGCGTTGTCCTCAACTTAAGTTGAACTTTTTTCTTACCCTCCACATTTCTGCCTCACAGCCGAATACCGGTAAGATACAGCTGTTATATACTTTTCTTTTGAGGGATATTGGTGAACTGCCAATCATTATCTGAGTGAACCTGCCAAATGCGCTCCTTCCCATTCTTATTCTTGTAGTTATTTCACTCTCGTGATCCGAATCAGCGGTCACTACGCGGCCTAAGTATACTTTTTCCCTTACCACTTCTAAAGCGTGGCTACCAATCATAAGCTGCTGTTTCCTTCCTACACTGTTGAACATTAACTTAATTTTCTGCACGTCAATTTTTATACCCGCCGTTTAACTCTGCCTGCCTAACTCACTGATCATGATTTGCAGTTTACGTCCTCAGCGACTTTGCAAGGCAATGTCATCAGCGAATCGCAGATTACTAAGGTATTCTTTGTTAGTTCTTATCCTCAGCTGCTGCCAATCCACGCTTCTGAGTACCTCCTGTAAACAGTACCTCCTGAGTACCTCCTGAGTACCTCCTTACCTGACACTCTTCCTCACTGGAATTTGGTTGCTGACTGCGTGCAGTACTGTGGTGGCTGTGCAGCCGTTATAGATATCTTCCAGTATTTTTACATAAAGCTCATCTACATCCTTGCTCCGTAGTGTCTGCTTGAATGCTGACGTTTCGACCGCCAAATGATTCCTTGTAATCTATGGAGGCTATATAGGGCTGGTTATATTCTGCACATTTCTATGTCCCCTGATTGATAGTGTGAATGCGGCCCATTGTCGAGTGGCATTTACGAAAGCCTACCTGATCATTTGGTCGATTGAAATCTAAGGTTGTTCTTACTGTATTACGGATTACCTTTGTAAATAATACCTTATTGGCAACGGAGAGTAAACTGATCGGTGCATAATTTTGCATGTCCTTGACGTCTGCTTTCTTACGGATTAAGATATGTTAGCGTTCTTCGAAGCGTCCGGTACACTGTAGGTCATAAGACATTGCGTATGCAGGGTGTCTAATTTTTCATCCTCAAATATCTACCATCCTAGAACAGATCTGCTGTTACCTGATACTCACTAGCTGTTTTACCTCTTTGAACTGCTCTTAAGGCTTTCTTTACTTCCTCTTTAGTTACTGGCAGGATGTCCCATTGTTGTGCTCTACTGCATCTGCCACCAACATCCTGATTACACAGACTACTGTACTGATTTGTGTAGAACTCTTCAGCTACTTTAACTATCTTGTCAATATTGCTAATGACACTGCCCTGTTTGTATGCATCTGATTTTTGCCTATGTCTAGCTTCCACTTCACAGCTTTTAGGGTACCTCCGTTCCTTGGTGCATGCTTTATTCTCTTCATATTAAACTGCCTTATGTTGGTTGCTTTAAGGATATTGATCTGCTTTAATAGGTCTGCCGTTTCTATTCAGACTGTACGGTTAGATGCTTTCATGCATAGGCGTTTCTTAATAAAATATTTCGTCACCTGATATACCTTGCCGGTATCCTGTTTAACCATATTACCTCCCACTTCTACTGCGCACTGCGTAATGATAGCAGTCGAATTATCGTTCACTGCTTCAACATTAAGGTCGTGGTCCTCAGTTAAATCCAAAGAACTGTTCTGCATGCAGCGATATCTCGAATTCCTCTGCTTGCCCTCTTACCGCTAATTTGTTAATGGGCTTGCTCCTCAGTAGGTGGTAGGCTAATTCGAGAAGTTAGCATTTTGTGGTCGCTACAGCACACCTTTCGGAGGACGTCCACATCCTACACGATGGTAGGGTGAGCGCAGAGTATGAAGGCCGTTTCATTTTTAGTCTTACCATCGGGGTTCTTCAACGACCACTTGTTCTTCCATTTGCGGTCGAGTAAAGAGTAAGAAAGGCTCAACTATGTCGGCAGTGGCAGCTTTATGCAGCCGTTCTCGAAGGTGAGAAAGCGTCCATGGAGGCTAAATGTATGGCTCAGATGGATGAAGAACAGCCGAATGCTATGACATGTAAAACAGAGAAATCAGCGAGGTATGCTGAGGATGGCTGCCTGTAGAGGAAGTCTAAAGAGGCAGATCGCGGCTGCACGTAAAGCTCCAAAAGCGACGAACGGAACTATTCATGGCGCAGGCTCCTCAAGCCGAGAAACAGGCAGGGAGACCATGCGCATTGTCTGGCTCGAAGAACAGAAAGAGACAAAGACAGGAACACGTTCAGCAGCCAAAGGCCCCTGCCTACAGGTGTGTGGCGGCCCCAGTCTATGAACCATACGAAATGCGGTACGCCTTGCTTTTGATGCATTTCAGGCTTACAACTACTTTCTACAAAGAGGACAACTGTTTTTGTCTTTGCAATACACTTTTAATGCGCCTTATTTCGATAGAATATTAGTGTTTAAGTCAACACTCTGCTAACCAAAAAAAAAATGGCCATGCGAATGCAAGATCACTGATGGTCATTAAGGGTAGCAGGTATACTTTAAGAGCACCAAAACGTAGCGGGGGCGTCGTTGAATCAGATGTGTGGATGAGTGGTAAGGTGGCTGAAGCCAGCGCATGACAGGTTAGTTGGAGGGATATGAGAGAGGCCTTTGTCCTGCAAAGAATGTAATAAAACTTGTTATGAAGAACTCTCTATGTCATTACCTGGTACGAGTCGGCTGGTCCCAAAAAGGCCTTCTTCCAGGCGCTGCGTCCAATCAGATCTCCGTCCTGGTCCTCGTTAGCATCGCAAATCAGCACCTCATCGTCACCGTAGTCGCAAATCAGCAGCCAGTGCTTCTCCCAGGGATCAACACACAGGGATCGACAAGTTAGACAGTAAAGAAAGCAGCCTGACACTGAGCTGCTGAATAGGTGTTCAAGTTCAAGTTAAATTGTTATTGCATGTGCAAGAAACGGGCTTACATATTATATACAGCATCAGGAGGTCCCAGAGTGAGAAACTGCCAGGGGGACCTCCTATCATTAGCGGGTGCATAAGAGTATTAGAGCAGCAAGTAGAGGGCGAACAAACAAACAAAAAAAAAAGAAAAAGAGGAAGAAAAAACGCGTCAAGAAATACAATTCATAGGGAACAAGTGCAAATAAATAGAAGACAATTAGATATATACTAAAAACAGCGTTATACAGTAATATCACAATAAATAATCATAAGCAGGAATATCTAGTAATCTGTAATAAAAATTTGGCTCTTCTGCATATTACGAACAAAGAAAAATACAAAGTGTTTTACAGAAACATGAAGCCTAGCGATGCAATAACAGAAATAATGTAAAGAGAATTTAATAAATGTATTTATGAAAAGATGGTTCTGCTAACAGTATTTTTTGCATATTGTGTTTAAAAACTGCAATGAAAGAGACGACGTAATATTAACAGGGATGCGATTCCAAAGTGAAATACCATAAAAACGAAGTGTGAATTTACCATAGTTAGATCTGATTTTATGTAATAGAAGGTTATAGCGTTCTGAAAACCTAGTATTATTTTTGTTCATGAGGTTATCAAAAGGAAGACTGTCTAAGGTTATTTCACGATGAAAGAGACGAAATGTAATGAGTGATAACTTATGATAGAACAGCTGTTGAATCGGTAAAATGTTAAGACGTTGATAGATGGGTAAAGAATGGCAGCGGAATGAGCTAAAGGCCATTAATTTTATTGCCTGATTTTGAAGACGTAGAGGTGGTTTGAGATGAATGGCATATGTATTACCCCATGAAGATAAACAGTATGATAAATGACTGTTAATATAAGCATGATACAACGATCTAATAATATGAGGGTGGAAGAATGCGCGTGTTTTAATGATAATGCGGATGCCTAATGAAACCTTTTTTATTAGCGAGTTGGCATGGCTATTGAACTTAAGGTGTTTGTCGAGAGTAATACCCAGAAATTTAACAGTATCAGATGTCGGTATAACATAAGTATTTAACGAGACAGTTATTGGAGAAGAAATCGACGTTTGTGGATTATGAAATAGTACAAAGGTTGTTTTTAAGGGATTGATTTGAAGTTTATTATCAGTGCACCAGGAATACACATTGTTAAGATCAGTGTTAAGTGTGTCTTGAAGTGCGGTAAGCGATTTTTGTGATGAGTAGATGGTCATGTCATCAGCATATAACAAACAGTTACAATTGGTAAGTACATTAGGTAGATCATTTATAAATAATAAGAACAACAATGGGCCTAGTATAAAGCCTTGGGGAACGCCACAGTTAATTACTTTAGTAGAAGAGAATTGGTCATTAAGATACACTACTTGAGGTCTGTTAGACAAGTAGCTGCGAATAAGATTTAAAGGTGGGCCAGTAATACCGAAAGATTCGAGCTTATACAGAAGAATAGAGTGATCTAAAGTGTCAAAGGCTTTTGTTAGATCGATGAATATGGCTCCTGAAACAAACCCTTTGTCAATAAAGCGTGTAATGTTATCCGTGAAATTAATTAATGCCAATTCCATCGAATAATTCTCCCTAAAACCAAATTGTAATGGAGAAAGGAGATTAAATTTATTGAGATAGTGCGTTAGACGAGTGTAAATAAGTTTTTCAATGATCTTACTAAAAAACGGCAAAATGCAAATTGGGCGGTTGTTTCTAATGTTTTCACGAGAACCCTTTTTGAACACAGGGATTACTTTACCATGTTTCATCAGATCAGGAAATATGCCTGTGCTAAAAGTTTTGTTAACGATATCTGCAAACACAAATGATATGTCTGCCGCAACCAGTTTTATTCTAGAAGGCAGAATAGAATCTAAGCCAGGTCCAGTGACATTAAGAGAAGAAATTACCTTTAGAACTTCTTCGGAAGAAACCGGTCGAAGAAAAAATGACCGAGGACAACGTGGGAGATGGCGTAAAACACTAGGCGATAGCGCGTTATGGCAAGTGGCAAAATGATCACTAAAAGCATTTTATATGTCAGCCTCGGTTATGCATTCCTCGTTGTCGTAAATTTTTTTTAATGCTCGTGTTAGACTCTGTAATATTAAGAGATTCCTTTATAAGCTCCCAATTACGTCTGGTATTCATTCCGTTCTGAATTATCCGTCTTTCATAATAGTCCTGTTTTGCGCGTTTAAGGATACCAGAAAGCATATTGCTATAATTCTTAAAGTTAGTTCGCAAAGCTGTATTGAACGGCTGCAGTCTCACCTTTTTGTGAAGATTATTCTTTTTTGTTATAGAGCGCAGCAACGCATTTGTAATCCATGGATTTCTGGGAGACGAGAATCTTTGCTGAAAGGAAACATGAGTTGTGCACTCATTGATATAATTTGTTATTGTTGATAAAAATATCGAGTACGCCCTGTGAGGACAGTTCTGAAAAACGCTCTCCCAACAAGTGCCTTGTACCTTCTGGATAAATAACGTTTCAATGAAAGAATTTTTGTAATAATGGTGACACTGCGTACGTTTTGCGACACTCAGAAGGAAGAACAGAGGATAGTGATCAGTAATGGAATAATCTATTACTCCAGTGGTATAATCAGAAGATGAGGAAAATATATGATCTATCAATGTGCAAGAACCAGAAGTGTCGCATCTGGTTGGAACATCGATTTGGGGAAGAGAAATCGTAGCTAAATAAGTAGTTGGTATAATCACAGCATGACTGACAGTTGGGATTAAGTATGTTAATGTCACCACAAATCATGATGTTCTTGTTTTCGTTGGTTAAGGCGATGAGTATTTCTTCTAGCTGCGAACAAAATTCCGAATACGACGATGACGGGGAACGATAAACGGACGCCAGGATTGTATTCCACTTATTGAGGGACAGAACATTCCGGTCGAACTCCAGCCAGAGTGACTCGCACAACAAATTGCGGAACGAAAGATCATGACGTGTACGAAATCGACGAATTCACAAAAATGGCAGATCCGCCACTTCGCTGAACCCCACGGTAACTATATTCACTGGTATATCCTGGCAGACCAAATAGGTTGCCATCTACCGGTGTTAGCCATGTTTCAGACAGGTATATTAACGAAACATTATGGTTGAGTAAACTAAGGAAGTTCAAAAGGTCATCATGATGTTTGCACAGACTTCGAATATTGCAGTGAATGAACGAAAATTTGTGTGATTTGTCGTGTAACAACGTTTTCAGCTGATCACATGAAAACATGCCTCTATTCATGGTGAGGATTTACTTCGGAAAAACGGGAGTGCAGGCGCTCTGATTATGTAAAGATAGCCAGATCGCTTAAACTTGAGATGCGATAAACGCGGCTATTCTCAACCTTTCTAGCTTTGATTGCGCAGTTTTCAGTCCAAAGGAATCGCCATCCTTTCGTCTTCTTCAATTCGAGAGCTTGTGCCAGAAGGCGCTTGTCCTCTGGCGTGAGGTGATCATTCACGAAAAACGAGAAATCATTGTTTCGCGAAAATCCAATGGCTGATGTGGTGAGCTTAGTTATTTTAGCTTTACTAATGAATTCAGTTCGCTTCGACCTGGAACAGAATCGTGCGATAATGTTTTTGTCTTTTTTTGCGGGGACACGATGAGCAATGCCAATGTCGGAGGGGACGATAGGACAGCCAATCTTTTCACGGATGGTTTGTATTACAGCCAGGCAATTTTCACCTTCCGTGACGGGAATGCCTTTTACTTCAACGTTGTTCAGTCGGGAGTACTGCTCTAGAGACATGAGACGTTGAGACAGCTTTGCGTTTTCATCCTTTAACAGCTTATTTTCCTTCAAAATGGTCCCATCCTGTAGTTTCACGGATTCATACAGTCCATTAAACATGCAAAGACTTTCTTGCATTGATTTCATTTCGCCACGTAGTGTTGCTATTTCGCTAGCTCGGCACACGACGGCACATTAAAACAAACACAACAGGCACTTGTGGCAGTAGGGAATTGGTTTGGTTTTTTTTTTGGGGGGGAAAGGAAATGGCGCATTATCTGTCTCATATATTTTGGACACCTGAACCGCGCCGTAAGGGAAGGGATAAAGGAGGGAGTGAAAGAAGAAAGGAAGAATAGGTGCCGTAGTGGAGGGCTCCGGAATAATTTCGACCACCTGGGGATCTTTAACGTGCACTGACATCGCACAGCACACGGGCGCCTTAGCGTTTTTCCTCCATAAAAACGCAGCCGCCGCGGTCGGGTTCGAACCCGGGAACTCCGGATCAGTAGTCGAGCGCCCTAACCACTGAGCCACCGCGGCGGGGGGTAGGGAAGCGGCAAAGATGATTTTAGGAAATGCACAAGTTTGTAGGAGACAAACCTGTACGAAGTATGGGGACGGAATTAGTTGCGTGCTCGCTGCCGCAACCCTTGCTGCCAAGTGACGGGCTGGCTCATGGACACCCCCTTCTGTAGGCGCTCCGATAGATACGGTCACTCCGGTAGATGTCGCTTGACTTCACGAGTATGCAGATAACAGCGGGCGTGAGTTGTTACGTGAATCAGCAGATGGCGTCACTCCCGCAGATGCCGCTGGATTCCACCAGGCCGTCGATAACTGCAGGCGTAAATTGCAACCTGTACGAAGTATGGGGACGGAATTAGTTGCGTGCTCGCTGCCGCAACCCTTGCTGCCAAGTGACGGGCTGGCTCATGGACACCCCCTTTTGTAGGCGCTCCGGTAGATACGGTCACTCCGGTAGATGTCGCTTCACTTCACGAGTATGCAGATAACAGCGGGCGTGAGTTGTTACGTGAATCAGCAGATGACGTCACTCCCGCAGATGCCGCTGGATTCCACCAGGCCGTCGATAACTGCAGGCGTAAATTGCAACCTGTACGAAGTATGGGGACGGAATTAGTTGCGTGCTCGCTGCCGCAACCCTTGCTGCCAAGTGACGGGCTGGCTCATGGACACCCCCTTCTGTAGGCGCTCCGATAGATACGGTCACTCCGGTAGATGTCGCTTGACTTCACGAGTATGCAGATAACAGCGGGCGTGAGTTGTTACGTGAATCAGCAGATGGCGTCACTCCCGCAGATGCCGCTGGATTCCACCAGGCCGTCGATAACTGCAGGCGTAAATTGCAACCTGTACGAAGTATGGGGACGGAATTAGTTGCGTGCTCGCTGCCGCAACCCTTGCTGCCAAGTGACGGGCTGGCTCATGGACACCCCCTTTTGTAGGCGCTCCGGTAGATACGGTCACTCCGGTAGATGTCGCTTCACTTCACGAGTATGCAGATAACAGCGGGCGTGAGTTGTTACGTGAATCAGCAGATGACGTCACTCCCGCAGATGCCGCTGGATTCCACCAGGCCGTCGATAACTGCAGGCGTGAATTGCAACCTGTACGAAGTATGGGGACGGAATTAGTTGCGTGCTCGCTGCCGCAACCCTTGCTGCCAAGTGACGGGCTGGCTCATGGACACCCCCTTTTGTAGGCGCTCCGGTAGATACGGTCACTCCGGTAGATGTCGCTTCACTTCACGAGTATGCAGATAACAGCGGGCGTGAGTTGTTACGTGAATCAGCAGATGACGTCACTCCCGCAGATGCCGCTGGATTCCACCAGGCCGTCGATAACTGCAGGCGTGAATTGCAACCTGTACGAAGTATGGGGACGGAATTAGTTGCGTGCTCGCTGCCGCAACCCTTGCTGCCAAGTGACGGGCTGGCTCATGGACACCCCCTTTTGTAGGCGCTCCGGTAGATACGGTCACTCCGGTAGATGTCGCTTCACTTCACGAGTATGCAGATAACAGCGGGCGTGAGTTGTTACGTGAATCAGCAGATGACGTCACTCCCGCAGATGCCGCTGGATTCCACCAGGCCGTCGATAACTGCAGGCGTAAATTGCAACCTGTACGAAGTATGGGGACGGAATTAGTTGCGTGCTCGCTGCCGCAACCCTTGCTGCCAAGTGACGGGCTGGCTCATGGACACCCCCTTTTGTAGGCGCTCCGGTAGATACGGTCACTCCGGTAGATGTCGCTTCACTTCACGAGTATGCAGATAACAGCGGGCGTGAGTTGTTACGTGAATCAGCAGATGACGTCACTCCCGCAGATGCCGCTGGATTCCACCAGGCCGTCGATAACTGCAGGCGTGAATTGCAACCTGTACGAAGTATGGGGACGGAATTAGTTGCGTGCTCGCTGCCGCAACCCTTGCTGCCAAGTGACGGGCTGGCTCATGGACACCCCCTTTTGTAGGCGCTCCGGTAGATACGGTCACTCCGGTAGATGTCGCTTGACTTCACGAGTATGCAGATAACAGCGGGCGTGAGTTGTTACGTGAATCAGCAGATGACGTCACTCCCGCAGATGCCGCTGGATTCCACCAGGCCGTCGATAACTGCAGGCGTAAATTGCAACTTGTACGAAGTATGGGGACGGAATTAGTTGCGTGCTCGCTGCCGCAACCCTTGCTGCCAAGTGACGGGCTGGCTCATGGACACCCCCTTTTGTAGGCGCTCCGGTAGATACGGTCACTCCGGTAGATGTCGCTTCACTTCACGAGTATGCAGATAACAGCGGGCGTGAGTTGTTACGTGAATCAGCAGATGACGTCACTCCCGCAGATGCCGCTGGATTCCACCAGGCCGTCGATAACTGCAGGCGTAAATTGCAACCTGTACGAAGTATGGGGACGGAATTAGTTGCGTGCTCGCTGCCGCAACCCTTGCTGCCAAGTGACGGGCTGGCTCATGGACACCCCCTTTTGTAGGCGCTCCGGTAGATACGGTCACTCCGGTAGATGTCGCTTCACTTCACGAGTATGCAGATAACAGCGGGCGTGAGTTGTTACGTGAATCAGCAGATGACGTCACTCCCGCAGATGCCGCTGGATTCCACCAGGCCGTCGATAACTGCAGGCGTGAATTGCAACCTGTACGAAGTATGGGGACGGAATTAGTTGCGTGCTCGCTGCCGCAACCCTTGCTGCCAAGTGACGGGCTGGCTCATGGACACCCCCTTTTGTAGGCGCTCCGGTAGATACGGTCACTCCGGTAGATGTCGCTTCACTTCACGAGTATGCAGATAACAGCGGGCGTGAGTTGTTACGTGAATCAGCAGATGGCGTCACTCCCGCAGATGCCGCTGGATTCCACCAGGCCGTCGATAACTGCAGGCGTAAATTGCAACCTGTACGAAGTATGGGGACGGAATTAGTTGCGTGCTCGCTGCCGCAACCCTTGCTGCCAAGTGACGGGCTGGCTCATGGACACCCCCTTTTGTAGGCGCTCCGGTAGATACGGTCACTCCGGTAGATGTCGCTTCACTTCACGAGTATGCAGATAACAGCGGGCGTGAGTTGTTACGTGAATCAGCAGATGACGTCACTCCCGCAGATGCCGCTGGATTCCACCAGGCCGTCGATAACTGCAGGCGTAAATTGCAACCTGTACGAAGTATGGGGACGGAATTAGTTGCGTGCTCGCTGCCGCAACCCTTGCTGCCAAGTGACGGGCTGGCTCATGGACACCCCCTTTTGTAGGCGCTCCGGTAGATACGGTCACTCCGGTAGATGTCGCTTCACTTCACGAGTATGCAGATAACAGCGGGCGTGAGTTGTTACGTGAATCAGCAGATGACGTCACTCCCGCAGATGCCGCTGGATTCCACCAGGCCGTCGATAACTGCAGGCGTAAATTGCAACCTGTACGAAGTATGGGGACGGAATTAGTTGCGTGCTCGCTGCCGCAACCCTTGCTGCCAAGTGACGGGCTGGCTCATGGACACCCCCTTTTGTAGGCGCTCCGGTAGATACGGTCACTCCGGTAGATGTCGCTTGACTTCACGAGTATGCAGATAACAGCGGGCGTGTGTTGTTACGTGAATCAGCAGATGACGTCACTCCCGCAGATGCCGCTGGATTCCACCAGGCCGTCGATAACTGCAGGCGTGAATTGCAACCTGTACGAAGTATGGGGACGGAATTAGTTGCGTGCTCGCTGCCGCAACCCTCGCTGCCAAGTGACGGGCTGGCTCATGGACACCCCCTTTTGTAGGCGCTCCGGTAGATACGGTCACTCCGGTAGATGTCGCTTCACTTCACGAGTATGCAGATAACAGCGGGCGTGAGTTGTTACGTGAATCAGCAGATGACGTCACTCCCGCAGATGCCGCTGGATTCCACCAGGCCGTCGATAACTGCAGGCGTAAATTGCAACCTGTACGAAGTATGGGGACGGAATTAGTTGCGTGCTCGCTGCCGCAACCCTTGCTGCCAAGTGACGGGCTGGCTCATGGACACCCCCTTTTGTAGGCGCTCCGGTAGATACGGTCACTCCGGTAGATGTCGCTTCACTTCACGAGTATGCAGATAACAGCGGGCGTGTGTTGTTACGTGAATCAGCAGATGACGTCACTCCCGCAGATGCCGCTGGATTCCACCAGGCCGTCGATAACTGCAGGCGTGAATTGCAACCTGTACGAAGTATGGGGACGGAATTAGTTGCGTGCTCGCTGCCGCAACCCTCGCTGCCAAGTGACGGGCTGGCTCATGGACACCCCCTTTTGTAGGCGCTCCGGTAGATACGGTCACTCCGGTAGATGTCGCTTCACTTCACGAGTATGCAGATAACAGCGGGCGTGAGTTGTTACGTGAATCAGCAGATGACGTCACTCCCGCAGATGCCGCTGGATTCCACCAGGCCGTCGATAACTGCAGGCGTAAATTGCAACCTGTACGAAGTATGGGGACGGAATTAGTTGCGTGCTCGCTGCCGCAACCCTTGCTGCCAAGTGACGGGCTGGCTCATGGACACCCCCTTTTGTAGGCGCTCCGGTAGATACGGTCACTCCGGTAGATGTCGCTTCACTTCACGAGTATGCAGATAACAGCGGGCGTGTGTTGTTACGTGAATCAGCAGATGACGTCACTCCCGCAGATGCCGCTGGATTCCACCAGGCCGTCGATAACTGCAGGCGTGAATTGCAACCTGTACGAAGTATGGGGACGGAATTAGTTGCGTGCTCGCTGCCGCAACCCTCGCTGCCAAGTGACGGGCTGGCTCATGGACACCCCCTTTTGTAGGCGCTCCGGTAGATACGGTCACTCCGGTAGATGTCGCTTCACTTCACGAGTATGCAGATAACAGCGGGCGTGAGTTGTTACGTGAATCAGCAGATGACGTCACTCCCGCAGATGCCGCTGGATTCCACCAGGCCGTCGATAACTGCAGGCGTAAATTGCAACCTGTACGAAGTATGGGGACGGAATTAGTTGCGTGCTCGCTGCCGCAACCCTTGCTGCCAAGTGACGGGCTGGCTCATGGACACCCCCTTTTGTAGGCGCTCCGGTAGATACGGTCACTCCGGTAGATGTCGCTTCACTTCACGAGTATGCAGATAACAGCGGGCGTGAGTTGTTACGTGAATCAGCAGATGACGTCACTCCCGCAGATGCCGCTGGATTCCACCAGGCCGTCGATAACTGCAGGCGTAAATTGCAACCTGTACGAAGTATGGGGACGGAATTAGTTGCGTGCTCGCTGCCGCAACCCTTGCTGCCAAGTGACGGGCTGGCTCATGGACACCCCCTTTTGTAGGCGCTCCGGTAGATACGGTCACTCCGGTAGATGTCGCTTCACTTCACGAGTATGCAGATAACAGCGGGCGTGTGTTGTTACGTGAATCAGCAGATGACGTCACTCCCGCAGATGCCGCTGGATTCCACCAGGCCGTCGATAACTGCAGGCGTGAATTGCAACCTGTACGAAGTATGGGGACGGAATTAGTTGCGTGCTCGCTGCCGCAACCCTCGCTGCCGCAACCTTTGCTGCGGCAGAGGTGCACATTGCACATGTGGCGTGTACTCGAACGCCACAGGAAGTTAAACATCTTGCTGCTTTGTGACCGTACTTCATAGCGGAGGCCTTGGCGAACGCTTGGCAAGTGAACGGCACTGGCTCTTCTGGAGTACGATGAGCTAGTCTTGGACTGATAAATGCAAAGATCAGAAGTAATCGTCATAGGTTTAGAGTTGTGTCAAAATACGTTGCCCCTCTCACGGAAAGCGAAACTAAAGTTGTATATATGAAACGGAAAGGCGATCACCTGAGTTATACCCTTCTGAGACACCGGAAATGGAAAATCTCTCTACTATTAGACACTATCGAGGGAGGATTTAGGCCCTTAAAAGATCGCCCCAAGCTTAATTTTAGAACCCATGTTTTTATCTAGGGAGCATGGTCAAACTCATTCCATGTACCTCTTCGTCAATAACTCTTAAAAAAGTGGGAGTTAATGGGAACATTCTTCACGCTGATGGTCAGAAAAAGCGAGCGGAATCACTTGCATTTCTATAAGGTAGAGCCTTTTTAATCGCTTTTTAGCATTCGCAGCAGAGCAACCAATAGACTTAAGCAGGTACCTGAGCTCCGGAAGCTCTTAGTTGCAACGTGCTACTACACAACACCCACAACTGCTTCTCACTCACAAGTGATGTCTAAAATACAATTGTGAGCTCGCGCTTCATTTGTACTTTCCTCTTTGTTCATTTCATCGTCTGCTGTGCTGTGTAGAAGTGCGCTGCAACCATGGTGCTGAATCAACTGGTTTAGCACTGCTTGAAAAAGTTCTGATTTTCCTCCGTACTTAGGTATTCTGTAATTTTATTGAAACCTCAGCAGACCGCCAAAAATTCGAAGCGTGCCGCAGAAGACATTCCAAACACGCCTTGGGATCCCGAGTTATCACATCGCAAGCGTGGGAAGAAATAAATAGGTTGAGAGACGTACATTTGATGTCTCAGGAAAATACAGAACATTATTTAGGAAGAAGGCAGAACCGGCACAAAAGAACTGCACCCTCGGTAAAATCTCGATCAAGGGTTCGTTGGGTCTTTGCATTAGGAAAACTTACAGCGCAACGGGTAAAGACGCGGTCGAAAGTAGGCGCGACAAACCACTACTTGAGAGTAGTTTATTCTTAGAAATAAAACCGTATCTCATTTTCCATATCATTAAGTCCTGCACGGACCCGCACAGTTATTAGAAAGCACGATCGCGCTGGAAAGAAGTTGTGACGTTGTTGCTTGTGAGCTGACAGAGGCCTATTTGAAAACAAAAAAAGCCGGAGTGCATCAGTCACCCATAACTGGCATCATAAAACATTAATTGCCTACATAAGATGAATGCTTATCTCCTCTAATCTGGTCATTATTAATTTTCTTGGGTCAGGCACTAGACCATAACCTCAAATTTATTTCCGACTTTGGCCAAATAAAATATGCACGGCTGATTCTATATTGGGCGCTGTTAAAGCCCTGGAGCATGCCAGGGCGGCAGGCCAGGTTGCGCTGCTGCTACTACTGGACGTCTCGGGCGCTTTTGACAACGTTCACCGCGGACCAATTCTCGCGGTGCTTGAGGGGGCCGGTGTGAGCGGGTACCTTTTGCGATACGTTCATGGCTTCCTGAGCGGGTGCACCATGCCCGTACGAGTAGGGGGTAAGCACTCCAAGCCTGACCCGGTGGACATGAGCATGGCCATGTCAGTGGTGCCGGCCTCCCTCCCCACGAGCGGCCGACACCGTGTGTACATGCCCATATAGGCAGACGACATAGCTCTGTGGTGCCGGGAACCACCGGGCGAGGCGTTCCGCGTGCGGGGGTGCCTTCAGGGAGACCTGACCACAATCGATGCCAGCTTGCGCGGCCTTGGTCTGTCGCTGAGCGCGGACACATCGGTGGTGGCCATGGCCTGCGTTTCGCGCTCGCGCGCGCACCTTGCGCCACTGTCACTGGGCGGGACTGCGATTTCTTGGCGTAAATCGGTGCGGTACCTTGGCCTGGACATCGACTGGCGCCTCTGCTTCCGCCCCGCGGCGACCAAGGCCTGTCTGCAGATGAAGAGGATCATCGCCGCCGTGCACAAGCTCACCGCTCGAGGCCAGGGCATCTCCCAGCAAGCCGCGCTGCGGCTATACAATGCCGCAGCTTTGGGGGCGGTGTTCTATGCACTGCCGCTCGTCAAGGAGCGCAAGCCGTGCTTGAAGAAGCTCGAGCTCCAGCACCGCAAGTCCCTGTGCGTGTGCCTAGGCCTGCCCAAGAACTCGCAGTGCGCCGCAACGTTGGCCGAGGCAGGAGCGTGGCCACTTGAGCTCCAAGCAGCGCGCAGGGCACTGAATCACATCGACCGGCTTCACCGCGCACCGGACGGCGGCTCGCTGCTGCAGCGTATGCGCTCGCACCCGCGCTCACGAATGGGTGCGGCGCTGCTCGAGTATGAGCAATTGACACAAGATCCACCCCCCTACGGCTCCTGCGCGCCCTGGCCTGCTGTCTAGGAGGTAGAGCGAGAGATCGTCGGCATTGCGGGAAAGCGGAGCACACCCCTCTGTGCTGTACAGCAGCTGGCCAGAGCCGTCATACACGAGGAGCTCCAGGACCATCTCCTCGTGTACACCGACGGCTCAGTGGCCCGTGACAGCTGCTCCCTTGCAGCGGCGGCTACCATCCCCGCCATGCGACTGCACAGCCAGCAACACGCAACCTTCCTGGGCTCCTCCACCACGGCGGAGTTGATGGGGATCCGACTCGGGCTGAACCTGCTGCTCACCATCGGCCCTCCGCCACCCAGGAGAGGTCTGCTGTGCGACTCTCGCGCCGCCCTCAGCCGCCTGCAACCTAACGGCCGCGGTACCCCACTAGTGCGGGAAATTCACTCACGCATCGTGCGCCTCGCTCAGAGAGAATGTGCCGTGAGTGCACAGTGCGTGCCCGGTCACTGCGGCATCGTCGGCAACGAAGAAGCTGACGACCTCGCGACCGCTGCACACCAACTACCTGCCAGCGATCTGCCCCTTGCGCTGAAGGACGTGCGTGCGGCCATCCACGACCATCTCCGAAAGCAGCACCCCGACCCACGCATCGCGGGAGGTGAGCGCATCGACAGTGTCACCGGCTGTCGCGCACTTACACGGTCACAACGTGCAATGATCCTCCGCGCGCGCATTGGCTGCGTGTGGCCCGGGGAACGACTGGAGCGTCACGGAATCGCGACGAGTGATGTGTGTGACGGATATGGTGCAGTGCAAACACTTCAACACCTGCTCCTTCACTGTGCCGCGTTTGCCGATGATCGTCGCGATATGCTTGCGGCCTATAGGGCGCAGGGCATACTACCAGACTCCATCAAGACGCTATTGTGGCCGCAGGGCAGTGCGCGCTGTCGTGAGCAGACTTTGGTGAGCCTGTGTGCATTCCTCGAACACACCGGCTTGACGTCCCGTCTGTTCTTCGTCGGGTAGTTACACGCAGTGACCGGACGCTCCGTGAGTTCTACCTTGAACGATTAATAACTGGACGCCCCATTCCACTTCTAGCCAACACAGTGCTTTGCGCGTGTGTGATTTAATTCCTCTAAAATGAACTAATCACGCGCACAACCTGGGCACATTTCTTATTGTGTAAATAGTTTGTACATATTACTTGTCCCCCTATCCTCTCTTCCTGTCCCGTCACCTCTTTCATTTAATTTCTGCATTCTGCCTGCTATCCTTTATTTCCGCTCCCCAGCTCAGGTGCTTCAGTATCGATGGCAGATGCCGGGACTAGCAAAAAAATTTTCCTTCCCTTTTACTATTATTTTAATAAAAAACCACTACCACCACCACCACCACCACCACCACCACCACCACCACCACCACCACCACCACCACCACCACCACCACCACCACCACCACCACCACCACCAAATAAAATATAAAACGCCTACGGCATAAAAGCATTCCTAAAAGAACGCCCTTGCTTTCCTGTTATTTGAATATTATCAGTGTGTTTTGATTTTATCGAAACCATAGGTCAGCGGGAAATAAGGGCATCCTCATTATCACCGACAGGCCGTTTATGAGCGATAATACCGCATATACCACATTCTCTCCGTATTAGAATATCGCTGATTCAGCCATGGCATCCTAACGCAGATTTGTTGACAATCCTTCATATGCGTTCGTTCCTCAGTCCAATGTCAAAAATTCTAGCCCTAATAGTATTTTAACCTGGAACAACATTTTATTATCCAAAATGCGCACATATTATGCAATGCTAGCTTAATTTTTTGACACATAAAACAATGTAATTAGAAAGGCAATTATTTCATTACTTAAAAATTGATCGAAGCAGCAAGTAAAAAAAACTGGCTCTTTTCACTGACTACAATCGCCTTCACTTTAATTGAATGACAATTCCTGCCTGCATGCTCGAGGCGGGCGGCCTATCGCACCTAACATTTATGACTATGTACTGCATGCACGCAATGCTCACTAGCTTGCATTTCTGGCTGCAGTTCCAGCGGAAGTACTCAAGGTGCAACAGAACTGCCGTATACAGCAGGTAGTCAAAGTTGCACACATGTTAATGACGTTGATCGAGGGACTCAAAGTGCCCAGAAAATGCCTCGGCGACGAAAAAAAAACGCATAATTTTTTGTAGAGTTTTTGCGGAAGGTCCTAAAATAGCATGCCGTTAGTGGAGTGTCATCCAAAGTGCGAACCTAAAATGACATGAAAAAAGATACATATTCAAATGAAAGGTGATGCTGAGAGCTTTATATTTTAATTTCAAAATCAAAAGTTGTCGGACTTCATAGCAGGTGTCAGCAGCCATTATAAACACATTTTTTCCCGCCACGACCTCACTAATCTTTGTGGCACAAATACTATGATTTTTCTTGGGACTGCTAACAGTAAACTTTCAACTGCCTTGGCAAGAAAAATAGAATCGATGGAAATAAAGAGTGAAAATCAGTCAAACATCCCCGACACAAAAATCTGTCATTCATTTCACGCAGTCAGCGTGATTTCTGTGAAGGTTTGGCGATTTAACTTGCGGTGTACAGTGAAAAAAAAAAAAAAGCGAACAGCTTATTAGCACAGAATCGATCCGACTCACTCTTGCGCAAGTAAAATTTAGCTTCGCTATACTGAACAAACAATAATTTTTTTTATCCCCATCAAACGTCGCTTGCCAATAATTTTAAAAGTTTTTCCCGCCTATGCAGGCTCAAGAAATCCATTTAGTTTTGTTTCGTGATGCAAAAACTCACGACTTCCTGCATGCACGTAAAAAACTTCATGTGCATTAGCTCAGCTAATCCAGGATATAGAAAGCAAAAGATGTCGGCGTTCACTGTGTTCATTGGCGTTGGCGTTGACAATGTTCTAGACGGCGATGGCTGTGAGGAAAGGAAGGGCGCATAACTGGCTCCCTGTATATGCGGACACCTCATTCGTGCTTTGATACATGGGGCGGTGGTGAGAGAGAGATGTGGCCCGAATGCATTAGCGCTGACAACGTTGTGGAAACTTCTGGCTGACATGCGGCACTGCAGCAATAGCTATCCGCAGCGTTCATTTGGTGATCAATCTCTTGCGATCAAGATTAACTGTATGGCTCCTCCCAGGGTGGCAGGGAGGGCGCGCTGCCTATCCAGTGTGCGGAACGCAATCAAAGCAGGCTTATGCAGTTGGAAACCAACGCCAAGCACATGAAAGCGAGATTGAGGTCTCCACTGACCCACGGAGCCGGTTGTGCGCCTTTCCTTTCATGAAAATGGACGGCCTTTGCTAAGTTGTCAACGCCAATGAACTCTATGAACGCCATTGGCTCACTTGTTTTGTTTGGTGTTTGAGGAAAGGAAATAGCACAGTAAAGGTCTCACATATCTCGGCGCACACCTGAACAGCGCCGTAAAGGAGGGGATAGAAAAGAGAGGGAAAGAAGAAAAAAAACTTAAAAATTAAAGTTGGATTTTGAGGAAAGGCGTGGTGAGGCGCGCTTTGTGACGTCATGTACCTCCTCGGAGCACCGCCACGGCACAATCGCAAGTTCGCGGCCACTACAACTTTCACTTTAAAAATTAATGTGGATTAGCTCAGCTAATCCAGGTTATACAAAGCGAAAGATGTCAGCGTTCACTGTGTTCATTGGAGTTGGCGTTGACAATGTCCTAGACGGCGATGGTTTTGCAGAAAGGAAGAGCGCATAATGCCTCCCTGGCTATGCGGACGTCTCCTTTGTCCTTTGATACGTGTGGCGGTGATGAGAGTGAGAGATGTGGCCTGCTGACAGCCTTGTGGCTGACATGCGGCACCGTAGTGGAGGGCTCCGGAATAATTTCGACCACCTGGGGATCTTTAGCGCGCACTGACATCGCACAGCACATGGGTGCCTTCGCGTTTCTTTTATGGAGGAAAAACGCTAAGGCGCCCATGCGCTGTGCGATGTCAGTGCACGTTGAAGATCCCCAGGTGTTCTCAATTATTCAGGAACCCTCCACTACGGCACCTCTCTCTTCCTTTCTTCTTTCACTCCCTCCTTTATCCCTTCCCTTACGGTGGGGGTCAGGTGTCCACCGAGGTGTGAGACCGATACTGCGCCATTTCCTTTCCACAAAAACTAATTATTATTATTCACTGTAGCAATAGCTAGGCCGCAGCGCTCATTTGGTGATCAATCTCTCGCGATCAACCATTAACTGCATGCCACCTCCCAGGGTGGCAGGGAGGGCGCGCTAATAATAATAATAATAATAATAATAATAATAATAATAATAATAATAATAATAATAATAATAATAATAATAATAATAATAATAATAATAATAATAATAATAATAATAATAATAATAATAATAATAAGTAGTAGTAGTAGTAGTAGTAGTAGTTGTTGGGGAAAGGAATGGCGCAGTGCGACGGATACCGATTAGAGCACGAAGGAGGAGTGTGGTTTTCTTGGAGTTTTTAGCAACTCTGACGTAATAACCCGACAGCGAGCTGACCCAGACCTCCTGCCTGTCATAAAACATCTGGAGGGCCGAGCTGCTGACGTACCGCGACACTTTTCAAGAAATTTGTCTGCCTTCTGTCGGCGGAACGGCATTTTGTTCAAGAAAAACTCCAGCAGTGCTGACCGAGCGCATCTCCTCGTTGTCCCGGCAGACCTACGCGCCGATATCGTTTTTGCTTGCCACGATGAGCCCTCCTGAGGCTATCTGGGCTTTGCACGCACACTCATTCGAGTGCGCCAGGCGTATTACTGGCCAAAATTTGCTGACATCGTCCAACGTTACGTCAGAGTGGCAACGTTCTCAGGCGCCGCCTCTCAAGCCCGCGGGCTTGCTCCAACCTATTGCGCCTCTTCGAACCCGTTTGACCAAGTCAGCATCGACATTCTGGGCCCCTTTTCTGTGGCAGGCCGGCCACATATAGATTACAGTCGCGACCAGCTACCTAACATGGTAGCGGAAACCAAGGCGGTGTAGCGTGGCACGTCACCTGAGAGCGCCCTGTATTTTTATGCAGCAAATTGTGTCGTGTCGTGATGCATCGCCACAAGCGATCACCAGTAGACGAACAGCGTTAATGGCATAGCTCATGCACGACATGTCTGAGCTGAGTCACACGAGCCATCGCAAAACCCCCGCATATCAGCCACAGACGAACGGGCTCACAGAGAGACTCAACAGAACCACCTCAGACATGATCGCAATGTACATAGACTCACCGCACAAAACGTGGGACGAGATTCTCCCGCACGTCACATACGCCTACAACACGGGCATCGAAGATACGACCCGCTTTACACCATTTAGTGTGGTCTACGGACATGACTTGCAGACGATGTTGGATGCCATCCTTCCATGCTGCACTAATAATAGTAATAACTTTATTTGCATCACAAGCACATGATGCCGGAAGCCTGCAGAAAAAGCTGTAATTAAGGCAGCTTGACAAGGCCGCAGGCCCCCACACTGGCAGCTACACGTAGCGGTCAGCAGTCACGAACAAATGTATATACACCAAAGTGTGAAACAGCAAACAAAAGTTATTACATTGAAAAAAAAAGGAAATTTCCCCAAAAACCTGACTGTACCAAGAGGGCACACAATTTAAACAAATCTCATCGCCGGAGCTATATAAAGACAATATAGCAAATGAAACTGATGGTTTGAGATAGAATGTTGTGATATTATTTCGTTGTTTTGATGTTTTTTTAGTTAATAAAGTAGTGACGAAGTTTCTTGAAAGTAATATTATTGGGTTGTATGTTTCTCTTATGCAACTTATGGTAACCGTCTTGGTAACGTCTTGGTAACTGGTTTTTTAACATTTATAAGGCATATCTTGCCCTACATGTTTAAACTTCCCATCTCTCAAACTTTTGCGTGTTGTATGTGTTAGGATGATTTCTTATGTGTGCCTATCTGGCGCAAGAAACGTGTAGCATTTGTCATCTCTTGCTTTTATTGTTTAAACAGGCGATAATCATGTCTTCGTAATAGGCATCACATTATACATGAGAAATAATCGTTCCGAGGGATAGCACATGGGGACACTTGCAACGACACGTAGAAACTTTGTTTAATAATAATAATAATTGGTTTTTGGGGAAAGGAAATGGCGCAGTATCTGTCTCATATATCTTTCGACACCTGAACAAGCCGAGGGATAGCACATGGGGACACTTGCAACGACACGTAGAAACTTTGTTCAATAATAATAAAATTGGTTTTTGAGGAAAGGAAATGGCGCAGTATCTGTCTCACATCCCATTGGACACAAAAATCGCGCCGTAAGGGAAGGGATAAAGGAGGGAGTGAAAGAAGGAAGGAAGGAAGGAAGAGGTGCCATAGTGGAGGGCTCCGGAATAATTTCGACCACCTGGGGATCTTTAACGTGCACTGACATCGCACAGCCCACGGGCACTTTAGCGTTTTGCCCCCATAAAAACGCAGCCGCCGCGGTCGGGTTCGAACCCGGGAACTCCGGATCAGTAGTCGAGCGCCCTAACCACTGAGCCACCGCGGTGGGGCGAAACTTTGTTTGCAGAACATGAATTTTGTGTATATTGTTTTGCGTCGTAGAGGCCCAAACTAAATGGCAATAATTAAGTCTTGAACAAAACAACTTATTATACCGTAACGTCTTCTGTACATTACGCGGTAGTATACTTGAATTTCGATATACGAGGCCGACTAATTGCGAGAGTTTTTTTGTTAAGCAGTTAATATGTGCATCCCAAGATAAGGTCTCGTGAAATGTAACACCTAATGTTTTAATACAAGGCACCATTTCAACTGGGGTTGATTTGAGCAAGACACTTTGGCTAGTTGTTATAGATTGATTTCTGGCGTGAAATGAAACTGCCTTTGTTTTTTGCATGGTTATTTTTAAAAGGTTTTCTTCAGTCGATTTCTCTAGCTTAGCTAGGCTTTCCTTCGCATGGCAAATTACTTGATCAGTATCATTTGCTGAAAAGAATAGACTCCTATCGTCGGCGTAAATGACAAATTTTGTTGCTGCTGCTACGCTTACTATGTCATTCACGTATAAATTAAAAAGTAATGGCCCCGAAACACTGCCTTGCGGCACGCCACAATGAACTGCTAGCGAATCTGAACAAAATCCCTCTATATCTACAATTTGCTTCCTATTGTTTAAATATTGTCGGGTTAACGAGGCAGCCACACCTAGAAAGCCATATCTTTCTAGCTTCCTGATGAGTAGCTGATGATTAATGAGGTCAAAGGCCCTTGCAAAATCTATAAATATGCCTAATATTACCTTTCGTTCTTAAATATGGTCTAAAATGTACTCTTCTTGGGCAAGAAGTGCCGACTGGGTCTTACTCCCTTTCGAAAGCCGTATACTGGCACTCAACTAAGAGGTTATATGGTCACCTGCTCACGTCAGACGCCGAGCAGTTTGCTCAGCGCGCTGAGGAAGCACGCCAACGGGCCCGTATTAACATACAACAGCAGTAGGACACGGATGGCCTCAGCTACAACCTCCGACATCAACACGTCATATAAAATTCGTGAGACCGTTGGCGGCTCTAATGCGGGAATATTATCGCGGGCTCTCACTCTACAAACTAAGCTAACCTTGGTGGCCAGCAGATGTTAAGGAAATTCCTTGCACATATAGTAGGAATCGATCAACATTTCCAGGCTGGAATGACACTAATCCAATGTATTGGAGGAACTCTGTATTGGACATTGAAACAAGGCCTCAATAGTTAACCGCAACGCAAAAATTCGCAGCCGAGAGACCACATGAAGCTCGAAAGAATTAGGAGGCTATTTGACTTCATCGTGCAGCGTATACAGAACCGGCAGCACATGATAAATTCTGGCAGCCAGAAATACGTTACAGGCCTGGACTGTGCGAAGAATGGAAGTAGATGTGGAAGAAGAGTCCGAGCGTGATGTTTAAGAGCTGGGACCTACTGCTTTCAATGTTGTGCCTTTTAATTCTATGCGCGAAGCAGAACAGCAAGGGGTTTAGGCGGCTTACGGGGCCATCTTATTTCAGCATAATAGGGTGGTATTGATTTCCACGAGTGATTCCACGAATCTAATTGTTTAGAGCAATTCATCTGCGCATTAGAGGCTAAATACTGACTTGCTGTGGAAATGGTTTCCCAGCCATGTTAGCGCACAACAATGCATGTTTGCCCGCACTGGTTAGCATTCTATCATTGTTGTCCACAGCAGTGATACCACAGAATGTGATTGCTGTATTATGGAATGATCTAACAAAGCGGCTCCAGATAAAAATAAACAGCAGCGAGGACACTGGACAGCCTTGCTTCGTAGAGGTATGGAGAGCGGACAAACACATTATTTTTTGCGCTAACCAGAATATGACTGAATTGCGTGCCCTACTAGCTTCTGTGAAGAGGAAAAAGTCGCATGCAAGGCTCATTTGAAGATCATGCTTTCCCCATCCGATCCATATCTAATCCATATTATATTCTCCGCTTAAAAAGTGTGCCTCCTGGAGCTGTACCGAGAGTTTTATAGGTGCAATTTTAAAAAAGTATAGTTGATAGCCCTGCCCCTTGCGGGGTGCCTTCTCTGATAATTTTGATGAGTTTCAAGAATGCATTCCCGATATACTGCGGGTTTGTAGAATTTTAATGATTTCTAACGTTGCCAAAGATTCCATTTAAGTCCAGTTGCTTTTGTTATTGGTCTACTTGCTTTCGTTATGACTACCTCTTTAAGCTATAGCAGTATGTGTTGTGTAGAGAGGCGGGGTCTGAAGCGGAAAGTAGTGCGAGGTACTAAGCTATTCTCTTCAAAGTAACTCTGCAGGCAGTTGAGAGCAACATGCAAGAACTTGCCCAGGCATAAGATAAGTGAAATAGTTCACAGGTTGTCTATACTGAGCTCTTTACCCGGCTTAGGTATTAGCCTGATTCCAGCTTCCTTCAAGGATTGCGGGATCTTTCCTTCTATCCAGCATTTATCCATGCACCCCGAGAGCTTTACTATGGATCTAACATCCAGGTTTGCGTTGCTGGTAATTTTTTCATTACCTGTGTTGTGTTCTTCCTTAGCTTGACCAAGCTGCCCTAACTTTTGCGATATCCTTGTCTAATTTGTTACTATACTTTCCGTCACAGCTGGAGACGTCCTGTCGTTCGTATCTTGCCATGTGCATTTTCTCCAGGTCCAATAGTAAGCCATCTGTGGGGCCCTGGAAGCAGTGCGTAATTTTATTTTGCCGTTTTGCTGCGCTCGCTTTTGCTATGCGGTGGGTGCATGATACATTTGAGAAGGTTCTGTGTTGTGGGCAAGCAAAGCGCCACCTGTATCTCATCCAATTTGTTAAATCAATTCTGCTCACTTAGCTCTGCCGCGAATGCTTCGGCATCCCTTGATATTATGGGCTATCCCAAACTTAAATTTCTTGTTGGGATTTTGAAGCTTCCACCGTTTCAGCATGCCTCGCCTTGCATCCCACAATTGAAGCAGGTGGTTGAGGTTGCGGAGGCGATCGCGTTTCGATAGCGGCCAAAAAGGAAGGCGCCAGTGTACTGTGGAATGTCAGTGCACGTGAAAGAACCTAGTGGTCGATATATATCCGGAGTCCCCCCCCTCCAAAGGTGTCCCTCAAAGCCCGTGGGTCGCTGCGGACATTAATTCCCATATACCGCATGCCAATATAAAGGGATATTGGAAACGCCTTTGTCCTGCAGTGGGCATAGTTAGACTGGTGGTGAGGACGGTAAAAATCTAGCTTCTCGACACTTTACATGAGCTTGTATTCGAGGATGACTAGATTGCATCCACTGTCGGTGTGAAGCTTTCATGCTTCACCTCTCCTTCCAACTGTACCAGCTTTACCTATGCTGACAATGGTTGCAGACATGTTGAAAGTACCATTGTCTTGCTTAGCGGTCAAGAATAAGGTCCCTCTTTCCTGAAATCCTCTGGAGCGAACCCCCTCGCCTCTTCAACTCTTCCTTCAATTTAATTGAACAACCATGCAGGTGATTAGCCCAGATAGTGCCACTAAAAAAAACTTTACATAGGTACACCATGCTAAACGCTATTTTTTAGACAAAACAGGCACCAAAAATACACGGTCGAAATGAAATCCTCCCCCCCCCCCTCTTGCCTCAAACCATCCGTTCCAAGAGTGACCCATAAGTGTACCGCTGCTCGTCCCATGCCCCTATCTGTAACTAATGGCAATGAGGTGCATAGTTATTTTCATGCCAGATGAGCTTTTTGTTTTCGGAAGGAACATGGAACTAAATTTACAAATCGCAATGTACCTTGTGGCTGTTTTTTTCACAGCGATTACAAAATAGCTCGGAGAACTTTCAACATTTTTTTTATACACATCAACATTTTTTAAGAATAAAAATCCGCTCCGCGTTCAGAAACTAGTGGGATGTGGATGCTTCACTGAAGCTATTGAGCTTTCGGAGATTTGGCCTCAGCCTGACAAAACAGATCGCTTGTGAGCTAAGTTGTTCCTGGGCTGCCGTCGCCCGCTATCGGTTAGGGCAGTGACGCACATTGCGAGGAGGAAGAGGGAGTGGTTTAAGTGGGCGCTACCTGATGGCGCTACGTGCGCGGCAAGCGAAGAGGAAAAGTAGCGGAAACGTACTTTGCTACAAGCTTAATTAACCGCGACTTGTATAGTTTTCATGCCCGTAATTACTAATATACACAATGGTACATGTTCCTAGAGCACCCTTCTAAGACAACACCGTGTTCACTAGACGCGTCTTTGTTCATTCTAAACCATCGAGCTGGCGTGGCGGACGTGCTCTATTGACTCTGGATTGCTGGGATGCGCTGCTCTTTTGGGAAGTGCTCCAGCGTACAATAAAGAAAGACTTAGAGGTGTGTCACATGGGCAACTCGGATTCAAACTTCTTTCCCTTAAAGGACCGCAAGGGAGTTTCACCTCAAAGAAGTTAGCTCCGGGTCACACGGCCTATAAGCGAGCTTTTGAAAGCTGCCGCTAGGGACCAATTAGGCGCTGCTCACCTAGTGCGCAGTCATGAAAGAAACACGTTATATATTGCATAAAGGTTTGGTTACTTGTCTTTTCTTACAAAATACAAATATTTATGTATTGCATCTTAAAAAGGTCATCTAAGAGAGAGAAAAAAAACGGCGCAGTCAGGGCAAACGCAGCAGCCATTCCGAGAACGCCCGGTTCGAGAGTCGAATGTAGCTTCTCAACTCAAATATCTTTGTCAGTGCTCAACCACTATATTATATGCAATAAAACAGTAATAATTGGGGGTAAAAATTAAATTAATAAAATTGAGGGTGATTTCCTGACTCGAAATTCAAGCACGCTGGGAACAAGAGTACTCCCTTCAGTCTGCAAGGGAGATCTTCCATCTCCTTTCGCTAGGAACTTCCTTAAACTTCCTTTGCTAAAGGACTGCCGTGTGACACGGCACGCATCTCCGTCGAGATAAAGACGTCCTTGGTTGAAGCGAGTTGAAATGACTTTAGCCGTGTCCGTGTCCGTGTCCGTGTGACGCCGTATGGGATACGATTCCTGGACGTTCAGCTGGATCTTCGTAAATACGATGTAATTTTCCTTCTTGGCCTGCACAGCATTTGGCGAAGCAGGATGGCTGTACGACACTGCGATGAAGATGCGCGGTCTGTCCGGGATTACTTCAAAGGAAACACGTTTAAGCTGCGTGAAGTGTACAAGGAGTTATGTTTTGGAGATGAAGTTATCGAGATGATGGGGGAGTAGTGTTCCTTGAGACAGTTCTTATTTTCTCACGTGAGTGAAACACATGTCCGCTCTTAATGTTTGAGAGTGCAGCGCAGAACATATGTTTGTGATCTGCTGTAAACGGTCAAAACAGACAATAAAGACAAAAAAAAGAGCTGGCGTAGCGGAGTGGTCAGCGTGCTGGTCTCGCACTCCGGAGGCCCTGGTTCGATTCCCCAACTCGACCAACTTCTTATTCGGTTTTATTAATGCTTCTGGGATTTTTCGCTCCCGGCGTACGCCGCCGACGCCGCCGATGACACCGGCTTTTCTGCGACACGGGGCCCTTAACGCTCTCGCGTTAAAATTCTTCTCTCACAACTCGCATCAAGAAGCGCATCCTTTTCTCCTCTGTCATGTGAGGATCAGCGCGTCGGAACAGACAGCACATCTTTTCGACGCACACTAGGGTGGTCTCATTTGGTGGTAATTGGATGCGCGTCTCGAGCAGTAATTCGGCCTCTTCTTTGCGGACAATGCTTTTAAATGTTTTCACGAGTTCTTTCCTAAATTCCTTCCACATATGCAGGGAAGCCTCGTTGTTCTCGTACCAGGATTCAGATGGGCCATTCAGGGCGAAAAGACGTGCCGTAGTTTTGCTTCGTCATCCCATCAGTTTTATGTCGCCACACGCTCAAACTGGTCTAACCACTACTCGGCTTCCACGTGGGGTAGACCACTGAATACGGGTGCATCACGTGGCTGTTGAACGAGTGGTGAAGATGCAGCGTCGCCCTCCATCTTCGGTAGCAATGCAGGTCTACAGTGCAGCACCTCCACCAGATGTCATATAGTGGTGACGGCAGTCAAAGCAGGGTGGAAGGCAGCCTGAATTTTTTCTAAAATAAAACTATTTATTGGGCTGACCTGCGCCCAGAATGAACTGATTGACTCGGCAGCGGCGAAAGCAACAAGCGTGCTCGGCGGTTGTCGAACAGAATTCCCGCCGCTCTCAGCCGTGCCCAATTCAAAGCCGATAATAAAGTTTCGAGATAAAGCGTACAAAGTTACTAGAACATTCGGGAACAAGGTAGAATCGATTCTGCTTGGATACGATCAATCGGATGGGCGCATCTTGCATCCACAAATTGATAAAGCGGCGTGGCGGCAGCTTTGGATAAGGAACAAGCAAACACGGCAAAGATTCGTGGCAATGTCTTTGGATTAGATTCATTTTCTCAGCGACAGGACACTACGTCCGCGCGTATTTGTTTATAATACAGTGCATTTATGTGCTGTGCGAATATGGGCAGTGGTTGCTCGCGCGCGGTTATACTTAAAACAGTGCCCGGAGGTGTCGCGCACGAGTGGCCCGAATTTGTTTAGCTTTTGTGTTTTGTAAACACTGGTCATATAAGTCTCTCTATCCCTGACGCTACCATCGCTGTCTTCTCCCTGCCCCTTTCATTCAGGCTGAGGCCTTCTTATTTTTATTCTTTTTTGGGGCCTCACCATAACATTATGTACCATTCATTTCTGAGGGCCGCAGCTCCAGTGCTTAAAGCAATTTCCACGTCCGGCAACATTCTTTCCTCCTTTGTTCTATTTTTTTCTATCCATAAACCATTACTACTAGCACGCAGTGCTAGAGGGAGCGCCGCATACAGCCTTGCCCTTGGCAAAGAAATGCAAACGAGAGCAAATGAGAACCCGGGTTCGAACCCGACCGCGGCGGCTGCGTTCTTATGGAGGAAAAACGCTAAGGCGCCCGTGTGCTGTGCGATGTCAGTGCACGTTAAAGATCCCCAGGTGGTCGAAATTATTCCGGAGCCCTCCACTACGGCACCTCTCTCTTCCTCTCTTCTTTAACTCCCTCCTTTATTCTTCCCTTACGGCGCTGTTCAGGTGTCCAACGATATATGAGACAGATACTGCGCCATTTCCTTTCCCCCCAAAACCAATTATTATTATATTAAATGAGAACAAAACAAATGCGCGCGGCGAGGCGCCAAGAAGAGTAGAGTACTCTGCGTAGGCCTTCTTCACTGCTGTTGCATAGTCATCTATGCGATCCGGCAACGCTCACCCCCTAGGTGCATATTAAGTTAGTACCGGCGTGGAAGCAGACGACTCCATTCCCTCACTCCTCTTCCCTGACGCTGCTCAAGTAGAATGTTCAAGCAGTTGACTTGAACTTGCACCGCACGCTAGCACCGCGAACGGCTTTGGGACCGCGGCGGTCGCGGCGCCGTTAGAAGCAGACGAGCGCGCCTGCGCAAACGCAGCGCATGCGCATAAGCAGGGGAAGGGGGGGGGGGTGAGATCAAGTGATGAAAGCCTCTGCCATACTGCTGTGTCGCGTTTGTGAATCAAAGTAACGCCAGCGCGTATTTCTCTATAGTTCCGACTTTCTGCAACAAAGTTGTCCATGCCAACGCACTCAGGGCACAACTCTCTTTCACTACCGCTACATAGCTCAAAGAGCGAATATTAGTTAAATGCTAGTATTACTATTAGCGGATCAAGAAGACAATGTGCAATGGACAGCCTGAGTCTATTTACTCTCTGGAAGAACCGTATGACATACCGCCACACCGAATTACCGCGGCCATCGAAATTTTAGTTTCTTGAGCTGTGCACCTGGTGCGAGGAGTATATGCTGCCTAGGAAGAGCCGCCTAGCTGGCTCCCTTATATATGAATGCATGTGTGTGCCTCCCAGACTTCTGATGTTTGGGAAGGTGGGACGTGCAGGGGTATGGTGGGTTCGTATTACACAGCCTGGTGTTTTGTGAAAAGCGCATTCAGAGTTTCCTTTTCGGCACTATTTCCATGCAATAAAGTAAAAGCCGCGTAGATAACTTAGTGCACTAGCACAGCGGCATACTAACCGGATCTGTTCTCGCCGCCGCGGGTTCGAATCCCAGCAGTGAAGATCAATTTAGTTTTGTTTTATTGATTGCTTTCACTTTGCTCTAACCCACAAACAGCGCAAGCATACAAACATCCAAGGATCTTGCTCGGGGCTAACCCATTGGAATACTGCCCTCGCACTAATAAGAGTTTTTTACTAGAACTTGCGCTTTTCAAGAAAAAGAGCTCGATGGTAGGCGCATGCGCACCCGGCAGTTATGGGGGCAAGGAAGGCCGCGTCTCCTGGCTGCACTTCATTTAGGCACAATGAAGAACTTTGCTGATAACTGGTGCATTATCGTGATAAGCCCTAAACGACGTACTATGGCCCGCGCATAATCGTGATTCCGTCCATCGGTAACTTTCAAGTGACAGCTAAGCAGCCAAGCGCCATATAACTCGCTGTATGTGAGGAACAGCGCAGTGATAGGGCTTAAAAGGCTGATACTGATGTAAACTGATTACAATAATGCGAAACACTTGTACATTCATGCTCCTTTTTTCTTTCCGCAGTTGGGACTGAAAAAGGTCGGGCGCAAGTGAGCGTTCGCGTCCTGTGCTACTTGTGGATATCTTTTTGGCTTGCCTCTGTGCGTGCTGTCTACTTTGCCCTGTGGTGCGCCGTGTGCACAATCTTGTTCAAAAGTCTTCAGGCCACAGGCTGATTGCTTGGGTAGCATAACGGAGCTATCACGAGAGCAATAAATACCAAAGAGCTTTGAAATCCTAGCATTAAGTTTCTACTTGCTGCCTGACTTGTGCTTTGAATGATCCGCTAATCGGGGCACTCAATGAATATTAATTTCACTAGAAGGGAGCGCTCTGACCTGACAACTTTTGACGGAGGATGTACATAATAGGGTATTCAGAGTTAATCTTCAGTCATAGATAAAACAGCGCGCTAGCGGCGACCTACAGAGCCCCGAAAATACTTGAGTCGTGACAACACACCCGGCGTTCCAACTGATCGTGTCCGCCTAAAATATAAATTTCTGCCTGCCACAATGTTGTTTGGGTAGAGGTTTGCATGCATTTATAAAAGCACAACAGAAAAAAAATACCTCTTCTGTGGTCGAATGCAACGCTAAAGAAACACGAATGAGAGTGGAAAGATTGGAACCAAGGTGACTGTTTTCTGTGGCACATTACACACATTTTACACTTCTCATTTTTAAAACAGCGCCAAGGACGGGTCACAAGGAAGGCGACACCACGAACGCTGTGGTGTCCGCGCTGGTAGTGTCTCCTTCCTTGTGTGCCGTCCTTCGCGCTGTTTTAAATATGAACGTTACTCAACAAGCTTAATTCACTACACTCGTGTGTCTATACTTCCAGACACACTTTTGTCCCTTGAGACTAAAATATTCGTACTACCGCAATATCGAACACACTACGGCTTTGCTATAGTGAAATGTATCCACTCAATATATCAAATGCAATATTCAAGGGGACGTGATTAGAATGTCTTCTTTTCCTTCCTGGAAATAATTATTAAGCTGTGCGGAGGCTTATGTCAATAACGCATCTGTACCTTCTCTTCCAAGCTCCTTGAATAACCGTGCATAATACACCCGCCTTCCGTTTTTAACGGCAAAGCATTAGGAATGCCGCGTTGGCGCAAACTGTCCTGTGTCTGTACAAAGCCTCTGTAGGTGATGTATGTGTGTATAACGGTAACAGAGAAGACAGAAGTTCTGATATGAGGAACTATAGGTGACTAGTAGTAGATAAGTATACTAAAGGTGACTAAGAGCCAACAATAATTAATGACTATATGACTAAGAATGACTCGTCAAATAAAACTGGTTTAGGTATGTATACTGAAGAATGACTCATTGCATGACTTATGGCATGGAAAAATGACTCATGCCATTCATTAATCCCTACCGAAAGTTTAGTGGAGGAGAAACATTTTTCCCCCCTCGACAAAGTGTAGGCCCAGCATTAGGTCGAGGCGCACTCGGAAGTCAGACGTAGAGTGAAAGCAAACTTTCAATGAATAACTGTCATTACGCAGCTCTGATTCAATGTACAACATTTGTCCGCAAACTTACGAGACTGAGTCCATTAAAAAAATGCGTTTAACACTGAAACTATTTGTGCAGCACCCCTTGTAAATAGTCTTGTTGCAGTCTCTACACAGCTCACAACGCTTCTTGAGGTCTTGGAAACAGTTGGAAAACGCTTCTTTTTGCAGGATTGTCAGCTCCATTGTCGTGGCGCCTTGAATGGCCTCCACGCTCTCCATCCAGCGACCTTTTAGGGCTCTCTTCACACGAGGAAACAGAAAAAAAATCGCATGGGGAGAAGAGGTCAAGCGAGTATGGCGGATGTGGGAGTACACTAATGTTGTGCTTGGTGAGAAATTTCTTCACGCTGAGAGCAGTGTGCGGCCTTGCGTTATCGTGGAGAAGGCTCCATTGTCCAGATGCCCATAAGTCAGGGCAACGGCATCGCAGTACATCACGCATGTATTGGAGCACGCCGACATAAAAGTCCTGATTCACCGTCTGCCCTTGTGGGACGAACTAGTATTGACAGATGGAAGTTGTTCGGATGGCGATGATGAGTTAGTGTTTATATATGCGGAATTGGGCATGCGTTCGATTCATAGATCCCTGTGACTATCACCCCCCCTGGCGCAGTGGTGCAGCGGTCAAGAGATGCGCCACTGCCCTTCTAAGGGAAGGCGCTGCTATCGGTGGGACTTAAGTTAGGTTGCTTGTGTTAGGATGCGATCCACGTTGCTCTTGCTGAGCAGCCTCTCACAATTAATTAGCTTGAGGCAAAACTGGCTTCAGACAAACAGACAACGGCGAAATGCGAGGAATAGCCACTATAAGTGCTACAGCGCACTGAAACATTCGGGGAAAACTTAAGCTCCCCATTAAGGGTACGACGCTACAGCGTTAATTTGTCCATTCAGTGGCCTTCGGCCCTCTTTGCGTATCCCTTTGCAGACACGCACACTGTCCTTTTCGAAGTAGGTTACGCACTCGAAGACTTAATACTGCTCGAGCGAAATCTGTTGGGGCAGCGCCGTACATAAATCGCGTGGGTTTCCCGGTGACCGCCACATGCCGGCAGCGCTATATATACTGCGCAATGAATAGGGTATATGAAAGGCGAGCATGCCTTTTGCTATTCGCTTATTTACTGCTTCTATAATTATAACTTCTATAGTTACGCACATACTCATTAGCTTAGAGTCATAGGATACTACTTTACGTGAATGGCCACACAACATGCCTATAAAGAACGACTTGGATGCAAGGTGTACAAGCGTGCATGCGTGGCGTAGGGTTAGAGTGCCTGATTCACACCCTAAGATATGCAAGTTGGAACCATGAGTAAAAAGTCTTGGAGTTTTTCTGAAGTGTAAATGATTTGCTTTATAAAATTACATCACTTGAGATATCCAGCGGCCTCTAATTTGCGTTGCATGTAATGTTTTTTCATCACTTTCACCCTATACATACAAGTCTGGTGATGTCATGTATGATGTGAGGTTCGCGGCACGATGTTGACGAGTCGACGCCGCTTCTTCCGTTGAACGGCAACCTTAACGGCATCGCGTTAAGAGACACGAGCTGTCTTGCGGTCTTATTGCGTGAGTAGAGCTCGAGCTTAGAGCCAAAGTCATTACACTATGCGCAAGACACCAGCAAACTTTCATGTAATGTGAGCCCTAAATGACAACGAAGCCTGCAAAGAGGCTTGTCACTTACCCGAAACTCACAAGTGTAAAACGGCCGTTACTGAGGGGAGCACAAGAAAGAACGACAACAAAACGAAACAGAAGAAGGAAGGGCGACAGAAGGCCCGCGTCAACAGGAACCTGCGGATGGCAGCAAATAACCGCCTTAAAACTTAATGGCAAGGCATAAACGCGGAAAACAAAAGACTGCGATGCCTTAGAAGAGAAGAAAACATTTCTATGCAGCTAAAAACAATCGTAGAGCAGAGTGGAAAGGTAAAAGCAAAACAGGCAAACGTTGCAAACAACCAAAACCGATTGTTTGAAAGCAGTGTCAAAAGGTGATACACAGTGAAATCAGACTTCGTAAACAACTAAAACACATCGAAACTTGGCGCAGTGGAAAACGAAGCGTAAGCAGACTTGGTTTATGGGGGTTTAACGTCGCAAAGCGACTCATGCTATGAGGGATGCCGTAGTGAAGGGCTTCGGAAATTTCCACTACCTGTGGTCCTTTAACGTGCATTGACATCGCACAGTACACGGGCCTCTAGAATTTCGCCTCCGTCGAGATTCGACCTCCATGGTAGGGATCGAACCCGGGCCTTTCGGGTCAGCAGCCGAGTGCCATAACCATTGAGACACCGCAGCGGCTAAACCATAAGAGCCAGCAGAGTTCAAAGAAAGCTGGCTAATCAATATACGAACACACGTAGAAAACTGCTAAAATGGCGAATAGTATAGCGGCGGGCATCCGTGCCCTGCTACGACTGAATGGAAATGCGGGCTAATTGACGTGTTTTTCCACAGAGCACTGGACAAACTTCTCGGCGTCTGAGGTGAGCAGGTGATCATTAGTGAAGCACAGAAGCATGGCATCCAACATCGTCTGAAAGTCGAGTCCGTAGACCACACCAAATGGTGTAAAGCGGGTCGTATCTTGAATGGCCGTGTTGTAGTCGTATGTGAGGTACCGGAGAATCTCGTCTGAGGTTTTGTGCTGTGAGTCTATGCACATTGCGATCATGTCTGAGATGGTTCTGTTGTGTCTCTCTGTGAGCCCGTTCGTCTGTGGCTGATAGGCAGTGGTTTTGAGATGGCTCATGTGCATGAGCTCAAACACGTCGTGCATGAGCTGTGCCGTGAACGCCGTGCCTCGATCGATGATTACTTGGGATGGTGCGCCATGACGGAACACAATTTGCTACATAAAAATACAGGGCGCTCTCAGGCGACGAGCCAGGCTACACCGCCTTGGTTTCTGCTATCATGCTAGGTAGTCGGTCACGGCTGTAATTCCTTTGTGGCCGGGCGATGACAATGGAAATGGGTACAGAATGTCGATGCCGACTTGCTCAAACGTCTCCGAGGCGGTGCTATAAGTTGGAGCAAATCTGCGGGCTTGAGAGGCGGCTCCTTGGAACGTTGGCACTCGTTGAGAAATGATCTCGTATCAGTCCGATCGATCACAACTCAAGCTTAGGCCTTTGATAAAGCTTCATACAAACGTTATGTGAATATAGCTGTCTTTCCAGAATGCCGCGGGGATGACTGCCGAAAAAGTTTTACCGCATTTAGAATTTTATAGCACTTTTACGGTTTTTGAAGATGAGTTTTGTCTGCAAAAGAATGGCGAATGTAAACAAAATGCACTGTGTTCGTGACAAACAGCCAGTGCAAGAAGGGATTCGCAGTCTTCCGTCTCTGGCGTAAAGCATCTGCCGTAAAGTTCGATGATGTCAGCAAGTGTCAGCTAATAATGCGCCTGGCGCACTCGAGTGAGTGTGCGTGCAAAGACCAAGTTTCCGGAGGTGGGTCATCATGGCAAGAATAAAGGATATCAATGCGGAGCTCTCCCGGCACGTCGAGTAGGTGCGCTTGGTTAACAGAGCTTTTCTTAAACAAAATGCCGTTCCGCATACAGAAGGCAGAGAGGTTCTTTGAAAACTGTCGAGGTACGTCAGCAGCTCGGCACTCCAGATGATCAGTGACAGGTTGCAGGTCTCGGTCAGTTCATTGTCGGGTCATTACGTCAGAGTCGCTAACAACTCCGAGAAAACCACTGTCGTCCTTCGTGCTCTCATCGGCTAAGCCTACGGGTGCGTGCGAGAGCGCGTCAACGTCTTCGTGCTTCTGGCCAGACTTAGGCGTAATGGTGTAGTCGAATTCTTGGAGGCGGGAGCTCCACCGGACTAGGCGCCCCTATGTGTCGCGAAGATTGGCCAGCCAGCACGAAGAATGGTGGTAGATCAGCAGGGTCATTGTCATATTGCTGATTTGCTTCTCTGGCCACGGATCCTGTTCAAGGATCCTGTTCAAGGATCAGGCTTAGCTGTCTTTGAGCCGCGCTTACGACGAACGCAGACAATTTGGAGGTCTCAAGAGCAGGCCTTATTGCCGCAGATAACAACTGTGTGCACAAAGTGTTCACCGCATTGTGTGCCAGTGCGGCGCTTACAAGCAAGTGTATTCTTGTTTTTGAAAGTTTTCTTTGCGTTCATTACGACCGCTTAATCTTATCATTTTGTCGAGTTTATGGACTCCTCAACCGCAGACACCGTGTGGGAACTACGGAGTGAAGGCGTCAGCATCACGTAGACACCCCGCTGCCAGTTCTGCCATGATCGCTTCATGAAGTTTTATGCGAGAGCATAGGCGCTTCGTCGCAGCGATAATCCGGCGACTGCCGTCGTCGTCATACACCAACCACCCCTGTCTTCTACCCAACTGTTCTCCTCTTGCCACTTCACCGTCTACCTCTCTACTCTTAGGAGAGCGGAAGGAGAGCCGCACTAAGGATCACTCAACTGAAATGAGTATGAAGCGGCAGGAGAAATGATCTCCTAGCAGTCCGATTGATCACAACTCAAATTTTGCCTTTTGTTAAAGCTTTATGCGAAGGTTATGCGAATATAGGTGTCTCTAGAATGCCGTGGGGATGGCTCTCGAAATTATTTTAGCGCGTTTAGAATTTTATAGCGCTTTCACTGTTTTTGATGATGAGTTTTGTTTGCAAAAGGACATATGCAAAAAAAAGCGCTGTGTTCGTGACAAACAGCCGGTGCGAGAATCGCTTCGCAAGCTTCCAGGAGGGCATGCTAAGCGTACACCGGATTAACGTTAAAATTATTCGATCTCTCTTCGCATGTCACTCTTTTCAAAATTTCGATCCCTGACTGTAAGCTATGAGTGCTTATGGCCGGGCAGCGGATATTTAAAATTTTTATCTTTTTTTCAGACTATCATGTGGCGCCGTAAAAGAGCGACCAGCCTAAGCCGTGGCAGTCGCAGAATACTGAAACGTTCCTCTATATTGTCCCTCGAGGGGTACTTTGAGCCATGGGTGATAAGGGGCGCTGAAAGAAGCATACCTCACTGTTATATCTATACCAAAGGAAAAAAGGGCAGAAGCGCACCAGGCTTATACATTCTCAATAGGCCGCATATCAGCTTTCTAGGAAAAGATCACACTATCTGGAACCGTTGCCTGTATCTTGGCCTTTCGCCTACGCGCTTCCATGAGCGGGGATCCTCCTTCATATGAAGGGGAATACCTTAATGTAGAGCAGGTTTCACATGCGAGAACGACGATTCTCTGCTGTAATGGCTTAGGTTTCTTCTGGTGGTTCGAATGTTGTAATACCCTTCAGCCAACCACCAGCTCACGGATTTTTCTGAGTCACGTAATTCGGTTATGAAATGTGAGATGTAGTTTAATGCGAGAGCATAGAGGCGTCTTTCGAGCGTTAATCCGACGACTGGCGCCGTCGTCTTACTTCTACCAACAGTTGTCCCTTTCCGCCTCCACCCTCAGTCTCTCTACTTGTAGGGGAGCCGAAATAGGCGCCGCACTAAGAATAACTCAGCTGAAGTGACCAGCGAGCGAAAAGAGAAACTCTTTCGCATCAGTCTGATTCATCACAACTCAAGTTTTGCGATTTGTTAAAGGATCATACACAATGGTATGCGAATATAGGAACGACTCGCTTGGAAAACTACAAAATTTTCAAAAGAGCACAGACTAACTACGAAAGGACTAAACTACAATCTCCCAAGGGAACAAGTTAGGAAGGCATGGCTACTAAGGGGAAAGCCATTAGCGACTCATATTTGCGGCCATGACCTTATCGGTCTCAAGCCTTGTCACACCGATGATGTTCAGCGGTGTGTCGATAAAGGAAAAATCTTTGTGCTAGGCAGGATTCGAACCACCATCCTTCCGTACCGCTGCCGAGCGTGTTAACGACTACGCTACTTCCTGCCAACGCGTATGTAGTTCTTGTGCGGGATGGGCAACATTATTATTCTTTTTTTTTCTCTGCGCACACTATGTATGTCTAGGACGCTGGGGGGGGGTGGGGGATCCAACAGTGTGGCGTGATCGTACGGGCCGGCGTAGTTTCGGCAACTAGGCTTTGTTCCGGTGCAGCGATAAAGGTGGGGATGGGTTGGCGGGGGACCGTCCTTTGGAGATGCGAAACCCCGTGTGAGGGGCAGTGACTCCCAGCCGACTGTGAGGGCCATTCGCGCTCTGGGGGTCCGATGACTGAGCGGAGGCAGGCCTGGAGATACACCAGGCTGGACCCACGAAATCCTGCACGGAAGGCCTGTGACAAGTCAGAATGTTTTGAAATACATGCAACTTCCATCGCACGCGGCGGTGTGCACGTCAGGCGGCCGACGCGCCGGTTTCTGGTTACGGAGAAACCAGGTCCGCGCGGGGGTTCACAACAGTCAGGCTCCTCAGAAGCGGTGTCTCGGGGAAGCAGCCTCACGGCATACCGCGGGGCCATTGCGGTCATTGTAGGACGCTGAGGTAGGGGGGCGTAGTGCGACCAGTGCGAATAGCGTCGTTGTTGTGGAGTACTGCAGAGTAGGCCCGGGTCATTTCACCATAAGCCACGTTCTTTGTTTGTAGCCCGGTCAGCCCAGCCTTGAACACTTCCTCTTCACTTGCCATGGAGCAAGCTAGGCAAGAAAATAAGTGCATGGTTGGTTGGTTCGAAGCACAGGTGGGTCCCCCAGGAGGTGCTTTGTCATGGTGCCAAAGGCCAGAGGGCCGATAGGCTGACGACCTCTGCCTCTATTGACCAGATCACACCACACATACTTCCGGTGTCTGAAAAACTGCGCATATCACTCAACGGCTAGTCCCCAGGTTGGAAACAAACCCTGAAAGTCATGGAGGTGCCCGAGGTAGCTGACACCAGGTTAGGTTTTTCCTGTTTCCGGCTCTCGGAGCCCGTTGCGTTTGGTGGGTGGTCGGGCATCCCGTGAGTGGGGCCGCACCATTTGGCAATCTTGACGCGCTCCCTGTCCTGGCCAGACAGGCCAGCAGTAGAGTCAAGATATTCGAGGGATCAAAACAAAAAACTCGCTCTCCCCCTTCCCATTCCAATGCCCATAACCCCTTTCCCGACAACCATACATCCTATCCATTTCATTCATCCTCTCCGCTACGTCCCAGGGGAGATCAGGGGATTCTCTCCGGGCCCGCTCCCCCGGCTGGGGGTTGCTATGTAGCGTCCCCCCCCCCCCCCCCCACATTTCATTCTTTTTCATTTTCCCCTCTTACAAGTGGCATAGGCACAGGCGCGGAAAGCAAAAGACTGCGATGCGTTAGAAAGGAACAAAGGAAAACATTTCTAAACAGCTAAAAACAATCCTAGAGGACAGTGGAAAGATAAAAGCCAAAGAGGCAACCTTAGCGAACAGCCAAAGCCGGTCGTATGAAAGCAGTGTCAAAAGACCTTACACAGCAAAAAAAAAAAAAAGACACCTCGTTAACAAGTAAAAACACATCGCTATTTGGCGCAGTGGAAAACGAAGCATAATTGGTTTATATTTTGTGGGTTTAACGTCCCAAAGCGACTCAGGTTATGAGGGACGCCATCGTGAAGGGCTTCTGAAATTTCGACCTCCTTGAGTTCTTTAACGTGCACTTACATCGCAAAGTACACTGGCCTCAAGAAATTCTCGTCCATTTAAATTCGATCGCCGCGCAGGGGTCGAACACACGTCACAACCACTTGGCTGCTGCAGCGTTTAAAGCATATGCATAAGCAGAGGTCAAAGAAAGCTGGCTGAAGAAATACGAACACACGAAGAAAGTGCGAGAATGGCAAGTAGGTATTCTGACAAATAAAGAAGTCCTTTTTGCTATACAAGTGCACCCCAATGATAGCTGACACGCTTGCACTCTGCTTTCGTGATAAATATCTTCGATGGTATCCGTTTCCAACCTAATGTGTGCACGTACGAAAACCCGGTATATAATTAGGACAGGCTCTAATTCAGCTTTACAGTCACAGTAATATGATGCTTAATAAGGTGGGCAGGAATTCACGGAGAAGGCGAGCCAGATTCTTACTCTAAAAAGCGCGAATTAAAGTAATACACAAACATAAGGAGAACACCACACACTCCCAGTTATCCTTGAGCGATGGGTCTAAGAACCGGATGGGGACATACCAGGTTTCAGTTACCGCAGCCACTTCATTGTTCCACGCATTACATTCGAGCCTAACTGTATCATTAACTAATCGCATCGCTGGACATCTCGTCGTCTGCTGGCATCGGTGACGTCAATCCTGAGTTAGTGAAAAAAATACCATTAGTATAACTTTGCCTTCCGTATTTCAGCAGTCTGCCATTTTCTTAAGAAAAAAACTGATTACAAGCAGTTGTTTAGCAGGGCTAGATACCTTCGCCAAATGCACTTCAACATCCTGCTCACGCCGACACTGGCTTTCTTGTTAAAACATACTACGCCTGTGCATACTATAGCTACCCTGAACCATCCGCCAATTTTGCCCATTGCCTTCTAGACTTCCCAACAAGAATTCATTCTCTTCAACTCCCCCTCCACCTCAGCTCTTCTTTCCTGGAGTGCTTAGATCGCTTCGGATCAATTTTAAGATCAGCAGGCCCTCGTGCGATATACCCGCTCTCTTCTTGGTACTAGACTTCCAATGGCCAAATATAGTAATTATACTGCTGCTCTTACGACTCTAATAGCTGTTATAAGCAGGAGCACTTCAGACGGGCACCAAGAAATAGAAAAAGACAGGACGGGTGCTTTCCCGTCTTCCGCCCTGCGTGACTAATGGCAGCCGCTGCAATAACTTAACGTGCGTGGGCATCATTAGTTAAGGCGCATTGTCCCAGTTATCTACTACTGTCCTAAAAACACACTCACGCAGCGCTTTGCAAATTAATTGCCAGAAGCAATCACAAGCCGATGCATATGTCCTCGCGTTGTGCGTGCGCTTACTCGCCATAATTTACATACATACATACATAATACATACATACATACATACATACATACATACATACATACATACATACATACATACATACATACATACATACATACATACATACATACACACTTATTTTATTTTTCCAGAAATTGGAAAGGCCTTCTGAGCTAAAAGCTGTGAGCTTGACTAGGCCCAGTAGTCCAAATACATGGCAATAGCGTGTGTTTACAAAAAATATATAAATGAACATTCACCCAAAAAGTTCAAAAACCAAATTGATCAATATAGCATACACATAGTATTTAGCAAACATGATGCATATCACAAAAAGCAGAACAACAACAGTAATAACATATTAACAGAGTAATAACAGAGCATATAACGTCATGGTGCAATTCAATATGATATATCGCTAACAGAACAAAAACAGCAGTAGAAATCATATATTAGCAAAATAGGAATGCAGCTGCTTGACACTGTATTCATGAATAGAATAGCATTTGTTGAGCGCAACAGGAATGTTATAGGTGAAGGACTGATATTTCCCCCGCAATCATCGGGCTGTCACAAAAGGTGAATCAGCTCACCGGATTAGATAATCTGGGTGACGTGCAGGTCAAAGCTGGCTACGTTATTGTTACACCCTTTTACTGTGCGACTGCTTTTACTGTGCAACCCTGCGCAGCACTGCAGCTTGCCTCCAGTATTAGCAACGGGGCAACGTTCGTCAACGTAATCGGTGCGTAATCGCGGCGTTCATTTCTTCATTTAAAAGCTCTTTTTTTGCGGTATCTGCGCACGTAACTGGCGCCATTAATTTCAGTGTCCAACAAAGGCCATCTATTTGAAGCTGTCCCCGAAGGGCTATTTCCCGAGTTGTGTCTATAAGCTTTTCAGGCACTATAAGCTCACTGTGTACATAAAAGACTTGTAACTTTTGCCCTGGGTGATATCTACATGCCAGCGATTTTCTTTTCTTTATGAATTTAGTGTCATTATGACGCTGTCAGCGGCGTGCTTTTTAATGCTATATAAGGAGCGTAGTAAATAATGTTTCTCAAGACGGAGTTGCCCTCAAATTCACGGACAGGGTAAGGGATGTTAAAAGTATTGTCATGGAAGACACGGCGACAGTTGTACAAGCAGTATTCAGCAGCCAGCACGCGCGGGGCACATTGATGTTGCAACCTTCATGCGTCACCTGAGAACACCTGGTGGCATTAATTTTTTCAAAAAATAAAAGCGGGGATGAGCTCGAGAGAGGGGTTTTACGAGCGAAATAAAATTATTAGCACAAGAGCAGAATGGATAAGGGAGTCGGGGGAAGGTGGCCCACGCGACATGTGTACCGCACATCAGCGCGTGAAGCACGGTTTCGTGTGGATAACGTGTATGACTTCGGAGCGGGGTTGGGGACGCTGAGGCTGCAGAGTCCCGCCTGGAAGAACTCCGTAGGTCACTTCCGTGGCACGGAGCAAGTCTTTGTAAAGTCCAGAGTGAAGGGATATCAGTTTTTCGAGAATCCTTGGCCGCGTACTGGGGTCCACACCCCAACTTGGTCTCCTGGATTGTATAGACACGTGTCGATGTAGTTTGTAGCGGCGCGCATCCGTGCTCTGCTGCCACTGATTGTAAATGCGCGCCAGTTGACGTCCTTCCTCAGCGCGCTGAGCAAACCCTGCGGCGTCTGGGGTGAGCAGGGGATAATTAGTGAAGCACAGAAGCATGGCATCCAACATCGTCTGAAAGTCGTGGCCGTAGATCACACCAAAGTGGTGTAAAGCGGGTCGTATCTTCGATGCCCATGTTGTAGTCGTATGTGACGTACGGGAGAATTTCTTCCGAGGTTTCGTGCTGCGAGTCTATGTACATTGCGATCATGTCCGAGATGGTTCTGTTCAGTCTCTCTGTGATCCCGTTCGACTGTTGCTGATAGGCAGTGGTTTTGCGATGGTTCGTGTGACTGAGCTCGAACACGTCGTGCATGAGCTCTGCCGTAAACGCCGTGCCTCGATCGATGTTTACTTGGTCCGGTGCGACATGACGCAACACAATTTTCTGCATAAAATAAGCGGGCGCTCTCAGAAAATGTGCCACGCTGCTCGGCCATGGTTTCCGCTGCCATGTTAGATAGTCGGTCGCGACTATAAACCAATTATGGCCGGCCAATGGCGAAGGAAATGGTTACAGAATGTCGATGCCGACTTGGTCAAACTTATCTGAGGCGGTGCAATAGGTTGGAGCAAGCCCGCGGGCTTGAGAGGCGGCGCTTTGGAACGTTGGCACTCGTTGAAGCCTTTGGCGTTCGACGGCGTCAGCAAGTATCGAAAATAATGCGCTCGGCGTACTCGAGCGAGTGTGCGTGCCCAAGTGGCCGAAGGAGGGCTCATCGTGGGAAGCGAAATAAATGCCCACACAGATGTCTGCCGGCATAACGAGGAGGTGCGCTCGGTCAACAGCACTGGAGTTTTTGCTTGAACAAAATGTCATTCAGCAGACAGAAGGCAGAGAGATTCTTTGAAAACTGTCGAGGTACGTCAGCAGCTCTACCCCCCAGATGCTCTATGACAGGCAGGAGGTCTGTGTCAGCTCGCTGTCGGGTAATTGCGTCAGAGTCACTAAGAAATCCGAGAAAACCAATCTCGTCCTTCGTGCTCTCATCAGCTGACCATACGGGTGCGCGCGAGAGCGCGTCAACGCCTTCGTGCTTCTGGCCAGACTTATGCATAATGGTGTAGTAGTCGAATTCTTGGAGGCGGGAGCTCCACTGGACTAGGCGCCCCTATGGGTCGCGAAGATTGGCCAGCCAGCACGAAGAATTGTGGCAGATCAGTACGGTCATTTTCATATTGCTGATTTGCTTCTCTGGCCACAGATCCTGTTCAAGGATCCTGTTCAAGGATCAGGCTTAGCTGTCTTTGAGCCGCGCTTACGACGAACGCAGACAATTTGCTTGTGCTGGAGGTCACAAGAGCAGGCCTTATTGCCGCACATAACGACTGCATGCACAAAGTGTTCACCGCATTGTGTGCCAGTGCCGCGCTTACAAGCAAGTGTACTCTTGTCTTTGAAAGTTTTCTTTGCGTTCATTACGACCTCTTAATCTTATCATTTTGTCGAGTTTACGGACTCTTCAACCACAGACACCGCGTGGGAACTCCGGAGTGAAGGCGTCAGTATCACGTAGACACCCCGCGGCCAGTTCTGCCATGGATCGCTCCATGAAGTTTTATGCGAGAGCATAGAGGCTTCGTTGGAGCGATAATCCGGCGACAGGCGTCGTCGTCACACAGCTGCCACCCCTGTCTTCTACCCAAATGTTCACATCTTCCCCGTCTCACTCTTTACTTGTAGGAAAGCGGAAGGAGGCGCTACGCTAAGTTTGGCCATTATTTAAAGCATCATACATGCGTTATGGGTTATGCAGAATGCCGCGGGGATGACTGCCGAAAATTGTTTAGCATTTCTGGAATTTCATATAACTTTTACAATTTTTGACAATGAGTTTTGTCTGCAAAAGTAGGGCATATGTAAAAAAAGCCCTGTGTTCGTGATAAACAGCCAGTGCAAGAATGGCTTTGCAAGCTTCCGAGAGGGTAGGATAAGCGTAGACCGGATTAACTTTAAAATTATTCGATCTCTCTTCGCACGTCACTCTTTTCAAAATCTCGCGCCCTGAATGTAAGCCATGACAGCTTATGGCCGGGCAGCTGATATTTAACATTTTTTATTTTCAGAATATCAGGTGCCGCCGTCAAAGACTGAAAAGCCTAATCCGAGGCAGTCGCAGAAAACTGAAATTTTCCTGTATCTGGTCTCTCGAGGGGTGCTTAGAGGCATAGGTGATATGGCGCGCTGAAAGACTCTACATCACTGCTATATCTATACCAAAGGAAAAAAGGGCAGAAGCGCACCAGGCTTATACATTCTCAATAGGCCGCATATCAGCTTTCTAGGAAAAGATAACACTATCTGTCCCGGTTGCCTGTACCCTGGCCTTTCGCCTACGAGTTTCCGTCGGCGGATATCAGGAACCCTTCCTTCATGTATGAAGGGGAATCCCCTGATGTGGAGCAGTTTCCATATGAGCGAGCGATCATTCTCTGCTGTCGTTGTCTAAGGTTGTATCTGCTAGTCAGAATGTTGTTCTCATACCCTTCAGGCGACCACCAGTTCAGGGATTTTTGCGAGTCACGTAATTAAGTTATGAAATGTGGAGACGAAGTTTTATGCGAGAGCATAGAGGCTTCGGTGGAGCAATACTCAGGCGACTGGCGTCATCGTCATACACCTGCCACCACTGTCCTCTACCAACTGTTCTCCTCTTTCCCCCTCTCCCTCTCTACTTGTAGGAAAGCGGAAAGCGTCGCCGCACTAAGAATGACTCAGCTGAAATGACTGGCGAGCGACAGGAGAAATGCTCTCGCATCAGTCCGATTCATCACAATTCAACTTTTGCCTTTGGTTAAGGCATCATACAATCCTACGCGAATACAGGAACGACTTCCCTCTAAAACTAGAAGGTTTTCGAAAGAGCGAAAGCACTAACTACGAATGGACTAAAAACGGAGCACGTTACGCAAGGATGGCTATTATTCTCAGCATCGAAATCAGTATCTGTGGGTGTGAACTTTACAGTGGCGGTGCAACAACACACGAATGAGTTTCCATTGACACAGCGTTGTGCAAGCGACTGGTCTCCAAGGGCAAACAGCGTAGAGAAAAAAGGCAAGGAAAGAAAAACACGGCGGCAACGTTGCCACAAAACTTCGCCACCTCCGGTCGACGCGGCGAAAGTGATCGCACTTCGTTCATATTTTGCAGCGTCCGGTCACTCTAATGACTCCGGACTCCGGGCACTGCGCGCCGTTTATAGAGCACCGAACGGCAGCTGGGAGCTCCTGCAGAGAACGATAGCAACGATACGCTTCCAAGGTCATCTTTTTTGTTTAGCTTATTTCGCTCCGCGTTGCGGCGAGAGTGTCGGTTTCTGCCGGGAGGTTCGTGACGAGTCCGAAGCTATACATGCTATAAGAGCACGCCGAGCGGCGTGGAACGAACGAGATCGCTTCGCGGCACAGGGTGTAGAAGTTACTGCGGGCGAGATGATGTTCATTTAGAAAACAGCCGTAAGGTTTTGCAAGCTACCAGGTGCTGATCACCCGTCATTATTTTCGGGTAAGCGACTGTTCTACCTCTAATTTATGCAGTGCTGTTTTCCATCTATATATTACTCGTGTTACTTCTGCTAGACGAGCATGAGACGAGTTGTTGAATTTTCTCACTTGCGACTTCACAAGGGAGTATTTTCTTGAAGTGAGATAAAATTGGATTGCTTAAAAGATTCTAAAATAAATGTCCGTTTCTGGCTTGCGCGATCATGGACCTAATCAATCGGGGTATCTGTTCGTTAGCCTTAAGATTGAAAATTTGGATAATTATTCTGGCCCAGGAGAGGAACGGCGCAGCGCTTGCTTTCGCACTGCACAATGTGTTCGTAGGGACCTTCTTTTTCAATTATATTGCTTTCGCAGTTCGAGGGGTGAAGATCAGAGGATTGCTTTCCAGCTCAATTTGGGGTAGAGATCGGGTTATTCTGCCAGAAATTCATAAGTGAGGTTTTCTAGGGTCTTTTTTGTTTTTAGCAAAAGGCAATTCATTATATGACCTTGTCCTTGTTTTCTTGCGGGTCATAACCGGTCTTTTTTTTCCTCTCAATATTTGATAAAAGACGCGTACATGACAAGTCGCTTTAAAAAAATTGTGTACGAAAACACCTTTTCTCCATCCGTCACATTTATGTTGTCCCGTAACATTACCAATCAGCTACACAAATCTTCCGCGTTCGTTGAAGAATTAACTGCCTTTTACACTATGAACATATTCATTCCTCATCCCAGCCGGCATTTAAAACGGTCAAGAGTATTGCATAAGACATCTTTAGGGGAATGGCACGTGACACAATCAGGGGGAGGAAAGCGTGAGCCACTTCTGTCCCAGCTAATTTGAAAAACTTCCGCTGAAGCCGTAACTCCGTACACGATCCGTTGTGAACGATGAACAGAAGGAGGAATCGCCGACAGCGTCTGTAGTAAAGAAGAAGATTTAACACCAACAATCTTCTGAAAAAAGAAAAGTTCCCTCACTCTCTTTCCCATTTGAATTTCTGACCCGCGCGGCCCTTGCAACCGCCACGCATCCTTTGCGTGTTTCGCGAACTCAAGTCAGTCGCGTTATCTCGGGCGTTGTTGTCTGCTTCGCGGCGCCGGTCACAGACACTTTGGCATCGTGTTCCTTCATGTGTAAGTCATATCAGTGCTGCGACAAGTATGGTGGTGTTTCGTTTCGTGCTCGTGAGCTTCGAAATTGCGAAGAGTGCAGCGAGACCTGCACGAATACGAAGGGAACCGCTAACTGCCCTAGCTTTCTCGGGAGCGACGACTCATTTCAACGCCGGGGATCATGAACAGTGATTTAGTCACTGTTGTTGACGAAGCGGTCGTGTGGACTTGTCCTCAAACAGCCGGTACATCGTGGGATCCGATCATGCAATTGTATGTTAACTGAATTTTATTGGTGTCGCATATATCAGCATTTACAGGGAAGGCCATTGCGTCATAGTGGTTTACTTTCACGCGTTTACATAAATACTAAATAATTTTTGTTGCAATTATCTACGATTGTAGGTACATCGTGCATGCATTAAATTATATACACCCACTGTGCACAGACTGATCCTTCTATAATGCAGAAAAATTATGCAGGAATTATCGCACATGTATTGCGTGAATGATGCACTAAATAATGCACTGAAAATGTCAACTGCGCTCTTTGATATAAACTTGACATCGCTGGTGCGTCGACCCTCATTGTTTGCATTGTACGGAATGCTGCAACGCAGACATATATCTTATTTTGAGAAATATCTCTTTTAGACTGAAAGTAACGGGAATGACATATATACAGGTATGCATCAATAAACCCTTGAAAAATGTATTCTCTGTTCTCCATACAATGGCCCAGCGCTGCGGTTGCCATTGCTGACAAGAAGCGAGGCCAATTTTAACTGGCCACAGCAGCAAAGAAAGGGTCCCGAATTTGGACTGAAACCGCGTCTACATATCCCCCCCCCCCCCCCCCCCCCCCCCCGCCAGTACGAGCGAACGCATTGCCGCTAAAGGAGAATTCCGCTTAGCGCGAACGTGGGGAATTGTCAAGAAACAATCGAGGCTCGGAAAGGACCAAGGTGGCTTCAATGTCTTAGGTCGATCTCGAAGGTCGAGACCCAGAGAACGAAGAGTATTTAAAGCCAAGTACGCCCGGGACTCAGATCTCTTTCGAAGGCGCTGTAGAAGCGCTCTCCCGGCAACAGTCTCTCTGAGGCGGCCAATTTGCAGCAAAAGTCTTTGTGAAGCGGCTAGCCGAAGAGGTTTCGATTGAGACTCATACAGTACTGCATTGTTTGGAGCAGCCTGCGGAACGCCGAGAGCCCTCCTTAGTCCCATTCTGTGCAAAACCTCAAGGTGTTCCAGCTGCGATACCGAGGGGGAAATTAAAGAGAGCTGGTACATTATGCGGCTTGTCACCAGGCCATCGTGAAGCCTGATAATTGAAGCAGGATGGTTTCCCCATTGCTCACTAGCAACTCTACGAAGCACATTGAGACGCGAAGATAGTGAAGCCACAATCTAGTCCACAGCTCGTCGCCACTGTGGACGTGAGTCACTAGTGACGCCCAAAAAACGTATGTGGTTAACCTGACGAAGGCAAGACTGATCAAGGTCTATGCTCAGCCGCGCATGCCGTCGTCCCCTACCTGGAAACAGGACGAAGCCAGATTTTTCCACCGAGAGAGTCAACCCAACACCTTGAAGGTAACTTTTAACTGAAAGCACGGCCTGTCGCGCTAATAGAGCTAAGCGTTTGTGTTGATATCCGGTTAACCAAAGACAAATGTCGTCTGCATATATCGACATATGGACATGCCTACAATGTTTTTGCACTTTTGCGGGAAGACCAGCCATGACAACATTAAAGAGCATTGGGGACAGGACACTACCCTGAGGTACCCCTCGCGATACCGCCCTTTCGGAGCTCATTGTACTGCCTAACCGCCCTCTAAATTTACGATCACTGAGAAATTAGTGAATGAATCGCAGAAGATAGCCCTGTACGCCTATGACCTGCAGACTATTCAGTATTGAGCTCTGGAGGACGCTATCATAAGCTTTTGATACGTCTAGGAAAATAGCTAGTGTTGAAAGTCCAAAAGCACTCTGATGTTCAATGTGGCTTATCAAGTCCAGGACGCTATCTTGCGCGCTTAAACCTGTGCGGAATCCAGTCATGCATGTTGGTAGTGCCCTTATATCCTCAAGCCACCAAGACAAATGCTTACTTGCCATCTTCTTCATGAGCTTAGCCACACACGACGTCAGCGATACAGGACGATACGAGGCCGCGTCTGTCATCTCTTTGCTGGCCTTCAGCAGTGGGACTACACAAGCCACCTTTCATGAAGGGGGAACGTCACCAGACTCCCACACTCGATTGAGATAGGTTAGGAGCATCTTCCGGTGTTCCAGAGGCAGGTTCTGTAACATTTGATTGGTAATGCCGTCAGGACCTGGTGCACAGCGACGCCGCAGGCTGCGGAGCGCTGTCTGTAGTTCTCGAAGTGTGAACGGGGCGTCCATAACAGACGGAGACGTAGCAGGTAGAGCGCAGGGATGAATGCCTGGTCTGGAATTTACAAATGCATCCGCAAATTCCTCTGCCAAGTATCTGAGACGTTTCTGCGCGCGCAATGCAAGCGCCTCGAAAGGTTTACTCGGACGAGAGCCACCAGCAAGACTGCCAACGACACGCCAAATTCTCGTTATCGGTGAGAAAACAGTCAAACTAGCGCAAAAGGATGCCCACTGGGACCTACAGAGCTTGTTCGCATGACGTCTAATGGCAGAGTTGAGCCTGTTGAAAGTTGTCTTCAAGGCTCTGTCGTCCTTCTTCCGCAACAGTTGTCGCTCCGCCCTTCTGCGCGCTGAACAGAGGTTCCTGAGTTTTAAATCCGGAGTCGGAAAATGATCAGGTAGCTTGAGCGCCGTGGTAGCAGCCATCTTAGCATAAATCATTTTGTCTGTCACATCACCGGAAACACAGGCTAAGTGCTCCCTGTATTTGTCCCAATTAACAACATGGCAAATTTTAGGACCACGCAGATGGAAGTCGGCAGTAAACACAATTATCGGGTAGTGATCACTTCCCATTCGGTCAGCTCTAGTTGACCACTGTACACGGACGTCAGGTGAATGTAAGGTTAGGTCTATAGATGTGGGTGAGGTTGGAGGCTGAAAGAAAGTGGGACTTCCGTCATTGGCCACGCACAGGTCCAAACTGTCGATGACTTCTACAAGTTGGCGTCCGCGAGGCTCTGTGTTCCTGTCACCCCAAGCAGAGTGGTGGGCGTTGAAGTCACCGCAGATGATTCTGGGTGCTGGGCAGCGCTCACAAAGTTGCTGGAGAAACGAAGCCATATCGACCTTCTTCCGCGGGGACACGTATACTGATGCAATGGACAGAGTTCTGAAGGCGAGCCGAATCCTCCCAGCCACTACCTCAATACTGTCGGTTCAAAGATCGGTGACGTTCAAAGCCACATGAGGAATCTCCCTTCGTATGTAAAGGGCGGCACTTCCTGCGGGAAAAGACTTGATGCTGCAATTCTTGTGGGCGACGTATCCCGGCAAAGACCTCCCGCTTGGCAAGCCAGCCTCCGAGAGGGCCAGTACTGGAACACAGTTCTCTTTCAAGAACAATTTTAGTTCTGCCAATCGACTTATAATCCCAGCGCAGTTCCATTGCATGATAAACGGCACTTTTCTAGGGTTTTTAGTTGCAACAGGTTGAAGAAAACTGGCCATCTAGGAGTTGAAGTTCTCTGCGAAGGCGGTGATCAAGGTCTCAATGGAAAGCACCAGCTGTATAAAGTTCTTCAAAGTGCCAGGCTGCATCGCTTGGCTAAATGAACGCAGGACATCAAACAAAACGCGTAGAAGGTCGGAGAGATTCCGGCTTTTGAGCTCCTTATTTTGCTGCACGCACTGGCGCACTACTTCGACAAAAGACGGGGACTGGGACCCACTCTTGGCCACGGTAGCTGGTGTCTGCATATCTTTTAAGGCAAGGGGATGTCCTCCATGTTGTCGAGTCTTGCTGTGATCTGGTCGCTGAGGAACATGGACACTTTTTGCAGAAGCAGATCGAACAGCCAACTCACCCTCGGAGGCCGTTGCCGACTTGCTCGGATCAGGTCGTGCAGCGACGTCGCTTGCTACCACGTCCCGAGCTTGCGACTCGAGCGCAGGGAACTCTTCACTTCCATGTATCGGCTTCTCAATAGGTTGTGGTTTGGGGCCACTAATGGAGGACTTGCGACGGTGTAAGGCGCTTACACGGAATGTGCAGCCACTGAAACTCGCTGGATGGTCACCTCCACAATTAGCGCAAGCAAAATCTGCCTTGCACTCTTTGTAATCATGGCCACCACCACACCGCTTGCAACGTTGATCTTTGTTGCAAACTCTCGCTACATGTCCAAAGCGTTGGCACCTGAAGCACCGGGGAGGAGTTTCAACGAACTCGTGGACTGCATGTTTGGTGAAACCAAGGTCAATTATTCCAGGGCGCTCGGCGTTGGGAGCAAACGTTAGCACAATAGAGTTTGTAGGCTTCGCTGCCCATTGTTGTTCTCCAGGCTCCACCCGGCGCATTAACCGTCGCACGTGCAGAACTCCTTGCGGTTTCAAGTAGTCAAGAAGGGCACTTTCCGAATACCACACTGGTACTCCCCTTATAACACATGTGTTAGTCATGTAGGAGTGTGGCAACCGGGCTTGAACTCGTATGCCACCGATCTGAGAGCACCGCAGAAGAATGTCTACTTGCTCTTCTGTTGAGATATCTAGATGAAGAGCCCCTTGCGTTGTGAAGCGACTGCGAATCGGAGCAGATCCCAGTAGTACTTTAATATCATCGAACAGCCTGATAGGGTTCCACTCTCTGAAGTCAACTCCTTTCTCTTTTGGCTGAACTATCACTGGGATGCCGACTGCCCTGTGCTTCCGATGACTCACCACTTTGAAGCCATCGTTGTCCATTTCCGCCATGTCAGCCACTTCCTCGTCAGAGGCGACGATAGTTGAGTCGTCCCCACTGAGCGATGATGACGCACTGCACTGCTGGACGTCCCTGATGACTGGCAGATCCCCGCCATGTTATGCCATGGCCGCCTCCGCCCCACTGGGCTCCTTCGGATGGCGCTGTCCCTTTAAGGATACCGGCGCCGGAGCTGCCGTACCCTTCCCGCAGGGACAGTACCGCCTTAAAGACGCGGCCGTCTTCCAAGGATGGAAATAACCTAGTTAATAACTAGAAAACAAGGCAAAATTACTGAGCTGAGGTGACAACAGATCGAGCAGCGTCGTCTTCCTCTTCTTCCTCCTGGTATATCGTATCCTGGTTATAACGGCTGTCTAGAGAGGTCACACATAGCGAAGGAGGTGGGCTGCAAGTTTTGTTATGTGCCAAGACGCATAAACCAAACGTTCCGTTTCGCGCAATTGAGAGTGAAAGGGGCACGTGGAAGTATTTTGTCAGCAGATCCCTGCAGAATGTTTTGAATGACCCCAAGATTAGAGACCCTTTGACACTAAAAGTTCAACAGAAGTTGTTGAATTCCTCAAGGACAATCAAGCTGCATGTTACGGCTTTTCTGTCCATGTGGAAGGCCTCTTTCACTCTGTTCTTCATCGGACATTCTTTTTCGCAGGCAAAGCCTGTATTGATAATAACTGCACCGTTTCTTTCCAGAATGCCACAGACATGACTGCCGAAGACTTTTTAGCGCATTTATAATTTTATCTTTGTAGTAACTTTATTGTTTTTGACAATGAGTTTGTTTGCAAAACAAGGGCTTATGTAGAACCAAAAAGCATAGTTGTGTTCATCCCTTCCGCCATTCCTTCTGTGTGTCTCACTTGGCCTTGAGCCGTTTGGCTGTTATTCTATGAATATGTCTCAATTGCAGAACCTTCCTGTTCGTAACTGCAGACCCTAGGGCCATTTCCTTCTTCAGTTACGTTCACAACGGATGGTGTACGGAGTTGTGGCTTAAGCGGAGGTTTCTCCAATTTGCCGGGACGGAAGTGACTCGCGGTTTAATCAGACTGACGTACACTGCCAACTTATCTTCAATATAAGCAAGCCACAGATTACAACCGTTAAAAGAGGTTTAAGATCACTAGTTGCTTGAAACCAGCCCTTAGAAGTAAGCACTAGACAACCACAAATTTTTCGTACAGTGTCTTCAGTTTTGTGCATTAAAACGTAAGACTATTCTGGAGCCATTTCAAAATATAAGTGGGGTTTAACACGAAAACGAGGTGCCAGAAATGGATGCACAGTAGTATAATCTGCTAACTTGCAGTAGATACTATTGAAGAGAGCGATCACACTCTAGCTTCATTGTTTTGGTTTGGACTTCGATGTAAGCATTTCGCAGTTACACGCTTCATGCCAGCTTCTGGCGGGCACCAGCTTCAGCGATTTTTGCGAGTTGCGTAAGTCGCTTATGATGTGGGGAGATGGTTTTGCTGCCTTGAAAACGAACATTCGCAGCAATCTCGGCGACTTTGGGGTGCATTTTGCTTAGCTGTGCGGGAAAAAAACTACCAGGTCGATGTCTTTGTTTGAACAGCGATAAATGTACCGAATTAGTTAATCAAGTAATACTCCTCGGTAGAATGTAAATAGTTCCTCTTCACCCATCTACGGAGAAAAGGGCGTAGGATTTCCACCTTAAAAAAAAAACACCCGGCACTCGCGTTCTCTGAATGTCCTACTGATTTCTGTGTAGAATTTTTGGCAGCCCGCGTTCGCAGTTCTTTCAGCATTTTCTCCGCGTCGTTGAGCACTTAGCTGGAGCTGATTTTACCGGAAATTGTGGGTTGTTTCTTTTTTGTTTGCTGTTGGGTCATAATGATATCACTGATGACGTAAATACTGATTTTTTATGACGTCAAGAAATGCTGATAGTGCAAGAGCTAAATATCCGTGTAGAATTTGGCACTCAAGCATTGACAAACTGTACCACGATGGTCGCTTTCCGTGCCGATTAGCTGGTATCGTCTTGTCTTGACCATACGAGGAGGAAAGCGACGTTTTTGTATTTAATAGTTTCATGGCTGCTTCTTTCACAGAAATCGCTCTCTTTTCGGCGCAATCGTTTCGCAGAAATAATTTGCAGCGTATAAAAAATGAGAAGTAAAATTGCCAGTGCCTTGATGAATAAGAAAGAATAAGTTTTTAGATATGTTTTAATTTCCGCTGAATCCCCTGTGTGACCCTTTTTTGCCGCCTTCGAGATGTAGCGCACGAGCAGTCATCCTGTTGTTTCCACCGTCCCCCCGAGGCTGTTTAAGGAGCGGTTTCTGAAGTAAATAAAAGTGTTGCAAGTACCGCATGTCCCGCAGGTCTCCTTTCTGTGTGCTGTCTTTGCTGGGCTTAAAATCCAGAAGATAAATTGGCAGTGTGTAGACTGACTGCTGAAACGTTCTTACTGGCGCATTTTGCCTTCATACATCTGTCTTTTGTTTCCGCCCACACCCGCCTTGTTCGTTTGTCCAAGAAAACAGCGTTTTTGAAAGAAAGGAGAGCCGACTGCGCAGCGCTTGGTTCAGATGAGGGGAACCGTGTTTCGTCTTTGTTTCGCGCTGAGGACGCAAGGAATTCCTACAACCTTTTCAGATGTTTTGTACAAAATTGTTCACACAGAAGACCCGAAGATTTATCCAGGATTCCGTTGGAATTAGCAGCGACATTTTTGTTTCAGGTGAATTTAGCATCATTCAAGTCGCGAGCAGTTTTTTTTATTCCATGTAGCGAAAGCAGTAAATAATACTTCAGAAAACAGTGGGCTGGATAACACGCCTTCCACCATTTCTGTGCAGACAGGATTCGCCACCAACATTAATATGAATTTGTTCTCAGTTTCGGTTTGAATACCCATCTTCGAAACCAAAACCTGATCGGCGATTGCACGGGTGTTTGATTTGATTTGATTTATTTCTATAAACAAGGAGCTACGCGGTTGTAGTATAAAACAAGGAAAAAAAAGCTGCAAAGAACGCAGCTTTATTCGCCCCAAGTTCCGTTTGCAATCATGTTCCGAGAAATCGCCTCACTCCTTTGTTACTATTCGCAGCCGCTGATACACTTTATACGATATGTTGCAGATCCCTGTAAATTATTACCTGCTGGTATTTTGCGCTGGAAATCTAACAAATTGTATTTCTTGAGGATCGACTAGACCATTAAGATAAAAAAATTGTTTTCAATGGAAATAAAAAAAACAGTGCCTGAACGGGACACCAGAATCTTTTCAGTCGGATAGGAACCCGTACAGAGTTCGGCGGCTAAGAGCCCGGAAGCACACACGGGCTCATTATTTAATTGAGAGAAAATTCAGTGGCATGCGTGCCTCACTAGCTGGCCAGCTTAACTCTTCCTTCGCGTCTACAATTCATAATGTTTCAATGCATGAATGTCTTTAACTTGTCATTTTTTTGAGAATCGCCATTTTTATGTGAGTGCGCAGATGATGACTTGCAAGTTATTAAGCTTTCATCCCCATAAGTCTCCTGGTCTACATGGCCTATCAGCGGAAGCGCCCTGACTAATCTTCGACGTTTCTAGAATACGTCATACTTGCAATGATTCATAGGTTTAATTCGACCCAAACATTGCCTATTGGCTTGAAAAAGCTGTAGTACCACCTTATTCAAAAGAAAAGGGGGAAGAACTACAAATAAATCAGCTGCGACACTTCGATATTGCCTGATACTGCATTGATGCTGGAAAATCATATCCATTATGTTACGGTGAGTTTCCAAACGTGCATTACATTTGTTTCATCGAAACATTTATGGTTGTTTAATTATTGTTCGTGCCACTGGACAAGCTTGGCAGGTGGCTTTTAATTTTTTTAATAACGCGAGTGATGAAGGTGGGGCGTTCTTGGACTTTTTCTCGATACACCAAAAGCGTTTCATTCTGTGGATCATGAACTGTTGGGCGGAAAGCTACAGGCCTGTAGATGTTGTGTTCTGCGCCTTTCATTTCCTCAGCACCACTACCCAGGGGCTCCGTCAGGGCGGCTGATTCTCTACCATGACGAACAAGTCAGCAGGGAAGATGCTGAGGCTAGGCGATGGAGGTGTCGAAGGTGTCGCTTGGAGGCCGATCCGGTTTGCAGATGACACTGTGCTCCAGTACGCATGTTCTCTTTGCGAAGTGATTGTGAGCAACACACTGCGGCTGCCTTGCAAGCACGTTCTATGCGAGACGTGCTTGAGTAGCCTTGGCAAAGATGGCGGCGGCGGTGGCGGCAACTGTCCCCTGGACCAGAAACGTTTCGACGGAAAAGAGTGCACCAAAAACTTGTTGCCAGCGTGGAAAGTCAACAACTTCAAGGTGAGCGTGGAGAACTTGGACTTTGAAATGGTGCACTGCGTTACTGCACCGAACATGCACAACAATCCCGAACAAAAAAATTTGATGTCTGGAAAAGTGTAAGATACCTTTTTGAAAATATAGAAGATAATGGCCCATTCTTCCTATATATAGCGAAATCTTTCTTTGAAAGTGTTTCCTTCAATAGCATCGAACAGTTAAGACTGCCATATAAAACCAAAGGGGAACGCTTTTGATGGGAGCAAAAACATTAATAAAAAATACAAGAGTTCTGTCGGGGGATCTGCTGATATATTGATTGTTATAGTAAAACTTGCATTATATATAAAAAACGCGTTCATGAACGCCGCTCAAACATGCTTCTTTTGTCGAGAATTGTTTGGTATATACTGTGCGCGCATTGAAACTCTGGAAACGTAGACGGCGGCACGAGTTGGTAAGGCATTATTTTTGAAGGATGAAAACAATTTGCGCTAAAAATCTGCACGAAGCGAAGACGAGAGGACTGAGACTACTTGTCTTTAAAATTCTTTTCCGTGTCGTTTTAGGGCTATTTTCGGCGCTCAAAACGCAGTAAAAGTTTTCGCCTATATTTAGTCTGAGGTACTTGATGATCCTCTCAAAAGCCTTATGAGGTACAGTCCAACTATAACGACCACAGTATAACGAACACTCGCTAATTACTAATGAGGGCGGTGCTATATCGTCAAAATGTGCATTAAGGCAATGTTACTGCGTCTCAGTTACAGCAAACACGTGTGGCTGCACAACGCGATTACAGCGAACGAGCGGGCGCTGGAAACTTGGCCGCTCAGTAAAAATTCAAGGGGACACTTAAGCTCCGCCTTAAGGGCATGACGCGATACTTTTTGTAGGTTAACGCCCATATATGCGGAATTGGCCATTGTCGACTTTAAATTCACAGATCTCTGGCAGTCCTCAGTCCTCGTACCATCCATGGTGCAGTGGTGCAGCGGTTAATTGATGACTGCGATGGAAGGTGCTGGCATCGATGAGGCTTGTGCGAGCCAGGTTTTTCCTCCTGGACTACTTTTTGCAGCCAATTATTAATTTACTGCCATCTGCCACGGTGCGCAGTTTTCTCACAATACGGCAGGCAGGTTGTGATGATGATGATGATGCCACAAGGTCACCTGACCTAGGGTGCCCACCTAGGTTCCTTCTCCGAGGGTTTTTCGCTCACAATGCTGATGGAGAGAACGCCGACCTACGACGACAGCGGATTATCTGGAGAACGAAGCCTCTAGAGCTATCGCGTTTAAAACTTCCGCTTCTTGCTGGATAGGAGTGCGACGACCGCCTCCTAGCCTCGCTCTCACCCCCTGCCCCATTCCTGCGGAAATAACGCGATGACCGAAGAAGCAAACACAGTAAAAAGTAAATAGAAAATAGTTAATATGGGGCGTAAGCAATTCATACAAAACTCATTACCCGAGGTCGCCGTCAAACACGCATGCCTTGAGAGGAGACGCCGATATAGCTCTGGCGGAAAGGGCAGCAAATTTTGATTTGGCGGCTTTCTGTGCACGAGCACGAATGGCAGATACGGATGGTCGCCGTTTGTCATCTGGAAGACTCGCAAGGTGCAGGGCTTTGTAAGATACGTTCTCATACGCTACGTGCACAACACAGATGAATTGATGACGGAGTGTCTCTAGGAACACGTTTAGAGGCGGCATAAGGATGAGAGACGACTTTGTTCGTCGAGTGCCTTGTTGAGTTCGTCCATAATGCAAGGGGCAACACTAGCCACTTCACATGGGCTTAATTCACGTGCTCAACGCTTCCTGTCGGCGACGCGCCACCAGTCCATACTGACAGCAATTTTGATCAACCAGGTGCCGCGACGTGCAATGATAAGGTCCTGCGGATGGAACTGTCTGCGGAGTACATCAAGAACTGCTTGTGTAAGGCAGCGTTTATGGACCCAGGAACGATTGAGAACGCTGTCGAATATCACGTTATCGGAAGACTGTAGATTTTTGGCAACGCGTTATCGATGGAAGCTTGCCCAACCTGTGGCCGCCTGGGTCGACTTCGTTGGTGCGGATGATGGTGCCGATGTCGAAAAGTTATACCCAGAAAAAAATAATAGTACGCGAAGTATGTGAACTCGCGCTCTTCTAGGAAACTCATGAGGACGATGGCTCGGAGGAGGCCGACCTACAACGTGTTCCCGTGAGCACTTCCTGCGCGATTAGTTTCAATGCCTCCCTAAACCAGCATGCTAGTAGCAACGGTATCGGCAAGGGGAATGTGACAGCGCTGGAGAGCTTAGATAGGGCCGTTATAGGGCCTGGTTTGAAGCAGATGCGCATAAAGGACTTACACTGTCCAAGTTTTGTATTTTTGGCTGTAACATGGGAAGTCCACCTACTAAGGACCTTATGTACTACGGAAGCAATCTGCGCGACTGTCAGGTTGGTTTTAAGTGGGCTCGACTGTACCTATCACCTGGCTGATCTTGAGAGTATGGGAACGCCATTTTGTTAGGAGCTCATGCAGCGACTAGCGAGAGCGTCTTTAGTTACATCTAAATGTGTGAGTTCCAGTGTACAGGACCTAAGCAACGAAGAAATGGCTAACCCTCATCACAGCAGAATCCGGCAACGGCTGTGGGCGTTACTAGATCCTGGAGTGATTCCGACTGTCGTCTCGTCGCAACTTCTATTTTGCAATCTTTCTTTGCTTCGGTTCTGTCTTAATGCATACAAAGTAGCAAAAAAAATCCAACTCATTGAAGAACTAATGCTTCCTTGCGAAACCAATTTTCCAAGCCATGTTGTTCACTTAAACTATATACTATTGAAATGTGGTTGATAATGAGGCTGACAAAGAACTGTTTATAAAAACTCGTTGGCTACTATCTGCGAATCTTTTGAATGCGTTAGCATAGGTACGTCTGTTCTGTTTCGAGGTGGCATAGTAAGGTTCGCTATATCCGAGGGTCATATACAGTCGAGCCCACTTATCATGAACCTGACCGTCACGCGAATTTCGTTCGTTGTATCCGATGTTCGCAGTAAACGGACTCCCCAATACAGCCAAAATTGCAGAGTCCGCGAAAAGTGGCGCTAATTCGGGAAAAAACTGCTTGAAGTGCGTCTACTTCTTGAAAGCAGAATCTACCGCAGCGCTGTCTCAGCGTTTCAGGGCGTTGATGTTCCCTTTCTTTGAGACCCTTGCTGTCAAAAATCTGCTTTCAGGACGGGGTATAACTAAACGTGATTCAAGTGACCATGGCAGCTGGTGTCAGGTCGGCCACGTTAATCAGATTCTGAGTGGTTGGGAAATGCTAGTACTTTGCGTACAACAGCTCCGTCAGAGCACGGCTTCTAGCCCCACCGTGCGGTAAACACCGTAACTACGGCAACTGCTACCGTACGGCAAATCAGGCTAGGCCTACCAACAGTAGAAACGGCAACGCGTTACTGCATTTGCCTGATGTTTTTATCATACCGGAGACGTATTAACAGAGACGTACGCCGGTTTGCCGGACGACTCGTGCGCATGTGCAGTGGCCCCGCTTTGCCCCACCCACGTCACTGCGTGCGCGCAAGAGGCGCTCTGTAAACAGGGATACGTCTCCGCTAATACGTCTCTGGTATGCTAAACACGCCTATTGTCTCCGCGCAAACGTAGGCATCGGAGTCAACATCTGGCCAGTTCTGCATCAACAACGGGTTGGCACAAGTCTAGACGCGTTCGATCGTGTGTTTTCGACAGCGCCATCTATCGTTCCTCTGCACATGCAGCGACAAAACAGCGCAGCGCACACGTGCACACAATGTATGAAGCGCACGGTCTTGTATCTGGCGCTGTTTGTACATGTTAGCAGCACAGTACCACAGCGTGACCAGCAAGGCATTCAAACTTCCCTTATCGCTGCCGTTACTTGATCCACGACCACGCGCAGTAACTTCTTCTGCCTCGGATGCTTTGACGAGCCGGTGCGCATACATGCCCTGATTCACCTTGCAGGCAGCCGGCGCGTGCTTGACCGGTGTTTACCTACAGTTTCAATGGCGCCTTTTTATTTTCTTTCTGAGCCGGTGTCGCGGAGTCTGATAGACGCTCTCCAGTGTCCGCGACGGCTGGAAGCTTGAGCTATCCAACTTCGGGGTTCAGTTTACGAAGCCTCTTCGTTCGCTATAATCGAGTTGTGTGGCCAGAGATGTTTGTTGTATCTTAGGTGGATTGCTATTGTCCTTATGCATATTTTCATGATAGCACCGCAAACATCAGTAATTAAGCGAATATCTACGGCTGTTATAAATGGCTTTGACTGTAATAATTTCATCATGTCCGTGGTGAATATTTCACCACGAGTGACGACGGTCACCACTTTCTCGTGAACAGACCAATATAATGCTAACGAATTAATAAACAGACAATTTATGAGGAACTATGTCCTTGGCATGTTGAAATTTTAAGCCTATTTTGGTTGAAAAGGTTTTCGTACCGCGTGGATGCATGCTGTACTACAATGCAGAGGTGCTGAATTGTTGCATTCAGCTTAGGCTCGAAATAAGTCAAAGCCCAGGCGACTAGCCGCTCGCAAAAGGGCCATGGCTTCACATCAAAGTTAAGGGCTGAGCCAACCGGTAAGACAAGCATTAGCTGAGGACAGCGATGAAAATAGTACAGCGCACCTTTCTGACACGTAGAAAGAAAAGACGGACACAGTCAACTTGGTTTGCCATATCAGAAAGTTGCGCAGTGCTGTGTTCCATTCTGCCATCAATCATCTACCAGTCCGATCAGCCAGACTAGGAACTTAAACGAGGTCGCCAGACTGACGTCCGATCGTCGCCCGATCGTTGGCCATTCTGCCTTGTATAGTCGCGGAGAGAATAAAATGGACCAGGCTTCCGCGTTCAATCTCTTCTGACGCGTTGAGTAACTGCATGTTTGTTGCCTTCGTATGAAACGGAAAAAGTAAATATTGCTTGCTTATGCATCGGACATACATTGCTTTTCTTTAGGTAACGTGCCGAAAAACATGAACCGCCGAAGCGTGGTGTGTGTGACGTGTCCTTCTGAAACTTCAGATATGAAGGGAGTGCGTATTCATTTCTTTTTTTTTGTGCCTGCGTGTGATTTTTCCTCCGAGGCTTACTGCTGGAATCAAGTGGAAGGCTGCCAGTTCGTGGGCCCTTTGACCGGTCTCCTGCGACACTACGAGGGAGAGTGCTCCTTCCACAGGGCGCAGTGTCCTCGGTGCGGCGCCAGGGTCCTGCGGACTGGCTTAGCGGCGCACTACGCTGCCGATTGCCGCAGCAGTGACCCCACGGCAGCAAACGGCCAAGGATCTCCAGAGGCCGGTGGTCCCTCCAGGCCGCAAGCCGTTAACGCCGGCTTCGAAGATAACAGGACACCACAGAGGAAGCCGCACCAGGAAAACGTTCCGACTTTGTGTAATCAGGTGCAGGAGCTCACCGTACAAGAGACGAACTGCCGTGATGCCTTGCTTCCGAAAGCTGCTGAAGCGTCGACTGGAAAACAACAGGTTCAGAATCGCGGGTGCGCGGAAGCTGAAGGGGAGCCTGCAACGACTCTTGACAAGCTGCGGTTGCAAATTGAAGCATTGATCCGTAGACTGGAGCAGCACTACGCCGAAGAGGGGCGAAGGACGCGAGGTCCGGGCTCTCTGGAAATACGGCACGCCTTCAAAAAGCTGGAACTCGCAGCTAACGAGTCTCTAGCTCTCTTGGAAGAGATGGGCAGTACAACGATGCCACCCAAGGGATGGTACTGGAAGACTCGGGGTAAAGGAAAGAGCCTTGGCTATTTCTTTGACCTGAAGAATGCAGACAAATTTTTCAACCCGTCTTCTGATAGCTGCAAAGTTGTTTTTCCTCAGGCAACAAGATGGCACAGCAGGGATGCGCACTTTACCATCGTGGTCAAGGCTAATGGGCCCCACCGCAGGTTAGAAGTGCTCCTGCGGTTTGGCTCCACTCTGGAAGCCCCATGTAAGGATCTGGACCTGTTCCAAGTATGGCTATTCGATCAAGCGACACGTAATACGTGGAGTACTATTGATTGTGCGAATAAGGCTGAAGTGTTAGCAAAAGGCTTGAAATGCGCCCACATATTCTTCATTAGCCAATCGCAGCTTCAAGAAAGTGGCTCCTTTGAGCGTGGAGAGGCAACAATTTATGTTCAGGTTAGCGCCTAGTCCCCATTGTTTTCGTTTTTCAGCTGGGTCAAGGTTGGTTGGTTGGTTGGCCTCAGATAAAGATGGCACATACCCACTACGGAAGAACAGCTAAGACGCAGGCGGTGAATTGCTAGAAACATGAGCGTTTAGTGAGGCGAAAGTAGTTAGTTGTGCTCACTTTGTAAGTTTTTCCTCTTGATTTCTGGTCGCATCACCACAATTCCAGCTTCCGTCAAGGAATGTTTACATGATAGCTGTTAGGCGCCCGTCCCTGGCGTAATCGGTGGGTGCCTTAATGACACCCACCCACCGGGTGTACCACCGATCTACCCAGCGGGTGGCTCTGTTTGGAACAGCCTCCTGCCAGTGCATGGGTGCATCACTTGACCATTACACGAGCTATCGATGAATCTCGCGTTACATATTCGTAACCGTCGTGTGAGTTTTATATATATATATATATATATATATATATATATATATATATATATATATATATATATATATATATATATATATATATATATATATATATATATATATATATATATATATATATATTTCATTTATGAAGCCCCTGTACGAGGATGTTGATTATTTGAGACAAAGCTGTCATCGCTGAATCACTGCAAGCGCAGAGCAAGTTCATAAACTAATTTCAATTCGGAAGTGATAATGACAGCCCCGCAGGCTGTCCCGTGGACAGATGTAAACAAACTGGCGCTGTTCTTTTGTGGCGTGCCACTGCTTTAGCCTATTTTCTCTTCATAGCGCGCTGTGCGACATAGGGGTCCAAGAAATGTCACACATGTGCAGCAACGAAAGTAGATATGAAGGCGACAAAGACGGTCACTTATCTCTGGCACTTTAACCTGTGAAAAAGCAATGCTTGTGAAATAAAGTGCTCATCGTTGCCCACCATCACCCCGGCATCTGTGTCTGTGGATTGTGCCGAGCTGTGAAGTATTTAAGTAGCAATTTTAGAATATTCTTCCAAATAAAAATAACACTTTATTATTCGCCTCAATTTATTACTTAATTTTGTTACTGAAAAACTGTATGCCGCGCATTTGGCCGCAGGCAGTGGCTTGCCGCACTGGCCGCAGGCAGTGGAGGGCAGTGGTAAAATATTTTAAATGCTGGCACTGCTAAATAATCCACACAGCCCAGTTCAGAAGCCAACCTCTGCACTGTATATTTTCCTGAAATGCTGCACAGAAGTTTTTCCATCACCATAGAGGTGACACTCCTTGCGATGGAGACTGTCTACTCATATTTATGCTTCACATCGTTTCGCTGTTTCTGCGTAGCATCATAGTAAACTATTTGCCTCAAGAAAGTACAAAAAGTTTAGTCTCTAAATACGTAAAATGCATTGTACCCGTTGACATACGTACTCGCAGCTAACATGTTAAATTTGCGAACTGCGTCTATTGGAACGAACTAATGCCCCCGATAAACGCTCGTATTGTGACGATATTCTACCGCAGCGGTGGCCGAGTGGTTGAGCATCCTCCTCGCATGCGGGAGGTGCGGGGTTCGATCCCCTGTTCCGCCGGGTACCCACCGTTGATACAATGGGTACAAGCTTTCCTCTGGCCTGGTGCTCGTCCAATGAGGGTGAAATGCTTGGAAAATAGGTCTTTGAGTCCACCTTGAGTTATCAAAAATACCTTGTGCCACGGCGTTCTTTGGCCAGAGATGCCGTTATGACAGAAATCGATCATCGTCATCATCATCATTGTGACAATTCTGCGTTAAGCTGTGGCGATTCTATCCACGGATTCCTTTAAAGGGCGGTTTTGAGACTGAAAGTTTATTGTATTTAATTAAACTCCTTACAAACAACTTCATTATTTTATTGACTCCACCAGGGAATATGTGCGCAGCCCTAAAATGGTGTAGAGACTAGCGACAAAACTATTAACAGCCGCAAATAATCCGCGAAAGTGCATACTCGGATTGAAGTCCAAGGACCGTATCTTTTTTGGTAGCCAATCGGCGTTACTGCTGCAGTTAGTTGCAATTATTTCGACGCGGTACGGAAGCGAAGAGAGCGGCCAGGACACCAGCGCCTGCTAGCAGAGCTCCGCCGACAGCCACCGGTATGATGACCCGCTCGACGACGTCCTCCGCTTGAGGTTTGCAGAGAGTTATCTGTATACCAAGCTCGCGTAGGAAGCGCTCGGCCCATTTTCGGCAGTTGGTCTTCGTCAGGTGGTAGCTGCCAGAGTCGCTTATCTTCCTCACCAACATCTGGATGCGCGCCTGAGGGATCCTGTGCTCACCGAGGTGCCTCTGAAAACGAACAGAAAGCGGCAGGTTCACAACTGGCGCTTCAGGCTGCCTCACTGTGTCTACGTGTCGAAGCAATAGACCAGTGGAGATAGCGAAATGTCATGTTTAACATGAAATAGCCAACTGTATTCATCTGTTAACCTCTTCTCTAATATGATGTCCATGAAGCACCGGGATAGGAGCAGCACGTAGATGTGGTCGCGTTGAGGGCCAACTCTCTCCAGATGTATAGGATGCTCGTTTTGGGAGAGTGGTGTGAGATGTTGGACCTTAACGACCATGTGTAGGTGTATTCCGGCGTCGTATTGATTTGATGGGCGGTTCCCAGAACAAGGGCGGGGAAAGCGTCCATGATTCCCTTATACACATTCTGTGTACGTAGGCTTATTAATGGGTGTTCACAATAGTACGCCAGGTAAAATGGCCCCCTCTTCACTAATCAAGCTTGGGCTGACAGTGTATTGAAGAGCCGTCTATATTTGAGGCTGCAGCCATTCTTTTTCCGGCAGGTGCTTGCGATCTGCCCGCGGATCAGAAGTTCCAAGGGAAGAGGATGGGAGCTCCAGAAGTATACCGTGGTAGAACAAATGCTATTGAGCGACTTTTCGTTTATTGACATCCCTGCCTCCCTCTCACACCATTTTATAAGGGCAGTGGAGAGAACACGCTACAAGTTGGAACCCCCTTCAGCACATCCGGATTGTGCGAGTCGAGTAGCCTATTTGCCAGAACCCAGTGCGTTCAGAAGGAAGCTCTGTATTTGCAGCTGTATTCTCCGTCTAACGACGTCAAAGTCTGAAACCTAGCCTGAAAATAGAACCTTTAAAGCTGGACTCTTAATGTGCGAAACGGGCTCTCAGAAGAGGCGAAGAAGATATTTAGATTTACATCAATCAGCCCACAAAAACCACAAGCACAAATTTAAGCAAGGAACTGTGCTACACAAGCATGGCCGTGAAGACCACAAGGAGAGGCGGAGACTCGCGACAGATTTTATTCGGAGGAGAACACATACTTATATCTTCATGTGTCTTGCAAATGATTTTCTAAGTGCGTGCCAAAAACATGCGTTCTTTTAAGGCGGAAGCATTTCTTGGCTCATGAGTGGCGCGACAGGAAGCTGTGGACAGAAGTTGTGTGCAGAAGCTGTAGAGGAGGGGGCGCTGCGAGCGCGCGACGTGAGCAGACGTGTGTCTCTTCGGCTCCGCCGATTTTCGGCTGGGGCCACGTCCCAAATCATTCTACCCCGGCGAAACTGGCGTCAAACGAGCCGGAAAACGAAGCGGAACACCTGGACTCCAAATTCGTCCAGGTAGGCCGATTGTCTCTAAATTTACGGCCGTTTTTCGACCGACCACGTCGGCGCCGTCGTTAAGCCTAACGGCGTCGCCAACGCCTGGCCTGGTGGAATTGGCCCTCCGAGGACAAGATGGCGACTTCCGCGCAAGAAGTGCGCGGCTACGACCCTGAGGCGATGTTGTGGACCTCGGTGCCTACCACCGGAGATTCAAATTCGACGGTTACTCCCAAAATTCGGTGTCAAGCTTTGCTTCAAGCGGCTGCACGCCGCTCCCAAGACAAAGCCCAGATGGCGGCGTTCGGCGCCGCCCCGGCCGCCGGGGCAAGTTAGCAAGCACGTTAGAACCAGTCTTTTCACTGATGACGTCGTGTTTGTGTTCCCTGAATCGCCGTTTGAAGTTCCCGCTCTCGCCTCGGTCGGAATAGTCGCAGTATGCGGAAAAATTCCATAAATTACGCCAGGAAACTTTTCTTTCTGTAGTCAGTCATTTAAGGGTACCAACGCGTTCCTCAGCTTGCACGCTGAGGCGTGAGTGACATGAATATCGTAAGTAAGCAGTGCACCGACCAAAGACTCGTTGACGCTCCGTACATAAGGGAAGGCGGCTTGATTGGGGCAAGGAAGACGAACCGATTGTGCTGGGCGTGATGACACCTTTAGATCGGTACTCAGAGAGATAACTCTTTAATGAAAAACAGATTTTAGCCGGCGTGAATATTCGCTGACATGATGCTCTGCGTAGGGGAGGGAGTTCGGGAGTAAAGATAGAAGAAGGAAGTGCTTGAGACGCCGCAATCCATGACCTCTTGGTGCACTGTGGTAGGTGAGAAACCCAATATTCAGATCTTGAGCAGACTTTCTCGTCACGACGGATGATGGAAGTAGCCACGTAACGCTTTCGGTACACCGAAAGAAGAGGAACATCAGCTGTATGTCCTTTACGCAGATATTGAACGAAAGGCAGCCGCTACGTTTCTCATTCAAGACGTGCAGAAAAAGGAAGACAGCCGGCAGGCTCGTCCTCGGCACTGAACCGAACGAATTTTTCTGTGTTTTTCATGTGGCTTGTGAAAGCAGCCAAGCGTTCTTTTTGATATTGCAGAAAAATAGTCGATGGACTGTACACAGACATTTGGCTGTGGCTCGAATGCTGCCATCGCCCTATTTGTAATAGTTCCATGTTGAAGTTGGCGGTGGTAACCAAGACAGCCGAACACATGGTGGCCCCGTAAACCTCTTTGTACCTGCAACCCGAAAGAGAGAGTATCAGTTCTGCCGGCAGAGCTGTAACAGCTTTGGAAGCTGCGATGCATCGACAGGGGTTCTCTACCATAGTCCTTCGTCGTACGGTCGGGCTGACTGGTACTCATTCACAGTCAGATCCGCCAGAACACTAGTGAACAGTGACTTGATATGCAAGGGCACCGTAATTTTGTCGCTATCTGCCCATACCGTTTCAGTTAAATAAAAAGGGTTACGTATTGAATCAGTCTGTACAGGTCCGGTCTTGCCTTATACAAGTTGCGCGACAGGCGGCATAAGGGCGAACGTACAAAATCTACTGTCGGTTGCATCACGACACTACTTATGAATCTTCGGGAGGGCACATAAAGGTGGTTCAGACCAAATGTGGGAAAGGAGCTTAAAGTGCAACGACTTGTGCTGTGGTAGAACAAATCGGAACGCTACCGTAAGAAGACTCTGCAAGTCTCCTTCTATCTTGAGTCTAAGGGTCCCTTTTGATCTGCACGTGCGTATTGCCGACTTGCATAACTTTCATCGCAGATGAACACTTGCGGGCCGCCGTAGTCGAACGCCACCAGCCAGTGCTTTTCCCAGCTATGTCCAGTCACTGACCGCGAAGAAGAGGCCAAGAAAGAAAGGGCCCGCGACCCGGGCTGCTGGATGGGCGTGCTGCAGAGGAACACGTTGCAGAGGTCTGAAGATCGCGTAGAATCGGACATCTTCACGTGACCCGTCCACAGGCTGTGCCTCTTTAGAAAGACGATAGCTGGAGATTGGGCTCTTAATGACAGGGCTTGAAGAACTTTTCACAGCAGGTTTCCTGTGGTGTGGACGGGAAAACGAGATGAAAATGCACAAAGCTTAATTTCGCGGTTGTGCTATTCATTTACGTTTGTAACCAAGAAACCAGTGCATGTTTCGATAATTTAAAACCAACAACACACCGTACAATCCACGTTTTGAAGCTTCCACGTCATAACGTGAAGTGGCTCTTCTTGTCTTGTTTCTCTGAAATTTTACGTACAACAAAGGGCATGCATTTGAGCTATTATGGATTGATTTTTAGGAACATCTACAGCTTCAGTAGATGCGCAGAAAAAAAATGATGTTGGTGCCACTAATAAGGGCTGTCTGCTGAAATGGTGAAAGTGTTTTCATTATTTTTTCATGTTGTTATATTCGGCCACAGTGAGGACTACAGAATGCAGTGCGAAATTTTTTTCCAGTGACGAAAAAAATACAAGCACCTAAATAAAGGACTACAGGGAACGGTACAGGAAAAAAGATCCCAAACCGCGGATTGAAGAAACAGTAGATTTGTTATGCCGGCCGGAAAAACAGCTGTGCAAAGCGACGGCCCGGATGGCGTCGCTTTCTGGCATATCTGACCATGGACATGGACCTGGCGTCGAGACAGCGCACCTTGTATTATATTGCCTCTCATATCATCATCATCATCATCATCATGAGCCAGACTATGCGCACAGCAGAACAAAGGCCTCTCTTATATTTCTCCAAGTAACCCTGTCTTGTGCCATATGCGCCAGCCTTATCCCCGCAAACTTCTTAATCTCATCCGCCCATCTAATTTTCTGCCGCACCCTGCTACGCTTCCCTTCTCTTGGAATCCGGTCTGTAACCAATAAGGACCATCAATTATGTTGCCTTCGCACTACATGCCCTGCACAAGCTCATATCTTCCATTTGATTTGGACTAGGTAGTAATTAACCCACGTTTGTTCCCTCACCCACTAAGCCCGCTACCGGTCTATTAAAGTTGCACCTATTATTTTTTCTTTCCATACACTGCCAAATGCACTTCACGCCATTTTTCTTCTTCGTATCTCTCTACCTATGGTCAATAGCTGCCCTAAGCAGACGCATCCCCTTAGCACTTCCAGCAGTTCGCTACCATTTGTAAAGTGCTGTTTCCTTCGGAGACTGTGAACATTACATTGGTTTTCTGTATATTAATTTTTTGGCCAAAGTTACTGCCCTGCCTTTCTATATAATGGACCATGTCTTGCAGTTCATCACCTCCAGAGTGACTTTGGAATGCGACATTATAAGCGAATCTCTGATTTCTAAGGCATTCTCTGTTAAATATGATCCTCAACCACTCCCAATCCAGGCCTCTGCATACCTCTGAATATCTCCATACTTGACACCCTTTCGTAACGGAACTTTATTCCTGACCTTATGGAGGACTATTTGAGTTCTGCAACCGCTGTGGATATGTTCCAGTATTTTTGGTAAGGCTCTTGTACACCCGGATTCCGCAGTGCCTGCAGGACTGCTAAGGTTTCGACTGAATCATATGCTTTCTCGTAATCAATAAAGACTACATATAGAGGTTGGTTATATTCTGCGCATTTCTCTATCACCTGAGTCGCAGTGTGCATGTGGTATATTGTGGAATATCTTCTACGAAAGCCTGCCTGATCATTTGGGCCGTCGAAGTCTAACGTTTTCTTGATTCTATTAGGTATTGCTTTAGAAAATACCTTGTAGGGAACGAATAGTAAGCTGATCGGACTATAATTTTTGAAGCTCCTGGCGTCTCCTTCTTTACGGATTATTATAGTGTTAGGGTTCTGCAAAAGCTTCTGGTACGCTCGAGGGAACAAGGCATTACGTATACAGGGTAGCCAATTTTCGTAGCACAATCTCCCCTCCGTCCTTAAACAAATCTGATGTTACCTGATTCTTACCAGCTGGTTTCCCCCTTTTCGTTGCTCCTATAGCTTTCTTTAGTTCCTCTTTATATATTGTCAGATCATGAGAAGCAACGCGGACGTATTGTCCACCGCCTATTCTCAAGGTGGCATGCTGCGGCGAGCTCCCGCATAACGTGCCAGTCGACTGCACTGCACAGAGCTTCCGTAGCAACCGCGACGCGCCGCGGTCGGCTGGCTTCCTGCAGAATATAGGCATCTGGAACTTGTGTTAGTACAGAGCGCTCTACGTCTGCTGCTGCGAACGAGGTTGGCGAGGTTCGACAGCCACCGCCATAGCTCAGCTGGCAGAGCCCAGTACGCGATAAACGGAGATCATGGCTGCCGATCCTACTGGCACCATGTGGTTGTGTTTTCTTCTGTTTATGTGAAAGCAGTAATCCGGGGGTTCAGTGGCTAGTGAAATCGTCTGTGGTATGTCCGGGAAGCTGGCCTAGCGTGAGCGCTCCGCCGTTGGTTTTGTTCTTGTTGCGTCTAAAGGGATGGAACATACCAACGATGTGGGATTGGTCATAATTTCGTGGAGACCCAAACAGCAGCAAAAGTCATCCAGATTTACTTCAAGTGGCTCATAAATAAAAAAATAAGAAATCTTGGAAAAGAAGTAACGAATTTGGAAAGATTTTCATTTCATTTATTTTACTCTTAGGGCTTTCGCATTAAAGAGGGGGAAATTGGAACGAACATCGGGGAAACAAAGAAGGGCTAAAATAAATTAGTTTTAAAGGAATAATCATAAATAAATAAATTTTGAGACGTAAATGCAATGAAGAGTTAACAGAAATTCTCGGTAACGGACCTGCGAAGAAGCTTACATCACTGTTAAAGGCCACGCCCTTTAACGGTTGCACAAAAGGAAAGCAAGACGCGAAAAGTAAATGGCAGCCCTAACTGAGCTATAGGAACTTGCAAACACTTAATTCTATGCCATGCAATCTGCCGACGGGAGAGGACGAAATGGTCTAAGGATTCATCATCCCCGCATGACGCACATAAATTCGACAGCGTGAACCATGAACAGCGTAAATAAAGGAATCCGGCAGCGCAAGATCATGATGAAAACCTTACATTGCATTCACGCACTGCCACATTTTCAGGTGAATTTCATAGAATATTGAGTGACTTATACGTGCGTTTTCCTAACTCCATTTTCCTTGTATTTGGTGATTTTAACTTCCCAAACATTGTTTGGCCTAATCTTACGGTTAACCCCAGTGACCAGGAAGCCCACATGTTCCTTCATACTTGCTTAGATTTTTCGCTTGTTCAACTTATCACTGATCCTACCCGCCGCTCCGCCACAACGGCAAATATTCTTGATCTCGTCCTAACAAATAACCCTGAGGTTTGTTTCGGTATCTTGCATTTACAAGGCCTATCCGATCATGAAATCATCACCGGGTACATCACTCGTCCATTTGGTAGAAAGAAAACATCCACTAAGCGAATTCATTGCTACAACCGCGCTAATTTCGATGGGATTAACTCTGCACTGCAATCATTTTCGGAGGACTTCCTAGCTCACTGTTCATCTCGCTCTGTCGAAACAAATTGGAAATCACTTAAAGACACATTAACTAATCTTGTTGACAAGTTTGTGCCGGTCATCACCATCAGATATCATAAAAATGCACCATGGTTCACAAATCGCCTTCGTCGTCTTAATAATAAGAAAAAACGCTTGTACCGCCAAGCAGTCAAAACAGGTCTTCCATCATCATGGACAAAGTACAGGCATTGCGATCATGAATATCAGTCACTGCTTAATACAACTCGTCATCATTTCTTCAGTCACGACCTGTCCACCATGTTAACCAATAACTGTCATAGATTTTGGCGCGTCATCAATCCGAGTTCCCACCCCGAAATCGTACTAACTAATCCTGACGGTGATCCTGTAACTGAAACTGAGTGTGCACTGCTTCTTAACGACGCATTCGTCTCAGTGTTCACCCATGAAGATACCACTTCCTCGCCCATGTTACAGTCATCTTCCGTCACTTCCATGCCAGAAATTATCATTAACGAATCAGGAATTCTAGCCCTTTTGAATAACCTCAAAGTTACTACTAGCTCTGATCACCTTGGATTTAATAACAAAATACTAAAGAATGCCTCTCTAAACCTCTATCAAGTATTGACATCACTTTTTTCACAATCATTATCATCTGGTACAATTCCTGACGACTGGCGTACAGCGAAAGTAATACCCATTTTCAAATCCGGAGACCGCACCATTCCACTTAACTATCGCCCTATCTCATTAACCAGCAACATCTGTAAACTCCTGGAACACATAATTCATACTCAAGTAATTAATTATCTAGAGGAGCACGATATCATTTTCAAATACCAGCACGGTTTTCGCAGGGGTTATTCATGCGACACACAACTCACTGGATTTACTAACGACATATTTTCCGCAGTAGACGCTGGCTTACAGGTTGACGCAGTATTTTTAGACTATTCTAAAGCTTTTGATCGCGTTCCCCATCACAGGCTCCTAACCAAATTGACAAACTTAAATCTCCATCCCAGCGTTATTTCATGGATAAAACAATTCCTCGATAACAGAAAACAATTCACCTCTGTCAACGGCTTTAACTCGTCTTCTGTCCTCGTAACATCTGGAGTCCCCCAGGGAAGTGTACTTGGCCCTCTGCTCTTTTTAATTTTTATTAACGATCTACCCAAGTGTGTATCGTCTCAAATTAGGTTATTCGCGGATGATTGTGTAATATATCGTAATATTACTAATGAAACCGACCGCCAATCACTTCAAACTGATCTTGACGCTGTAACGGCTTGGTGTTCTTCCTGGCTAATGTCTCTAAATGCATCTAAAACAAAGTTAATGTCGTTTACTAACCGTTCCACTCGAATTGCTACAACATACTTCCTCAATAACGATAAAGTTGAACTTACAACAACTTACAAGTACCTAGGAGTTCACTTTCAGTCTGACCTAACTTGGCATTACCATATTAACACAATATTAGCATCAGCAAATCGCGCACTCGGCCTTCTTAGGCGTAATCTCAAACACGCGCCTTCACACTTAAAAAAACTTGCTTACATCACGCTAATCCGCCCGAAAGTTGAGTATGCGTCTGCCATATGGGACCCTCATCAAGCTTACATCATAAACAACCTTGAATCCCTGCAAAACCGTGCTGTTCGCTTCATCTTTTCAGATTATTCACGCTTCACCAGTGTCACAGCATTAAAACAACGTGCCGAGTTGGAACCGCTATCATGTCGACGCCATTTCGCTCGCCTAACCTTGCTTCACAAACTGTATCACCATCCCACCCTCCACGACGACTTCTTTTTGCCACACCCTGCAGTCTTTCCTCGCCGCGACCACGTTAACAAAATAAAACGCGTCACATGCCGTTCTTTGCTCTACTCGAAATCATTCATTCCTCGCACTATAATAGATTGGAATAACTTGCCATCACACATAGCTACTGAGGTTAACCCACAATCGTTTCAGCATTCGTTAAAACAAACCATGGACTAACAGATTTGGTATTTTTGTTGTATTATGTGCATTTACTGAGTATTTTCTTCTGCGTTGTTTGTTGTTGTTATTTGTGTACATTACTAGTTTTAATTAATTATTACGTGTATTTTGTTTCTAATGCCTGTGCCATATTTTATGCTTGTATCGCCCCCCCCCCTATGTAATACCCTCGCACGAGGGCCCTTAGGGGTATTGTAAATAAATAAATAAATAAATAAAGAAAATGCAATGAAGAGTTAACAGAAATTCTCGGTAACGGACCTGCGAAGAACCTTACATCACTGTTAAAGGCCACGCCCTTTAACGGTTGCACAAAAGGAAAGGAAGATGCGAAAAGTAAATGGCAGCCCTAACTGAGCTATAGGAACTTGCAAACACTTAATTCTATGCCATGCAATCTGCCGACAGGAGAGGACGAAATGGTCTAAGGATTCATCGTCCCCGCATGACGCACATAAATTCGACAGCGTGAACCATGAACGGCGTAAATAAAGGAATCCTGCAGCGCAAGATCAAGATGAAAACCTTACATTGCATTCACGCACATGAAGGAATGTTCCATGGGAACTTACATTGCTCATAGTCCGCTGTATCAATTATGGGCTCATCGCTCAGGTTCTGGTGTAGTAGAAAACGTTCATATCGGGACGTGGTCAGGAGGGTACGGTTTGGAAGGACGCAGAAAACAGGCCAATTGATGGCTGATTTCGCTAAGAAATCGGCCATCGAATTTGAATGATGCCATAGTGCCCTGGAGTCCACTGAAATGGAACTTCATGCACAAGAAGGGGTACAAAGTGCATTAGAGATCGGTACGTGAGCCTAGTCCTCGAGCTTTCAAGCGCTGCTAAGACTGAGAAAAAGTCCGAGGAAATGATTACGTAAGAATTATAGCGGAGAACGTTTTGCGAAACGAGTAGCGAGAAATGCAGCAGGAAAACACTGACGTATAATCATGGACCCGGTTGGAATAACTTCAATCTAGTATGTGGGAATAAGCACCTACGGCTGCTTTTCGCCATGTTGAGTGGCATCTGTGAAAATAAAAGCATGGCTCGGATACTGGAACAGACATTTTTAAGAATACATTTTAGCACATGTGCAGTCAAGTTCTTTTCATATTGCGGCAGCGTTCGATCGAAGGAAACAGCTGGTGCAGCCTGCATAATACTAACGCGTTGCACGGCCCTAAGCGACACTGCACTTCTAGACAACAGGTACGCTGTAATCACAAATTGAGGCCGCTTGTAATGCGGCCACTGTTTCTCAAGAAAAAAAGCTGGGTTTGTCAAAAAAATTGGTGGAGCCACTCCAGGCATAGGTTGAAGTCCCTTCAAGAAGGTGCGCACTGCGAGGAGCCGGTAGCGAGAGATCAAGTCTCGTGCGCGGGCTTCCAGAAAGAGGACACAAGTTCCAGTTGATTTTGGCAAACCCAGGCGAAGCCGTAGAGAGCGCCTCTCTAAAGAAACCAGGGGTTCAGTTCTGTATCAAGGATCATCGGAGAACAAAACGCAGCCTAACTCTAAAATTGGTCTTAGATTCGCATCGGGTGACGGAGAGCCCGCACACCTTTCAGAAGAATACTTTTGATACGAGGTCGTTGGTCTAAATCAGGGTCGTATAATACACTTGGGTATTTAAGGACTCAACTTGTTCGATTTGGGTGCCACGATACAGTAGACAGATACGAAGAGGGGACGCTGGTGGATAAACGAGAACGGAAGATATGTTCACGTTAAGAATTGAATGTAACCTGAACAGCATTGAGGTAGGCTTCCAGGGCCTTGACGTATATTTTCAATATCCAGTACCGTGACGGAATATCTCTAGTAGGTACGAAAAAGGCTATGTCATCCGCATACACATACACTTTGATGTCACCTTGAATAGATGTGTCCCGCATGAGTCTGTTAAAAAGTAAATGTGACAGTACCTATCCCTGAGGCACACCTGTAGTCTGCGAAAAGGTTTTGGAACTAAAGAAACCGTCAGAAGAGGAAAAGTTAATCTTTTAGCAATTGCTCTACCCATGTAAGAATGTAAAAAGGTGGCCGAATGTCGTCAAGCTTCCCAAGCAGCGCAGGTGATCAGCCCATTATTGGAGATGTATTGGCAAATGCTGGTCCTACAAAGTTCCAATGCCAAACCTTCTTTTTCCAATATTAGGCGAATTACCTCTGCTGCTTGGGTTGTTCAAAACTATTTAATGCTCTACAGCCTTGCAGCCCTAATTCCGCTTTAGAAATCTAAACGAGCAGTCCAGATCGAGCACTCTCGACAAAACCCTATCCGAGAAGCATTGAAGGCATGTGATGCCATAAAGTAATTATTAGACGGCTGTGAACAATGCGTTCAATAAGTTTTACTAAATTAGACAACAAGGAAATCGACCGAATGTTATCGATAACAATACCCTTGTTAGTTTCTTTAAGGAGTAAGATTATTTTCGCTTTTTTCTATTCAGGAGGAAGACGAGCTGTCTCAAGGGACACGTTAACAATATGAAATACATCAGTGGCAAAGTCATACACAAGAGACTTCAAGACACTGATAGCGACCTCGCCGTATCCAGGAGCTGCAGGTTCGAGTCCAGAAATTATGAAAAATAATTCAGAGGGTTGAACCGCAATGTAGTCTGCGCGCGGTGTGGGTAGGACGAAGGGAATCACCAACTGCGATTGAAAGCGCACAGTAAGGCGTTTCGCTATCTGGTCAAGATGATGTTTTGCTTCCAGGGGCGGTAACATCACGGACTCTGTTACATGAGAGCACGGCGAATTATGGTTGCGTTCTATGAACCGGTACAAAGCTTTAAGATTAATTGGGCTTAATAGATGACTGCTCAAAATCGTATTGTACTCCTCCTTCCTTCGCATTAGCAACGGTCCTTTTACATAAGCAGATAAAAATTTTTAATTTGTCCAATTCAGCGGGAAGTGATTACGAGAGAGGCTCTTCCAGGCAGCTATCCTAAGACGATATGCTCTCTCACACTCATATAGTTCTACCATAGGGAGAGCTGATTACGTTTCTCCATAGACTGCACTATGAACGCGGAACGCTCAGTGGCACCTAACACGGAAGAGAAAGCTTGTTGAGCAGGATTCATATTTGCAGATGCTGCAGTCGAGGTGAAAAAGGATTGCAGAAGTTTTCGGAAAAGTGCGCGGTTGACGAATCTCTGTATAAAAAAGTCGCGCTAAGGGGACAGGCTACTATGATGAAAGTTATCAGAAAATGAGCAGAGGAAGTGCCACAACCCACTGGAGACCGCGACGAGGCCTTAACTCCGTTCGCTGCCAATGTTAAGTCAATGACAGACTGTGAATCGGCACGCATGTAAGTAACTCCCAAACTGCTGCACCAGCGTACGTTCCTTGCCCAAGAAGCTGCCCACGTGCATCTGTACGGAAACTCTAAATTGCGCGATGAGAATTCAAATCGCCAGCTATTATCACTCTGAAGTTAGAACGCAGGTATTTTTTAAATAACCTGTGCTTTGGTCACCTGAAGAAATGTAGACATTAACAACGGTAAGTGGAGCACACTGTGGAATTGCGATATCAACAGCCAACAGTTCGCAGTCATGTCTTAGAATGTGGTGTGACACAAGCGCCCGATGAAATATATTAGAAGAAATAAATGTTAAATAGCAACCACCCTGGCCACAATTGCGATCGGCTCGGAATACCCGAAAATATTTAAGAGAGAATGGCCTAATGGGGTAAGCTAAGTTTCTTGAAATAAAATTATCTCATGTTCGAATTGAGAGACAAGGTTCTGTAAATCGTGAAAAGAAGATGCAACTGAACGACTATTGCACTGTAGTATTTTAACCTTGCCATGGTCGCTGTAAAAGCAGAGAGGCTGTGGTAGCCTTTTTTAGCACATAAGATTTTATGCGGATTACTGGCGGAACGTTTCTTGCTTTTGTTATTTGGGAGGGAGACTTCGACTAAGAGGAAGGAGCTCAACGTTTCTAGAAAGGACTCGCCATCTCGACTTCGGAAGTGCAAATGGTAGAGAGGCCGGTATCCCCGGCGTCATGGACAGGCACAGACGAGGACGTAGCCTAAATAGGAGTCTGGGAGAGTCACCAGAGATTCTATGGGAAGGACTATTTGGTGGAGCGGGAAAACCAGCAGGTGAAGAGCGAAACCGACTAGAAATGACCTGTGAGAGAGGCTCAGTGAAGGTAGCCAACATGGGATCTGCAACGCCTGCTAGCGCCTTCTCAACGGCTGAGAACACAGAGTTAGTCGGCACTGCTTCTGAATCAGACTCAATGACCTAGCAAGGCCCGCATAACAATGCCTTTTCCTGTCAAATAGTTCACAGGCATAAGTTCTGGAGCACCTCCACTGCTGAATGATGGGCATAACACTCCGTTCATGAGAGCATTTGGGACAGCCAGCATCATCAGCGGGAAAAACGCCGCGACAGAGACTGCGACTGGCCACATCAGATGTTAAAATGCTTGATGAATGGGTGTCGCCGCCAAGCGGGCAATGAGTAGCAGATTTGCAAGCATCTATGTTATGAGCAAAGGGCCAGCAATTTATGAATTGCAAAGGACGAGAATGAAGCGGGTCGGAACGGTACACCATGGCCTTTATTCAAGGGGCACGAGGATCCTGAAAAAGTTGCGATCACGGGCTCTGTCGGCACACGAGAGCCATCTGCATCTCTGCCACAGCGTTGTACTGATAACACGTCAACACCGGTGTCCTTAAAGCTCTCACGCAATTCTTGAGGAGAGGCCGATGGGTCCACGTCACGGATAATGCCTTTTGAACAAGCGAGTTGCTCTTGTATGAAAGGATTACCCAAAAAAGACGCGCATGATGTGCAATGCAGGAAGTACACCATGCACTGCACATCCTAGGCTCGGCGCAGAATGCCCTTCCGGCCGAAAGGACGCACCTCAGAGATCTCCAGGGGGTGGCTGGTAATAACCTTCTGCTGCTCCTGGATTATTTTTGAGTTTTTCTGTTTGAGGGCTCCGTCTACAGTAGGAATATGCGCCACTGGAATGTCACTGACGCCGATCCGTCCGGATGATTCTAAAGGCGAGCTTTGGACCAGCAGGCTGGCGAACCTGGCGCCGCAATCAAAGCCGCGGAAGCTAAAGACACAGATCAAAGCCTAAGAGGACATTTACCCTAAATACAGTTTAAACGATAAAAAAAAAACAAGACTTGGTCATAACACCAACACGTGAAACGGCCCCACCGTATAAGAGTGAAGAGGGAGCCCGGAGGAGGCAACAAGATCGAAGACGGGACGAGCGGCGGGAGCAGGCAGGTCCGGGTCGGCGGCCTTGTTCTTGTTCTTCGCTCTTTCCGTCTTCTTGGCTTTTCCTGTCTTTGACTGTTTTGAATGCGCAACGTGGTTATTCAAAGCAATGCACTAACTAGCCCAACAAGAAGTTCTTCTAAACCACCTCAGTAAATATGGCACATACCCACGCGGGAGATTCATCCCGCAACTTCTTCTTCATCCTCTTAAGACATGATGTTGTTGTTAGCCTATCAAAAGATGGCACATACCCACACTGGGGGATCGGCCAAAAATCGGGTGGCTATTCACCTGAACGCAGTTAACAAAAGGAAAAGCACGTGGGAGCGCAACACCGGTGAATTTTTTGTCATGAACAGAAAAGGGATGAGTGTTTTGATTTGAAAATTTTAGGATTAATAATAAAGAGAGGGATTAAATATTAATGATTAAGTCAAAAGGTAATAATTGATAGAAAAGAAAAGGTAGGAACACTTAGCAAGGCAGTCGGTGAGATTCTATCAGGAAATTTAGAACAGCGGTACAAACAGATCTGTGGCTGAACCCAAATGTGGTGGCGCCAAATGATAGCAAGAGCGGGCTGCTCAAACTAAGGCCAAGATGCTGCAAGGACTCCTCCAGCAACCGTTTTCTCAGAGAGTTGAATCGGCGACAATACAGCCAAAAATGTTCAATAGATTCAGGCTCACGGCAAAATGCACAAAGGGGAGAGAGCGCCAAACCCGACTTGTGTAAATAGAAATTTAGAGGGGGGATGCGGCAGCGCAGCCTTGTCAGTGATACTTCAAGCTGCCGAGAGCAACAAAGTTTCATGTTCCAATAATATTTAAGGGGTTCATAATCCGCCGATGTTAAAAGTGATGTGTCTTGCGTGCTTAAAAACGCACGTCGCCTAAATCTAGATGCTGTAATATAGGCTGTAGCTGGGATGATTGGCAACACGGGGCCGCTGAGGGAAGCCTTTGCGAGATTATCAGCAATCTCATTTACTGTCACACTGCTGTGACCGGGAACCCATACTAAATGAACAAGGCTCAAATGCGGAGGAAGTAGGGATAAGAAAGTTGATAAAATGGGACCGTCAACATGTGCAGCGAGGGACGAACACAAAGATAAAGAATCAGTAATTACTGCAACTGCTGTAATAGAGGGGTCTAGCTTGCGTAGAGCAAGTACGACTGCTAGAAACCCTGCTTGAAAAATAGGGATGAAATCTGGAAGGCGCAGAGAAAAGGACCGGTCTAAATGCGAATAAAATATTCCTACACCTGCTTTTTCATTGCATTGCGATGCATCAGTGGCTATTGCTATATCTGTAGGTAGGGTCCTCAGATGATCTTCTAGAAGACCATTTAGAATACTCGGTGGCAAAAGTTTTGAATTTTTTGGGAATATGTCGTCGAAAACAATGTGGATAGCGGGCCCATTGCGAAGCGCAGGAAGGATATCATAAATGTTTACATCTAAAGGCTGAAGTAATCTTTGCACAAACACTACCTGAGGGGAATTGAAACGAGACCAGGGGACACCAAAAAAGGAGATCGGCTGAGAACAGAAAATGCTTTGGGAACGGTGGAAATGGGATTCATAGATCCTGAGGTAAGTTTGCACAGTTAGAAATTGAAGTCGTGATAAGAGAGACGCAATGCGGGCTTCAAGGTACAGCACATTGATAGCCACAAATTTTGGAAGGCCGAGACACATGCGAAGTGCTTCCCTCTCTAAAAGGACGAGAGGGCGAAGTTTATATGGAGCCGAGCCTGAAAACAACACTGATCCAAATTCTAAAATTGGCCTGACATAAATTATGTAGATCATTAATAGCGCATCTCTACGCACGCCGTATCGGTGGTGACATAATCTCCGTAACATGCCCACGGCACGAGCCCCTTTCGCCGCGACATGGTCAATGTGAGGTCGCCAGGTGAGTTTGTTGTCATAAATGACCCCTAGGTATTTTAGGGATTGAACCTGCGGTATTATTTTTCACTGGCAAGTGAGAGAGACCACTACAGGAGTGAATAGAGGGAAAACAAGAGTGGCGCACTTGCCAACATTTAACTTCAGGTGTAATGCGCTCAACCAGTGCTCAAGTGTATTCAAATCTGGCTGCAACAGACCATACAGAGAATGTATATCCGGTGCAGCAGCAAAAAACGCAATGTCGTCCGCATAGACGTAAGTGCGTACATGGCGATGGAGAGGAATTGAGCTTAACAGAATATTAAAGAGCACAGGAGAAAGAACAGCTCCTTGCGGTACACCTCGCGTTTGTCTATACCTCTCTGAATGAACACCATTATGGACGCAAAAGAATTCTCTGTTATGAAGAAATGCAGATATCCATGCAACTATATAATCTGGAAATTGAAGAAACTGTAGCCTATGTATCAGGATGGAGTGTTCTACACTGTCGTAAGCTTTGGCGACATCTAACGTAACCAAAGCCGCGACCAGGCGTTGACGACGAGCAAGGAGAATTCTGCTCTCAAGATCAGCATGAACATTCCATATCGAACACCGTGGCCGGAAACCGAGTTGGCACGGGCTGAGTATACATTTGCGGTCCACAATGGCTGACACCCGAATTAGTAACACCCTTTCTATCAACTTTACCACGTTTGATGTTAAAGAAATTGGCCTAATATTATCCAATTCGTAGCCTCCACCCTGATGTTTAAGTAAAGGGATCACATTGGACAGCTTCCACTCAGAAGGTACCCAAGCGTGTTTGAGAGAGTAGTTTATTAGGTGCAATAAGGAGTTGGGAGACTCTTCAAATAGAATCTTGAGCATCTTTGTGGTAACACCATCAGGACCAGGAGCAGCAGCTGGCAATCTCTGGACAACTTGTGAAAGCTATGATAGATTTACTTGTGAGGCATTATCATTTGGTACGACTGGTGCAAACAACAATGGTCGCAAAGGTAGTAAAGACGAGAACCGCTTTTGCAGGCCTGTGGCTATTAATTCAACCGCCTGGATAGCTTCTACAGGTGACATAACTAGTGACTGAAAATTATGAGAGGACATGAGCTGTTTCCTAGACCGTAGAACACCGAATAGTGCACGTCGGTTGCCCGCCTTTGGAAGATAATCGAAGTGTTCTGAGTCATATTTTTCCTTTGCGCTAGAAACTGTGCGTTTGAAGGTGGCTGCAATAAATTTATAATCACTCCAGTTATTCGGACATTGGTTATGAAGAAGCTTTTTCCATGCTGCCTTCCTCCGCCTGTAATCTCTTGTACAGTCCGCATTCCACCAGTTAGAAGAATTCCGTTTTGTTGGCCTCACCAGGAACTCCGATTTTTTACGGCTTTCCTTAATAGCCAGACATATGCTTGCTGACTGGTGAACCTCGGCGATGTTAGACACTGGAGCAAGGGCAGAGCGCAACGCCGTCTGAAATATGTCATAATTTACATGTGACCGCAACTGAGAAGACGCCGGAGTAACACGACATATGATATCAAAATGAATAGGTATATGATCACTTGAGGTGCCGCTATAAACTGTCGACCAATTCGTTACGCCAATTCCAGGACAAATGAACGTGAGATCTAAAACAGATTGAGTGTGTGAGCGAAGATAAGTGGCCGATCCTGAACTTAAGCACATCAGGTTGTGATCAGAAACCCAGTCCCAAAGGCGCTTGCCGCATGTATTAGTCCTAAAACCCCAAGACACATGGTGAGAATTGAAGTCCCCAGCCACGAGAACTGGGTTTTTACAGTTTACGAGCAAAAAATCCAGAGGTCTAACATCCTGGACTCCATTGGGGAAATAACAATTTGCTATTGAAAATGGAGAGCACCCAGGAAGTACAAAGTCTATTGCCAAAATCTCACAGTCAGGAGACATTTGTTGAAAAGATACCACAGCCCGGTGGCAAAATTTTGAAGAGACTAAAGTTAGTAAACCCCCGCCTCTTGACAGGCGGTCTAGGCGAAATGAACGGTATTTTTTGATATGAAAATGTTTGTCGGTTGAAAGCCACGTTCCTTGCAGAATTATGACATCCGGATTAAGCCGAGTAGAAATGCAGTGTAAATCTGTGGAAGCGGAAAGAATAGAGCGACAGTTCCACTGCAGAACTCGCAACGACGCTATGGTTGCGAAAGTCTAGCAGCAGCAACTGCCTGCTCCAAAATGGTATCCTTGGGTTTAGTGCCAAGCTGCTGCTTCTTTGATTTGAGCTGGTTGCCCAGAGAAGACAACGAATGAGACATGGGGGACCCACTGCGCTTAAGAAGCCGCGCATCAGGCTCCAGCATCTCGGAATCATACATTATATCAACATCCCTCGAAGTACCCGAGGTAGGTACAGCGGAAGGGACAGAAGTTAGTTCCTGGGGTTGTGATGCTACTGGAATTGGAGACCGGATAAGAGGAGAGGGAATTGCTGTCGAAAGAGGTGCCAAACTAGCCTGCACGGCATGTGTAATCTGAGTCGCTAGAACATTTGTAAGACACTCCGACACACTTGCTACAATCTTTTCTACCATTTTAGACATCGAAGCCTCCACAGCAGCCGCAATTGCTTGGGACAGCGTTGAGTCTAACATGAAACCTTGCCGAGCGGTCACACTGGCATAACCGTGAGCACGTTCCTTGACCTCTGAAATAGCGTCATGGCGCGAACAGCGTTTCCTGTCAATTATTTCCAGAATTTGAATTTCCTGAGCTCGAGAGGGACAATTTGAGTAGTTTGCAGAGTGAGCACCACCGCAAAGGCAACACTTCTCATTCTTCTCAGTGCAGGTGCTCGTGGAATGACCATCCCCACAGTTGCAACACCTCAAGTTGGATTTGCAAAAGCCGGCGCTATGTCCATAGCGCCAGCAGTTGTTACACTGCAGAGGCCGAGATGATAATGGGTCTACCCGAAAAATTAGAGGCCATGCGTTGATTTCAGAGGGGCAGGAAGTGCCGGCAAAGGTAGCAATCACTGATTCAGTGGGCATCCGCAAGTTGTTTACATCCCGGCTACAGCGGTGCACAGCAACAACACCTGCAGCCGACAGAAGCTCAAGAGTCTCTGCCGGAGACAGGGAAGAGTCTACGCCTCGTACAATACCTTTCGTGCACGCCAGATGTGAAGGGATGAAGGAACTTACCCGAAGGGAGGCAAAGGATGAGGAGTTTAGTAAATCTCTTACACAGGCGAGGTCTGGCGATCTGCACAGAATCCCGCCGCGTCCAAACTGGCGAACCTCTGAGATTGACTCATAATGAGAAGTCACCGACTGGACAGCAGCCCGAACAGCACCAGGGTTGTTCATCTTGATAGCACCACCATCCTTAGGCACCAGCGCAACAGGGATACTGCCAACACCACTGCGCAAAAAAGCTTCCAACGGTAGGAGATCAGTGGACAGAGAAGCCGACCAGAGGGAGCTCCCCTGGCCGGGAGACTGGGTGGACATAGCCCGGGCTTACTGCCTTACCGCGCAAAGACGCAGAGAGAAAATGCCACAATCAGCCACCCGAAACTTAGCCGATCGTTCCTAGCAGAGCAGAGCCGTCGGGGCAGCGATGGATCGCTCGTTGAGGCGCGTTCAGTCAGTCTCTCAACTGGCTCAGAGTGTTGTTGTTGTTGTTGGGGATTGGCGAAGGTATAAAGTAGAATGCCAAGGAAGCATTTGCGCGGGGAACGAAACGTGAGAAGACTGAATCAAGATAAAAAAAAATTGGAAAAATAAAATGAATTCAAGAGGTATGAGTCATCCGGAATAGAATCAATCTAGCCTTTTTTGGACATGCGAAAGAATTTTGTATATAGCTAACAAGATAATCGATTAGTTGCACTTATGTAATCGTGAAGGTAGCCGCATACACTGCTTAACGGGAATCCCTTGGCACTCGCACCGGACGATAGAAGAACTGTAAGAGACAGAGGCAGTCCTAGTCTCGAAAGAGGAACCTCCAGATATTGCTTTCTCTGAACCGCGAACCGCCGGCAAGAGAGGAGAAAATGATCGATTGATTCAACTTGCCCACATGATACACAAAGGTTTGTCGCAGCGAACCCGCACCTGCATAAGTACAAGTTTAAGTGAGGGATTCTACATCGCAGGAGCGTCATGGACACTTCACAAAGCCTTGACTTACACCACCGGATATTCCATGGGTACTTTAGGTGTTGAAAGTCCACGGTATTGAGCAACGGATCACTCAAAGTGGCTGAAATATGTTGGAACCGCTGGAAACGTGAAGCTGCTAAGCTCGCAATCGTCCTGATCACTTTGTCTTCTCTTCTCTTGATCCCGCGGCACAGCCCTCTCATCGTCGTCTTCTGCGTAGCAAAAATAAACCAATGCTTTCGCACTGATTCGAACGTTGTAAAGGTTTTCTGTACAATTTTTAACCCACCATCTTTCTGGTCGGTAGTGATCACATTGCTAATTTGCCATTGACAAACAGCCGCCATGGTGGCCAAGTGTTCCTGGTTCTCGGTTGCTGACGCTATAGACGCGGGTTAGATCTCGACCGCGGCAGTCGTCATTCGATGTAGTCGAAATGCTGAATACTCGCGCACTGTGCGATATCAGTGCACTCTAATTAAAGCACCCCAGGTGGTGTGAATTATCGGAAAGTCTTGATTACGGCGCCATTCATAGCCACAGTCGGTTTGGTACATTAAAGCGCTGTAAAACAGGCAGAAATGATCTTTGATCGACTCCACAAATTAAAAGGAAAACATTCTCCGATGCATTTCTTGGGCTTGGTGGCTGTTGACTTTGCTCCTTAAGATGTCCTAACGAGTCCGTCATTTTCGTACACTTTTCTGCTCAGTTATTTTATCGCAATAAACAAAGGCTTGTAGATATATGCAGTAATCAAAATACGTGTTGTTTCCTGACAATATTCATGATTACATCAATTTACATTTTCTTGATGACCCATCTGGTCTCCGAAGGTACAAAAACGTGAAAGTGCCAGGTGACTGTTAGTCTAGAACCGTTACAGATTCAGCAGGAATGTCAGGAAAAATACTTGGACATTTCAAATATTTCAATGCTGTGAAGATAAACGACATATTGTTCTGAAGAGAATCTGGCGAATATTCTTTTAACGATCTCGCTTAACCGGCGTGCGTTATTCACAAAAATATGCTCATCCCCCTTGCGGCGCCATACTGACGAGAGCAACTTGTACAGACGTCCACAAACTTGTCTAGAACGCACGAGCAACGTTCTGTATTGAACGTTAATGGCATTAGACCCTTCTCGCTGGGCTGGGTGTAGCATTGTGGTTCACAGCATGTAAACTATGATTTATGCCTCCGTGCTTGCACGATAAGGCGCTGTTTTCATCTCCATGCAACTCTAAAAAAATTGGTGGTGGTTTAGCTCTGGTTAAACCTACATTGATGCGATAGCTACAGCTGGCTGAGTGGAACTTGGTGACTTCACCAACCACGTGACGAACCACGTGATCAGCCACGGCGCCGCGCCGCCGGCAGGTGCTCCGCACCACGTGACCAACCACGTGGGAGCAGGGCGGCGTAGCCACAGGATGCCGGCGCCGCTACGCTGAAGGCTCGAAATTCTACCGTAATGTAGCTATTCTTACAAAACGCCCCTGCATTTCCTGGTGCGAGGTTGAAGCTGTCTAGACAGACGTGTAGACGTGTGTAATATAGCGAGGTGGTATCTAACCTGATCATTCTTGGCAGATTAAAATAATGTGCAAGGAGCCTTTGCAGGGGCTTTCAAATGATATGCTTATAAAAGAGCAACTCAATTCATTAAACTTCAGACAGTTCGTGGTGGAGACTTCTGGCGTTACTGACTTGCAGTGATGCCGCTGAAAAGGCTTTTGCAATTAGGAAATCTGTCCTTGTTATACCAACGGAGTGTCGTATGATAACCGCGGCACCATTCCTTACGCTTGTTGAAAGCTGTCGTTAGAAGCAGGCTCGTAGCAGTGCCAAGGTAGATGTACACTGGTAGCGAAGGCTCCATAGACGCCCATTGGTCCAAAAAATGGCGGCTCGTGGGCACTCCAGCGCCCCCTGGATTTTGGGGGGCAAACTACGCAAACGTGACGTAGAATGAAGTCACGCATACGTATGCTTTGGCGCGAATTATAAATCGGTCTTTCTATAGAATCTGCATTTTCGAGCCCGTACCTCTCGAAGGTTGCTGCCTTTCAGCGCGCCCCAACCTTTGCCAGTCAAATGTGCTCGCCTTGTGTGCTCGAGTTCCTGCTAGTTATGGCCTTGTTAATGTGCAATTGGGAACGCAATGAAAGTGACTGGCAAAGGAGGGGCAGCATAGAAAGGCAGCAACACTTCCAGACACTGGCGTGGCCGGGTTAGCCGGGTATCGAAACAAGGCCTGCAAAGACGCGCTGCAATGCACCGCACACTCATGAATAGGGGGCAGGTCAAGAGTGTTGCAAAAATACAAAATTTGCCAGGTTTTAATAAAATGACTTATCTCTTTCATAAAACAAGGTGCTAATATATTTTTTCTTTTCTATTGGCAGATTACATTCCAATTTTGTAGCTTTATCATTTCTTTATATGAGTGTTTTGCCCCCCATCCTCTGGTTGTGCTGCAGTCGCGCTAAACCACTTTTCGCCCAGCCTTCGCCACCAATTTAAATCCGCCTTGGCAGTGCTTGTTGACTCCCGCCGCTTACAGGGACAGCAAGATTATGGTCGCCCCCTACACGCAGTTCGTTTGAGACACCCAGTTCCTTGTTTCGCCTCGCGGATGCAATACATTGATAAAGATCTGCGGCAGGAGATAGCGAAGGTTGCGCCGGTGAGTGATATGGCGAAACGCCCGTTATAATCTGTGTCTTTTCAGACGGCAGGCTGCGGATACTCTTGAATGTAAAAAAAAAATGCATCTGATAGGAGATAACACCTGCTTTGAGCCCTTTCAAGTATTGTAGCAACGATTATCGCAAGAGTTATAGACGAGGAAGCGATAATTCGGCCTGAGCACTGACATTCCGGCGGCTGCCAGATGCTCTGACTACATGAAACAATTAAAGCGTGCCAAGCAGCAGGTGAGGCAGGCCATGATTACTGCGTTCCTGCATCTTGCGCGCTCTGTATGTCAGGCTTTCTGGCGCGAATTCGTCTACAGTGCGGGTGTTCTTGAGGCCCCGGGTACTCCATAGAACCTGTTTGCATGGAACTGGCAGGTGCCCGGAAATATGCCCGCTTCCTCTCTTTACTACGCTCTCTCTAACAAAATAAAGTTGGAGACAGGTGTGACTTTCGTTGAGAGGTAGGTTTGGTGTTGTGTCTAATTTTGTGCCTAAACCCAATAAATACCTCTGCGGCCGTTTAACTGGCGACGGGTGCCACTTGGCTAAAACCATTTCAACCATTGGTAAAATAAGTACAAAGCGTCGTAAACACGGATACAGATTAATCCCTAGCTCTGGGCAGGTTCTGTATTCGTAGCGAAAAACCTGGCACTGTCCTCTGAAATCGACGCTATTCAGTTCAAAACGAATTCGCCTTGTTCGTCCCCGCGACGCCGTGTTTTGAGAGAATCGAATGGTGCATTATGCTTTTTTAACTCGTTCAGTTAGTCCACAGTAGAGTGTGTTAGCATGAGCATTTCAACCGACTTATGGACAGCACTTTCTTTCAGTGGACGGCTAGATCCGCTACCATGTAAATACAGAGTTAGAAACGCGATACCTTTGCGGTTTGAATTGAGTGCTTCTTTTCAGGTCGTATGCTCATAGCAACGTTTCCCATGGGTGTACTAGAACGAATTAAAATTTCAAGTAATTTTGGAAAATAAACGCCCAGTATGGCGAATGTTTCAGCGGATGGTTAATTTCGACGCATGGAAACACGCGACAAAACAATTCACTTGATTGAACGCGAAGTGGAGTTGTAAGGCTCTCGTGAAACAGCTAGCCAGCTTACGTCATTTGAATCCCGCCGCCCCCGAAGTTTGGAAAATAGAACCTGGCTCGAGTCACTACAGAATTTACCTCACCACCTAAAAATTCCACTGAGGTATAACGAAGCTTTATATTCAGCGCAAAAAAGGACTCTAACGCATGGTGCGCCACAAGTTCGGTACATTAATGCAGACGCGCTCCGTCGAGTTTTAAGGCGAAAGCCTATAATGGCTCATCGTTGTCCGTCCGTCCGCCCGTTTGCATTTCCGTGTGTTCGTCCACCCGCCCGCCCGCCCGTCCGTCCGTCCGTCCGTCCGTCCGCTCGTTCGTCGGTCCATCTGTCCGTCCGCCCGTACGTCTTTCCGTGTGTTCGTACGCCTGTTCGTCGGCCCATCCGTCAGTCCGTCCGTCCGCTCGTTCTTACGTCTGTTCTTACGTCCGCTCGTTCTTACGCCTCCGACGACTGTGGCGTGTTGTTGGTGGCAGCGTGGCCGTCCACTGCGGTCATAGGCGGGAGAGACCTTCGGAAGTCCACCACACTCTTGCTGCGAGTGCCCATGGATTAACCTGCTCTACCTACCTTGCCGTCCTGTCGCAGCGGTATAGTTTGTGTTGTGTTCGCGTCGCTGACTCCCAACCCACCCCCACCGGATTATTTGTGCCTTGATCACCTTGATCTCGCCTCCCACGCCGTATTGTGCCGCACGCGTGTTCTGCTGTACCATGAGTGCGGGCGGCCAGGGCTCCTACCTCAAGACGTACCCCTTTCCATCCGGCTCCAAGCAGTCTTATCTCCCCACTTAGTGACAGAAAAATAAAACGGTGGTGTAACGAGGATGTAACGCGTATGTTTGAGCGTTCGCTGTGCCGTGAGAGGGCGCAGATCAAAAGGCTGCGTTGAACTCACATATATAGTTGCAGCATTTTATTTCATCCCCAGGTTTCTGTTGGAAACGTCGTCAAGGTATGTGGTTTATGCTCGTTTTTTATTTTCGCCTCGTAGAATTAATTTTTTTCCTGTTTTGATAACACGCTCAAGATTACTCCGAGGCTCGTGCGAGAGGCATAGCGATAGGGTGGTTTCACCCTGCAGAATATCCATGACCTGAAATCGCGTATCTGTATCGTAAGCCCATATCGTCTTTTCTTTTGGCACCCAGGTTGCTTTTTACATGCGTTTGCTTTTGCGTGTGCATATATGCTTTTGTACCCTTTAGAATGTTTGCTTGAGGTGCATCAACTTTCAGCCTGTAATATGTTTTTATTGCTCCATTTTTTTTTCAGATTTCTCAGAGCTAGAGAAAATGCTTACATTGTGTGTTAAATGGTGCACACATATGCGTCTCCTGTTTGTATTCATTTAAATGCAAAGAACACATCTAATAAGCTGAAATTACATCTGTATACCGCTGCTATTTCCTGTTATATGGGCGGGATTCGGTGACTTTTTGAATTAATATTTCCTTTGTGCGTAAAATTCTAGCACATTTGATGTTCTTGTGGTGGGAGCAGCGCAGCACGAAACAAAGAAGGGAGAGGCGGGAATCAATGCTGATTAAGAACCAGATTTTTAATCCACGTTCGATCGAATATATACATCTCGCTCGTGCAATAAGGAAAAGACAGAAGCATGACAAACGCATAAGATGTACACATGGTAAAAGATTAGGACACGTACGCAGATAATCAATTTCGCTGTCACGAAACGCTTTCGAAAGTATGCTGACGCATATACGTCGCTCTTTTGCCCGATGTTGAAGGCTTCTTCAATCTCCCTGGTCCGTTGATTAAAATACGACGGGATGACCATTGTGTTGATAAACTGCGGAGCGCATTTATGCTCTCTGCAATGTTTTGCTAATTCACTGCTCATGGCGCCCTTTAGGGATATTTTGTGCTCTCGAAGCCATTCATTCAAACAGTGCCCTGTTTGACCAATGTAGGTGCGTCCGCATGACAGATGTATTTCCTAAACCCCGCTTTTCACACATTTCACATTTTCTTTTCCGGTGCTTTTTCTTCCATTGATTTTTCATTGCTCGCTGTTGACTTTGGCGCACAGGCTTCTTAATTTGTTGGGTGCTGACACGAGCACTTTTACACCAGCTCTTGCGCCTACCTTTTTGAGACTGGGAAATGCCATTAATGTAAGGAATGACCGCGTACGGCTTCCTTTCTTCTGATGTGGTTGTGACATATTTTCTGCCTCTTAAGTGCTTGCAGAATCCCATCTGCGACACTGGATAGCAGTCTCGTCGGGTAACCTGCTGCTTTCAGCCGACTGTTCCGGCCGTCAAAACTGCCTCGAACTTCATGATGACAGGACCTTGTCTATGCGGCTCTCATTGCTACTTTGGCTAAGGATTAGAAGAACGAGGCCTAGAAATAACAAGTGAACTCCCAGAAAACAACGTTATGCGATTTCTTGACTTGACGATAGCCTTTCTAGGCGCTCACATATGTTGGCAGTACGGACCACGAAGCTAGAAGGGACTGCTCTCCTACACGTCTGTGCACTCCAAGATCATCAAGTGGGGGTAGAAAAAAACAGCAATGAGAGCCGCATTGACGAGATCCTGTCATCATGAGGTTCAAGGCAGTTTTGACACCCAGAACCGTCGGCTGAAAGCAGCAGGTTGCCCGACGAGACTGCTACCCAGTGTCGCAGAAGGGATTCTGCAAGCACCTAGAGGCAGAAAATATGTCACAACCACATCAGAATAAAGGAAGCCGTACGCGGTCATTCCTTGCATTAATGGCATTTCCCTCAATCTCAAAAGGGTAAGAGCAAGAGCTGGTGTAAATGTGCTCAAGTCAGCACCCTACAAGTCAGCACCCTACAAAGTCAACAGCGAGCAAAGAAAAAAATCAATGCAAGAAAAACACCTGAAAAACATGTGAAATGTGTGAAAAGAGGGGTTTATGAAATACCTCTGTCATGCGTACGCACATATATTGGTCAAACAGGGCGCTGCTTGAATAAACGGCTTCGAGAGCACAAAACATCCCTAAAGGGCACCATCAGCAGGGAATTAGCAAAACATTGCAGAGAGCATGAATGCGCTCCGCAGCTTATCAACAGAATTGTCATCCCGTCGTATTTTGAGCAACGGACTAGGGAGATTGAAGAAGCCTTCAACATCCGACCAAAGAGCGACATATGGATCTGCATACCTTCATTAGCGCTTTGTGACAGAGAAATTGATTATCTGCGTGCGATGTCTTAATATTTCACCACGTGAACATCTTATGCGTTTTTCATGCTTCCTTTTTTTTCCTTCGTATACGAGCGAGATGTATATATTCGACGAACGTGCATTAAAAATCTGGTTGTTATTTAGCGTCGTGTCCCGCCTCTCTCTTTGTCTCGTGCTGCGCTGCTCCCGTCACAAGATCATGCACCAACCAGCCCAAATTTTCACCTTGTTAAAGCACATTTCATGTAAACAGGCAAGTCTGAATGGCCTAGCCAGCAAGCATTCACGCGAGTTGACAAATGTATTACACCACCTGTAACGTAAGCATGCGCCTAACATTAGGCACCTATGTGCGCTTAGATGCCTGAAGTCTGCATGAAAAAGAAATTATTTTATTGAGCCAGAGCCGAGAAATCTAGCATTAACCTTTTGGGGCTGTCCCTGGTACGCACAACTTTTTGGACACGGCTAGTTGTGGGGACGTTTTTTGGACGTTTTCGGGAAAAATGAGAACCTCCTGGGGATATTCCAAGTGTCCTGATGGGATATTTCAGGGATATTTTGAGGAGATTTCGTGTTTGTTGGGAGCTTCATCTAAGGGGATTTGATGGAAGCCCGAGTACGCGTCGATGCGAGAGAAAAAAGCGGCACCGGCAAGCTCAGACTCAATGTCTTCTCGTTTCGGCATTTGATAATGCTCCCGCTTTAGACACTCGTTAATTCGCCTCGGGTCAATGCATAAGCGTAATTTCCCATCCTTTTTGCGTGCTGCAACAAACGGGCTCACCCAGACCGTCGGTTCGCTGACTTTGGCCACCATTCCAGCACGTTCCATCCGATCCAGCTCTTCTCACAGGGGCTCGAGCAACGACAAGGGCACCCGTCGCATCGGCTGGACTACCGGTCTTGCATCCTCCCGCAAAACCATGTGGTACTGGCGTGCTAGACAGCCGATGCCCTGAAACAGCTCGGGAAATTCCTTGGCCAGTTGGTCAGTGCTGTTCGTGTGCACAGCGTTGACAGAACGAGACACTAGTACTAACGCTTCGCTCGCAGACAGTCCCAGTATGGCCTGGCGGCTCTTCTTTACAATGAATAATAATAATAGTAATAATAATAATTGGTTTTTGGGGAAAGGAAATGGCGCAGTATCTGTCTCATATATCGTTGGACACCTGAACCGCGCCGTAAGGGAAGGGATAAAGGAGGGAGTGAAAGAATAAAGGAAGAATAGGTGCTGTAGTGGAGGGCTCCGGAATAATTTAGACCACCTGGGGATCTTTAACGTGCACTGACATCGCACAGCACACGGGCGCCTTAGCGTTTTTCCTCCATAAAAACGCAGCCGCCGCGGTCGGGTTCGAACCCGGGAACTCCGGATCAGTAGTCGAGCGCCCTAACCACTGAGCCACCGCGGCGGGTCACAATGAAGAAGTCGAAATGCCCACTTCGGTCGTTCAGAGCCACTTGTAGCGTAGCGACTCCTATATGCTTTATAACGACGGCGCTGTATGAGCGGAGAACGGAGGGGCTTGCTCTTAAAGCAGACTTCGCTTTGAGCCTTTGAAAAACTGAGTAAGGCAACAAATTCGCTTGGGAGCCTGTGTCTCCTTTCAGAGACATTAGTTGGGAAGCCACTCTCGCGTGGATGACCCAATCGGCTCTGTTGCCTAAGCTGACGTCGAGGATTTCGAATCCTGCCTGCTCGTCACATACTTCGCTCACTCGACACCCTTTTCTGCAACAGACCGAGAAGCGGCTAACGCCACGGCACCGAAAACAGGTTTTGCCGAATGCTGGGCATCTACCACGTTTGTGGAAGCGGTTACACTTGGAACACTTGAACTGCCTGCGTGCTTTGATCTGAGCCACTTCCGGTTCACGTTGAGCCTCGTCTTGCTCCGAACATTCCACATATTGTTCACAAACTGAACACTTGCCTTGCTGGCGCGTTTTGATTTGTGCTATATGCTTCTCCGCTTGAGCCCATACATTGTTTTTCTCGGCGCATACCTCTTGAGCTTTGCAAGTTTCCTCCGCCTTCAGTAACGTAAGGTCCTTAACTTTCAGCATCTTTTCACGCAATTCCGTATTCTTTGTTCCAAAGACAACCTGGTCCCTAACCATGGAGTCACTTAGGCTTCCAAAATTGCAACTGCGTGCAAGTCTCTTCAAGTCCCGTGAAAAATGTTCGAAAGGTTCGCCCTCCACTTGCGTTCTTGAGCAGAAGACATACCGTTCGTACACTTCGTTCTGCTGCTGCTTTCAGTATTCCTCAAACTTCTTCGTAACTGTTCCATAATCTTCTTTGTTCTCTTTCTCTGAGAACACAAAATTGTTGAATACCTCTAGGGCGCCCTCTCCGGCCACGGTGAGCAGCAGTGTGGTCTTAGCCCTTTGCGTCCGTGGTACTTTCGTCGGCTCCGTGGCCGGCATGAACAGCTCGAACCGCTGCCTGAAGAGGCTGCAGTTCTTCGCGGTGCTACCGGACAGCAACCGCGGCTGCGGTGGCTTCACTAAATCCATCGTGCCAGTGCCCAGCGACGCCCCTTCCACCAGCGTGTTACCGCGTACGTGAGGGCGATCCCACTTCTGACACCATGTTCCGGCGTCCAACAATGAACACACAGCGTGGAAGCAACCAGATGATGAACGTTTATTCGAGATTGCTTCCCAACATATATAGTAGACTGGCGGCTGCATGATAACAGCCACGTGTTACAGATAGCACGCTGGCCAGGGCCCATACATAGCGCGCATGCGCGTCTGATACAATACACGTCCGTCCTTCCGTCCGCCCGCCCTCACGTCCGCCCATCTCTTCGTCCGTTCGTTTGTTCTTCCGTCCGTCCGTTCATCCGCCTTTCGTCCGTCCGTCCGTCTCTTCGTCCAACCGTCCGTCTGCCTGTTCATCCGTCCGTATAAAATGCGGAAAATACGGACGGAGTAAATAATAATAAAAATTAATAAGGAATGAAAAATAGCACAAAATACATGAACAAAATATAAATGGAAATTAAAAATAAAAACAGAAAATATGCAATGCCTACAGGCGCCGCGGAGAAAAACTGCGTTCTAAAAAGTTCCTTGCTTTCGCGTTCTTGAAGTTAAACAAACTAAAGCGCCCTCAGATGTGCCCTCAGACAGAAGTGTACTCAAGTTTGTGCAAGTTGGTAACTAATATTAGTTTCTCAAAGGCATTTCCGGTAAATTCCTTTAGGTCAAAGGCCTTAGCGTGAAGGCGTTTAGGATAGGCCACACGAAAAACACCTACATACAAACCACCGCTTTAACCAAGCCACAAGGTCACATCCGGCGTCCATTTCCGGTTTGGTTGCGGGCACTTCCGATCTGCTGAACCACCGTGACGTCACACTGAATTTTCCTGACCACTTTCACGGTCAACGACGACAACGGCGGGTTTCGTTGCTAATGACCCACACAAGGCGCTTCGCATTATTAATATATTCATCCCTCCTCGTCAATCGGCCGCTGCTTCCGAAGGCTATCATTTTGTTGCATGGCAGCGACAGAAGAATTACTCGTTGTTTGTTGGTCGTGCTGTTCATTGGGCGAAACTGACCTGTTCTTCAAATCAACGCGGTCAACTTCTTTTCTGACTTTATGCTGCCTCAATCCCGCGTTTCTGTGTCTTTGCCTCATTTTTCGAGTCCACGTCCAAGCTTTTTGCCTTGAAACCAACGCAATAGTGGCCGGAGGACACTGTTTTATGCAAGTAAAAATGCTTACTGAATTTACTGAATAGATGCAGACCTGTATTCGGATTACAGCCAAATCACCACCGCTTCCGAAAATTTCTTGACCGTTCATAGACTTTTGTCTTTGAAGTCTATTTACTTGATACAGAGTAATGCTATTAATTAGACTGTACACAATACAAATGCTATAGGGGATATGTATACCAACCCCGCGCTCATAAACAAACGGGGAGTTTCGGCAGGCAGCTCCGACGGGGGTGAAACGTAGGCTTAGCGCCGATAGGAATACGTGGAAGCAGATGTTTTAAGAGCAGTTTTATGATTTTGGGTTGCACCTGCGATGTCGCCACTTCGTGCCGAACAACCAAATTCATCCTAGTACAGGTTGTGAAAGTATGCAGCGTCATTGCGAAGGCCATCTATATTTAAAGCATCTACGCAAGGGAGTGACTCGTCGCTGCGGGTGCGGAACGGGAGCGCGGCGCGTAGAAACGCCTAGAAGCAAGTTTCCGAAATATATCTCTCGTTTCACGGAGTACATATGGAGGCGGCTGTTTGTTAATGGAGTACAGGCACCTAATTTTGGTCGCATGCTTTCTTCTATGCAATCATGAGGAAGACACTATTACGCATGAATCACCATGTGATATTCGCTTACGACCGCTAAATAATTTATAATCTAATGTTTTCTGTCAGGTGGTTTCGCTTTTCGTCTGAAAAGCCGAATGAGAGCCTTCACGTCAAAGAGCTCTTTCGTGTCAGGTGAGACAAGGAAAAACGTCCATATCTCCATATTCATATCTCCCTATATCTCCATATGTCCATATTCAGCCATCTCTTTCATAGTGGCGGCCAGCACCTCACCACTTTCTTGTTCCGGGCCAACCATCCTCTTAAGCCTTTGTTCTTCGTAGCCTCAGACGCTTTGGGGCGTTAGACCCCATAAAACAATCATCACAGCACGTCTCTAGGACAGTTTACCATGTCAAAGACCACAACGCAATCAAGGTCGACCTTTATTTTTATTCAGCTTGAACCGTCGAGCCTCCGTTGCCTATGGGTAGCGTGTTCAAAACGCAACCGAGAGGACCTGAGACCGATCCCCCCCCCCCCCCCCCAAGAACCGAGTTACGCCAGTTTTATTTTCAACTCAATTTCATAAATTCTTTCCTTCCATCAAGATTTTTCGCTCACGGCCAACGACGCCGACGACGACGCTCGCTTTTCTGCGACACGCGACCCTTAAAGCTACCGCGTTAAAAAGGAACTGGCAGCAAACAGCGAGGAACGTAGAACGAGCTGCCGTAAAGAAAAGCAAAAGCGTGAGACTGCAGAGCGCCGAAAGAGGCGACGGAAGAGGCTGACAACAGAGGCTGCTCAAACCGCCAGACGGGCCAGATAGACCATGCGCGCAGATTCGTTCAGTGAACGTCACCGGGCGAAGACAGGAGCCCAGCTGTTGTGCGGCTATGCTGTAAATATAAAGGAAAAGCGCGCTACTGTGCTTTTCATTTAATGTATTTCAAGCTTCCACTTATTCTTGATGGCGAGGTGTGCTACAATAGTTTTCCGCAGTTCTGTGTTGGTTTATGTGGGCGGATGGACGAAAATTTGCTGACAGGGCGAGGCAAAAACGGTACCAGTTAAATTTATCCGGGAGTTTAAAGAGTTTAAACCTACGAAGTATGTTATTTAGATGAGAACTATTAAGAAAAATTGAGGCGGACTTGGCGGTAAGGAAGTCGGAGTCGTCAACTTCGCGGTCTTTCTTCGTACATACTCAACGTAGAGAATTGGCTGTGCCTGAGGTAGCGTCACATTGGACGTTTAGGACACACACTGACAACCGTATTTTGAGCAGAAAGGCAGTTATGACGGCTTAATCGGAGCGCCGAACTAACGAAGGCTTGCCTCATGATTACGGAAGCAATTGGAAGGTTACTGTCCTGTCGACTACAGTATCGCTTCGTATGTAACATTAAGTTTGTGGAGATTTAAGCCAGTCATTTATGAAGCGCGGTTTCGGCGCAAGTTCGATCTGATACAAATTGGGGGCGCAAAACACGGATGCCAGCGCGTCGCGCAAGTAATTACTCGGGGCACTCTGGTAACCTTAGCACTGTACAGAACGTCGCGCAGTGCACCGCGGTTATGACATTTGGTTAGGGCGCTCGGCTACTGATCCGGAGTACCCAGGTTCAAACGCGATCGCGGCGGCCGCGTTTCGATAAAGGCGAAACGCAAAGGCGCTGGTGTACTGTGCGATGTCAGTGCCCTTTAAGATCTCTAGGTGGTCGAAATTATTCCGGAGCCCACCACTCTGGCACCTCTTTCTTCCTTTCGTCCCTCAGCCCCTTCATTATCCCTTCCTTTGCGGCGCAGTTCAGGTGTCCGCCGCGAAGTGAGGATTATACCGCGCCATTACTTTTACCAAAAACCAATTTTAATTTAATTTTCCTCCAACTAAAGGCGGCTGCCGTTACGAAGATTTGACCCCGCCACATTGGGTTCAGCAGGCGAACGCAACAGCCACCAAGCCACGGTGGCTTGCACTAAAATCTAGATATCTGTAACCAACCTCAGATTCTTCGTGGATCTTTTATTCTTTCAGCAAAATTGAGAACAACATATTTTACGTGCGTGCACATAGCGACCGAACTGCTTACTGTCAGAAACGAAGTAATAAAACCGCTTTCATGTACCGTAATCAGCTATACCAGGTGTTGAACAAGTTTAAAAAAATAGGATTTTTGAGTCAAAGAGAGAGCGAAACATATTTAATAGAACACCAGTCATTGAACGCTAGGAGAGAGGTCCATCTCCGCGTCGCCCCTAGCCGTCGCTTGGAATCCATTGGGGCACAGCAGCAGCAAGCGCTTGACTGATGATGTCCTGCTGGACGTTAGGGTCTGGGCTGCAGAGCAAATCCTCCCATGATTCTAGAGTGCGCGAGCTATCGAACCTAGTCGGGCATGTCCACACCATGTGGACCAAAGTTGCTGCCTCGTTGCAAAATTTGTACTGTGTACCTCAGGGTACCACTTGCTGCAGAGTACTTGGTTGGGAAAAAAAACCCGCCTGTAATTTTCTCCACATAACCTCCTCTTTCTTATTGAGCTTTTTGTCCGCTGGCGGATAAATTTGTCGATTTAGTCTCTAGTATAGTGCGGTTTCCTGGTCTGAGCGCATATCCTCTCTGCTGTTTATAATTTCGGCGACTTGGGAGGTTCCAGGGGTGGACCGCAAAGTGAGACCTTGGGCGACCGAATGAGCCTCATAGTTTCGTCCAAGTCCTTGTTAAGTAGGTGCCCAAACGAGGAGAAACAGTTCTCTGGGTCCTCCTTCCCTGTTTAATTTACGGAAAGCAATCTCCGTCACCCTCCCCGATTCATAATTTCTTAACAAATTCTTAAGAAATTCTGTCAATTTCCGCGAGTCACATGCGCTAAAGGGGTTGCTTTGCCTGCAAGCTTCTCGAAAGCGCATATGTTTTGGTGCTACGTAGCCAAAATTTGTTCGACCACAGCCCCGAGGGCAACTCCGTTTTCGAAATTCTGAAAACTGATATCGATATTAATGTCGTGGGCTACGCGCCGGTCAATAAATAAGGAGACAAACACTAATAGTTAAAACGTTAATGATTGATAACTAGTTAACTGATCTACTAGTTAGCACGCCTTAGTTGTGTTCAGGTGCGCTACTCTGCTGACAATGTTGGGGTGAAAAAAAGCGCTCGTCTAATTTAAGAAGCCTATTTCTGAAAAGGGTGGATAAATATTGATTACCTTGTCCTGTGCTTGCTGCGGCTTCGTTTTACCCGCAAGCTTCATCTAGTCCGCCCCGCTAACTTTCTGTCGCCACTGCTACGCGTCTATTCGCTTAGAATCCAGTCCGTTACCTTTACCGACCATCGGTAATCTTCCCTTGGCATTGCATGCCCTGTCTGAGGCCATTTTCTCTTGGTCTGGACTAGGATGCATTAATGCACGCTTATTCTCTGCTTTTATGGCTTTATTTCTAATGTTTGTCAAGCCCAGTTCCAACGCCTTACGCTAAGAGATTGGGAACGCTTGGAAATAGTCAACAGAGATGCCATGCGGGTTATCACTGGCCTTTCTCTCTTGGCCCTATTAATACACTGGAAGCGGTAGCTCAGCTGTATACTATCGATAAGCTCTTGGATCAGCGTCGTAGTGCTGACACTGTGAAACCTGGAGCGACCCCTCCAGCATCTGTCCTGGCAAAATACTTTGACCCGACTGATCTTACCTTCATTTAACACCTTCTTAACTTCTTCTTTAACAGCGTCCCCAGGGGACCGACAATCAGCCCCGACGTATGATGCGTAACGTTCACCGCCTAATGGCAGAAGTAGAGCCCCCTCTCCCAGCAGACTCCATAGGAGCACTTCAAGCTTAGTGAAGTGGACTCCAGCACAAAAGACCATATTTTGCACACCAGCCTCGTTCATCCAGTTCTCTTTGGTGTACCGCAAACATTTTCCAGTATCACAAAGGCACCGCTTCTCTCTGTGATAGCAGAGCTCGCACCATTATACGGCCTGTCTATTCCACAACCAACCCGTCTTCTTTTATATACATACTTCACACACACAAGTAGTTAGAACTATACCGCGCGTAGCTAGTCCCCCGCATATATTTGGCGATATGTGTCACACTTTACAGTAGGGGTGTGCGAATATTCGAAATTTAGAATAGAAATCGAATATCTTTGGTAGGAATAGAATATCTTTTATATTCTATTCGCATTTGTCTTCGAGAAATTGACGTTCGAGAATTTCCTGGTGCCGCGCAATTCTCCACCGGGTTTAAAAAAAAAAAATCCGCGTGTCGATGGAATTGCATAACCAGGCCCGGAGTGCGGCCTGATCTCGGTGACCAGAACCGACAACGGACTCTCTCACCAGAGCAGGATTTGGCCACCCTGGTGCAGTACTTGGCCACAACCTTCTATGATCAAACCAATTAACCCTCGGCCCTCAGTCCCCAGCGGCTGCGGAGCAACTGACCACGGCTGCGGTCAGACCTGTGACGCTGCGGAGGGTGCTAAGAATCTCTGGCTCCGGACAGGCCGCCATTGGAATCCGAACCTGGCAACGTTTAACGCTAGACCTTTTATCTAGTGAGGCTAGCTTAGCAGTGCTGTTCGAGGAACTAGCGGGAATTAAATGGGATGTGATAGGGCTTAGCGAAGTTAGGAGGACAGGTGAGGCGTATACAGTACTAAAGGACGGACACATACTGTGCTATCGCGGGTTAGAGGATAGACGAGAACTAGGTGTGGGATTCCTCATTAATAAGGATATAGCTGGCAACGTAGAGGAGTTCTACAGTATCGACGAGAGGGTAGTAGCTATAGTAATTAGGCTGAATAGGAGGTACAAGCTGAAAGTGGTGCAGGCCTACGCACCCACACCCAGCCATGATGACCAGACCGTTGAAAGTTTCTATGAGGACGTAGAATCAGCAATGAATAAAGTAAAATCGCAGTACACTGTACTGATGGGCGACTTCAATGCGAAGGTGGGCAAGAAGCAGGCTGACGACCAGGCGGTAAGTGACTATGGGATAGGCTCTAGAAATAACAGGGGAGAGTTATTAGTCGAATTCGCGGTTAGAAATAATTTACGGATCATGAATACCTTATAATAAACTTCAACTTCAACTTCAACTTCAACTTCTTCCGCAAACGAGAAAACAGGAAGTGGACCTGGAAGAGCCGCAATGTTGAAACTAAAAATGAAATCGACTTCATACTATGCGCTAAACCTGGCATCATTCAGGATGTGGCCGTCCTCGGAAAGGTGCGCTGTAGCGACCACAGAATGGTAAGGTCTAGAATTAGCTTAGACATGAAGAGGGAACGGAAGAAGCTAGTGAAGAAGAAGACCATTAACGAGTTAGCCGTAAAGGGAAAGCACAGGACTTTAGGATAGCGCTGCAAAACAGATATTCGGCTTTAACTGAGGAAGACGATCTTGATGTTCATTCAATGTACAATAATCTGACATCAATAATTAAGGAGTGCGCAGTAGAAGTAGGCGGTAGGACAGTTCGAAAAGATACCGGGAAGCTATCTCAGGTGACGAAAGATCTGATTAAGAAGCGCCAAAGCATGAGGGCGTCTAACCCTACCGATAGAATAGAACTAACGGAGCTATCAAAGTTAATAAATAAGCGCAAGGTAGCCGACATAAAGAAGTTTAATATGGAGAAAATCGAGCATGCTCTGAAGAACGGATGTAGCCTAAAATCAGTGAAGAGGAAACTAGGCATAGGTAAAAACCAGATGTATGCATTAAGAGACAAGCAGGGCAATGCCATTAACAATATGGATAAGATAGTTAACGTAGCCGAAGAGTTCTACACAGACCTGTACAGTAGCCAATGTAATCAGAGCGTTAATGTGAAAGACAGCAGTGCACAGCAATGCGTCATCCCGCCAGTAACGAAAGATGAAGTAAAGAAAGCCTTAGAATCAATGAAAAGGGGAAAAGCAGCTGGTGAGGATCAGGTAAGAGCAGATCTGTTGAAGGATGCAGGGGAGATTCTAGTAGAAAAACTAGCCACCCTGTATGTGCAATGCCTTCTGACCTCGACTGTACCAGAAGCTTGGAAGAATGCAAACATTATCTTAATTCATAAGAAGGGAGACGCCAAGGACTTGAAAAATTACAGGCCGATCAGCTTACTATCCGTTGCCTGCAAAGTATTTACTAAGGTAATCGCTAATAGAGTCAGGGCAACGTTAGACTTTAATCAACCAAATGATCAGGCAGGCTTTCGTAAAGGATATTCCACAATAGATCATATTCACACTATCAATCAGGTGATAGAGAAATGCGCAGAATATAACCAAACTCTATATATAGCTTTCATAGATTACGAGAAAGCATTCGACTCAGTGGAAACCTCAGCAGTCATACAGGCATTGTGTAACAGGCATACAGGGGGTAGCAGGCATACAGGGGGTAGAAGAGCCTTATGTTAAAATACTGGAAGATATATAAATAGCAAATCACAGCTACTATAATCCTGCATAAAGTCAGCAATAAAATTCCAATAAGGAAGGGCGTCAGGCAAGGAGACACGATCTCGCCAATGCTGTTCACCGCATGTTTACAGGAGGTATTTCGAGGCCTGAATTGGGAACAGTTGGGAATAAGAATAAATGGAGAATACCTAAATAATCTGCGATTTGCTGATGACGTTGCCTTGCTGAGTCACTCAGGAGGTGAACTGCAAATCATGATCAATGAGTTAGACAGGCAGAGCAGATCAATGGGTCTAAAAATTAACATGCAGAAAACCAAGGTAATGTTCAACAGCCTAGCAAGGGAACAACAGTTCACAATTGGCAGGGAGAGCCTAGAAGTTGTGACGGAATACGTCTACTTAGGGCAGGTAGTGACAGCTGATCCGGATCATGAGAGGGAGATAACTAGAAGGATAAGAATGGGGTGGAGCGCATATGGCAAATTCTCGCAGATCATGAGTGGCAGTTTACCAATTTTCCTCAAGAGGAAAGTGTACAACAGCTTAATCTTACCGGTACTCACCTACGGGGCAGAAACGTGGAGGCTAACGAAAAGAGTTCAGCTTAAGTTAAGGACAACGCAGCGAGCTATGGAAAGAAAAATGATAGGTGTAACGTTAAGAGACCGGAAGCGGGCAGAGTGGGTGAGGGAACAAACACGGGTTAATGACATCCTAGTCGAAATCAAGAGAAAGAAATGGGCTTGGGCAGGGCATGTAATGCGAAGGCAAGATAACCGCTGGTCCTTAAGGGTAACGGAGTGGATTCCAAGAGAAAGTAAGCGGAGCAGGGGGCGGCAGAAGGTTAGGTGGGCGGATGAGATTAAGAAGTTTGCAGGCAAAGGGTGGATGCAGCTGGCAAAGGATAGGGTTAATTGGAGAGACATGGGAGAGGCCTTTTCCCTGCATTGGGTGTAGTAAAGGCTGATGATGATGATCATGATGAATTTCCGAATATTCGAAAATTACCGAATACTTGACAGCGATCGTATACTGCGCAGACTTTCATAAATTCGACCGTGGTAAAACCACCATATCTGGGAAAATTAGTCGATGATTCATTTAAAAATTCCAGAAAAACGATTGAGAGTTCCTATTTCTTTCCTTTTCTGTCTTTATCACGCGATCCGATCGCATTCCGACGCCACTAGGCTTGACCTGAAGCGAAATTCCGCCAGTGGGCTCGCCCACATATTACCCATGCTGCAAACAATACGGCCGACGGCCCGCTTCGAAAAATTCCAAGGCGAAATCACTTTTTTTTTAATCTTTCCGTGATACGTTACACATTCAATGCCCAAATCTGAAGGATGCGTCCTGCCGCCTTCATAACTCTCCGAGCGTGACCTCCTCCATCCCGTTTTGTAAAATACGCTATGTGGGAAGGCCGGGGCGCGTCGAGTTCTCAATTGGGGCAAGCGATCCTGTAAAAATCCAGCCTATTGCTTGACGCATTGTAACTCGGGCACCTCTTTAGAGGGCGTAACTGCAGGCGTTACAAGGATCGGAAGGCCCCTGTCGCTAGGTGAAAAAATAGCCTGGCTGCGTAGTTCCGGTTTCTGAGCTTCGCCGCTGCCGTGGGACAACTGCGCCTGTCGGGCTGCGCATTCGCCGGTCGTCCAATCCCAGCTCCGCGCCGCTTTCGGACGCCGACTGGCCCGTCGCAAGTGATTTATTTTTCCTGTTTAGAAGCCGTCTCACCATTCGGACGCCAGTGTGTGTTCCCCGGCCCCTTGGTTCCATTTGTGTTGTTCTCCAAAACGGCTCATCACGGGCTTACAGGTGTAAGCGCGATGGAGCAGCCTCATAAGGCCTTACTACATCCTCGCATTTTCAGCAGGTTTTTTTTTTGTGGGGGGCGCGGGGAAGTTTATAAACATAAGCCTTCGGATAAAATGGGCATTTCTTCGGGTCCCTTGAACTCCGAATAAATAAGGTTTTAATATTCATCATGCTATATTTGTTGCCAGTCTTGTCACTATATGGATTTTGTTTTGGGTGACCTCATTACAGTTTGGATATTGTTATCCGGCGGTCCATAAGCAACTCGCCCATCAACTGGTTTTAGTTTCGGATTCTGTTTTGCTGTCACATCTATAGTATACATTTCTGCACACTTGTTTCTTTATACGGTACTGAGGCAGTCTATTTTTGTTTATTTTAGTTGCAAAGACCATACACAATCTTGGAAAAAAATAAAGGCAACAACGTTTGCTTGTTTTATCATTTTCTGAATTTTTTTATGTACTGAACAGATATTCGATTTGATATTCGAAGCCATTTTTCCTACATATTCGTATTCGATTCATATTCGAAAATTTCAATATTCGCCCACCCCTGCTTTACAATCATATTAATGGATGCTGCCAAGTTGTCTGGGCTCGACGCACTACGCACCATCTTAGGGAAGCTGAAAATGCCTTCCATCCACTGAAGGTGAAATCCTACATTGAAACCGTCGGCAGGAGACGCCCTACTGCTTGAAAAAGAATTTCTCCGCCGCTCCACGCGTGATTTAATCCATCCGCGTGAATCCAACCTTCACGGTGGTTCAACTCGTAGTGAGGAGGTGGCGTTGCGAAGAGTCCGGGTTGGTAGTACGCTCACGCCTGCGGTCCTGGACTTCCGACGGTCCTCCCCCTACATGGCCCTTCTGCTCCGCTCCCGCTGCAGAGGCGACGGTAGGTCACTGCTTGTTAACTCGCCCCGGACCTCGGGCGGCACAGCTACACCTCGGCAGCCAGGAGTACTATCCTGGCCGACCACCAGATACAAGAATCTGGACACATGAGCCAAAACACCGTGACTAACTATCTTATAGAAATCTGTCTTATGCCGAAGGGCACATTTGCACAATTTAAAAAAAAATCCAGGATCTACTCTGGCCTCTACCTGCCTCTTAATGTTATACCTGCCATTCTCCTTTTTATACTTCGCAGCGTTGTCCTCAATCAACAGCCTTGTCCAGAGTGTTGTAATCAGCCCGCTTCCAATGAGGCGCTGTAAGTGGGTGTTAATGTCCTATGACAGTCTCTGGACAGAGCGCAGCAGTGGTAAGGCTGATCTGAAAGGCCAGATGACTGCCAAATGCCCTGTGCAGGGCTATGTGATATAGATACCGTTAAGGGTGTCTTTGAAGCCTTGCTCGTCCTGAAAGCGTAGAATGGGAAAAAAAATAGATGATGACTGAGGGAAAAAAAATTGGTCGTTTAAGAAGCATACGTGCTTTACCCATGCGTGGAGCAAGAAAGGGTTTATTTATTTAATTATCCAGAGCACTTGTAAGTTCAGGAAGGAAGGTATCACAAAAGGAGAAGTGGGCAAAAATAAAATAGGAAATACAGTAACTTCCAAAAATACACAATGCACAAAAGATACTGTTAAAAAAGAAACGAGAATAAGATGGTAGCACCAAGTGAAGCTTGAAAAAACAATGGTGGACAGCGAAGCGGGAACGATATGATGAGCTTATTTGTTCCAAAAAAAGCAAGCATAGACATAAAACCAATAAGAAGAAAGCAAAAATGAAAGAGCACCATCAAGAAATTTAGGTAGCACAGAAAAGTTGCGCGCCAGTAATTCTGCTATAAAGAATAAACTTATATGCATCAGCGCCCAATGTATACAGATCTCCAAAAAAAGCACAATACAAATACAAACCACGAGAGACAGATTAAATACGTCGTCTGAGTTTATGAGTTCTCGGAAATTAGATATGTTTTAAGGCGAAAGCCTTTAATGGCTCATACTCGCGGTGTCCGTCCGTCCGTGACACTTTTCAATTGGGTAAGAAAAATATTCTTTGCGTACCATCCTTCCGTCCCACAGCTGAGCGTGCTAACGACTACGATAATTCCTGCCAACGCACATGTAGTTGTCCTTGTCTAGGACGCTGGAGAGTGTTTGCCGAAAGTCGTCGAATCAGATGGATGCCTCCCAAATGCCCTCCAGTGTCTCCAGAATTTAAGACCTACAAATAATTGTGTACTTAATTAACATCTCAACCACGCTTCAGCGACAAAAGCAGCAACACCGCGCTAAAGGCTTTCGCCTCACCGGACTTCTGGTCAACATAGTGTCCCTGAATTTCATTCTGCGCCTGTGGCAGGCGACAGATAATTGCAATCGACTCTTCGTGGAATTAATGGCTTCTTCAAGCAAAAAATGTGAGTCATGCAATAAGCTTTACTTCGAACTAGTAATCGTGGCGTGGAAATACGAATGAGGGTGACGAAAAGGAATCAGCTGGATATGACGAGCGATGATAAAGTTTACGAAAAACTACGAGACGTTAAAGTTTGCCGGGGAGCGCTGGCGTTTTTCTGCCAGTTACGGGGTTGTCATACTGTTACGGAATTCCCCGGGGAACACTCGGACCGAAAGAATGGACTAGGCGACAGGTGTACCCATACAGACGAACATTTATTACACCCTACGTGACACACACACACACTAGCACACAAAACTAACAAACTAACACAAAACACAAATACTATAAATACACACGACCCGGGAACACTGCTACCAGCGTATACTAATAGCATTCTACTGTTAGTGGTTGGCGTTCATGCTCACGGTTGGTTCGGAGAGGCTGCGGCGTTGTATGGGTCCAGTAGCCGGCGTCGAGGCGGCGTTCGACGTGCTGCGGCTGGCGTCGCTGGCTGAGTCGTATAAGCTCCCGGTCCAAGCGCCCGTGTAGGTGATGCCGGTGTTGTTGGCGTTGAGGGCACCACCCGGATGGGTGGAAACTGTGCTGGAGACACCCCTGGCCGTAGCAGGTGGTAGCGTCCTCAAATGACTTCCCGGAACGGGCTCAGGCATGGAAGGAAGTCCACGATGCGATGCCGTAGAACGCGAGCTCACCGGAGCAGTAGCCGGCGTCGCTCTCTTCCAGCCGAAGTGTCCCTGACCTGCCGGAGCCTCCGCTTCTCTGTTCTCCCCCCCACCCACCGTGCCTCGCTCTCCCTCGCGCTTTTACAGCCTTGGAGTTAGTCAACGTAATCCTTGCAGTGGTCCTCTTCTTCTCTTCTCCACCAATCATCTCTCTCCACCTCACCGAATGCCTCTTCTTCATCTTTAGTCTTTGGTTAATCCACGTCATCCCCATCGCTAACCTCTTCTTCTTCTTCAAAACCTCTTTCCTTCATAATTTTATTTTAGACTCCCTATTATTTGTGACAAGGGCGCCCTCTCTCAAGAGTTTTTCCTTGTAAAACTGATCACGTCATCCTCTTCTTGAGGCCATCCGGCCAAGCGACTATCTTCTGTGGTGATTCTGGACCCAGCACACAACACACCGCAGATGTCCAGCACACACCAAAAGCACACCACTAACACAGGGCACCAAACTGCATTTTCGGAACATTAACACACCACTTCCGTAGTCCGTACAGTGTCCTTAATAAACATGTTGATGTCCACAACACACTCCCTTGCATAATCACATAACACCAACAACAGCAAGAAGAAGATAAATCCCAGAGATACATTAGCACAGCAACAACAAGATACATCTCAGAGATGCCTATAGCAGTTCAGTTGGCTCTACTCATGAAGTCCGCTCCAAAGTTATCTCCGGCCTCTTAATACATTCCACCTGAAATAAGTATTCTTAGCAAGGCCAAACTCCATCTCATGAGTTTACTACTGTCCATTTCGGCCTTGGTTAAGTATTCAAGTGGCTGATGATCCGTTTGAACTCTGAAATGTCTCCCATACAGATAAATGTTGAAATTTCCTTACTGCCCACACCATCGCCAAACTTTCCTTTTCAACAGTGGAGTAGTTGCGTTCACTATCCGATAATCTCTTGCAAAAAATGCCGCATGTAGCACGCGATTCTGTACTTTCAAGAGTACGGCTCCTAAAGCTCGGTCTTATGCATAATTGCGAAGCACAAACTCTTTATCCAGATTCAGAGCAAGCAGAGCGGTTTTTCCATTTCCATTTTAACATCATGAATGCCATTTTCGTGTTCAGCAGTCCAATTCAGCCTATGCTTGCCCCCTTCTTAGTGAGTTCGACCGGCGTATCGGCTATGTGGGCATAATCGTTAATAAAGTCCCTGTAGTATCCCGTTAAAAACCCAGGAACGACTGTACCTCTTTCTTGTCGTCGGAGTCTGAGCGTGCTATATTTTTGACCAAGATGTCTCTCGTCGCGATGCGGCCCATCCCCAGCTTGTGTCCGAGAAAGGAAATGGCTTTAAGTCCACCTCACATTTTGCCGGTTTTGTGGTCAACCTGGCTTGCTGAATTCAATCAAATAATTTTTACAGCACAATATACGCTCTTTCCACGTATCTGTTGCCACAAGGATGTCATCAATATAGTGTTATACATTTTGGAGCCCCATCGAAAACCTTCCTCATCAGCTTCGTGAATATTGCAGATGGTGTCTTCAAACCAAAAGGCATGAATTTAAACTGGAATAAACCTGCAGAGCACGAAAGGCAGTCTCCAATTTGGAAGAATCTTCCATTGGTTTTTGCCAATACCCATTAGCTAAGTCAAATTTAGAAAAACACTTTTTAGAGCCACCTTAGCGAACACCCTGTCAACTCTTGGTATGGGTTCGGGCATCAGGTACTAAGATGTCGTATAAGCCGACGATAATCTACGCACAGTCGGTTAGTACCATCTAGTTTTTGCACAGCCACGAGAGGTGCATTGTATGTTGGCTACGACCTCTAAATCACACCAAGCTCCAACATACCGCGCACCTCATTTTCAATTGATTCCTGAACTACTAAAGGTAGTGGGTATTGCTTCATGCAGATTGGTCTATCTGTAGAGAGATCTAGTTTGCAACATATGACATCCGTTTTGCCCGGGCACATCCGAAATCACGTCCCCTTTGCTTTGGAAGAGGGCATTTACCTATGATCTTCGGTCTTCCATTCAAATTGGGGTTTATTAGCACCTTATCCCATCCTACAGCTTTCTTCCCACAGACGTTGGCACCTCGGCAACATCGCCTGTTTCCTCGGCCACTACCGAACAAGCTGCCCTTCGGGCGTACCGTCGTAGGGGACCTCTTTCTTTATATTTCTTCAACATGTTTGCATGGAAAACCTTCTTGGTGTTATTTATCAATAACTCATAATCCATGTCATTTTTCTTCTGCGTCACCAGGTAAGGGCCGTTCCACTGCATCAGTAACTTGTTATGATCCGTGGGTAGCAGGATGAGAACCTTGTCCCCCGGATTAAAAATTCTGTGAGTCTCTTGTCATAGTAGCCCTTATAGCGTTCGCGCGCCCTTTCCAGGCCTTGATGTGCAAGCCTGCATGTTTCCCCCAACTTGTCTCGCAACTCAAGAACGTATGTGTATGTCGTCTTGAGATCTGATGCGATCTCCTTATTAGCCCTCAGCTCCTTGAGTATTGTAGGTGGACCTCTAACGGTTCTCCCATACAACATCTCGAAGGGGGAGAAACCAAGACTCGTTTGCGGCACTTCGCGGTAAGCGAGCAAAAGAGCTGGGAGGTATATATCCCAATCAGCAGGTCTCTCCTGGCACAATTTCTTGATCATATTTATAAGGGTGCCGTTCAAACGCTCTACAAGCCCATTACACATGGAATGGTAAGGCGTTGTCAGTAACTGCCTTACTGACAAATGGCGGTTAACCTCCTTCATTAGCTCCGATGTGATGTTCGAGCCCCGGTCACTGAAAACTTCCGCCGGGAACCCACAACGCGAGAACATGTCCACAAGGCCCTCCACCACTTGGAGACTGTCACTAGTTCTCAGTGGAATAGCGTCAGGATAATGAGTGACCACGTCGACCAGAGTAAGCACATATCTGATTTGAAGAAAAAAGCGCCACAGCATGCAAACCACGAAAAGACAAGGACGAGACACATAGCGCTAACTCACAACTAATTTTATTGAAACCAGGCAGCGCCTTTATATGGGGACGTTTCACTGAAAAAAGAAGAAGGAGGAGGGCAGGAAAGGTAAAGAAATCTAAGCGACCATCACAGCGAGCACACATGAGCAAGCGGTAACCAAAAGAAAAACTAAAAAGTTAACAAAGATTATTTAAGGGTGTCATCTAAAAATTCGAACTCGGACGAAAAAAGTGAAACAGATGGGGTGCTGACACACCTATTGCCAAGTTTCCTTATGTAAAAAGCCTCCAGACATTCACGTGCCTTCTTATCTGTACTTTTGCCAAGAATCTTAGTCTGACTCAATCGTGCCTGGCATCCGTCGCAACCCATAATATGCGCTACCAAATGTGCATATTTATCCTTTAAATCTGATAAATTCCGGGCATGTTCCCCCAAGCGCTCGTTGATGCAGCGCCCAGTCTGGCCAACATAGGTCTTCCCACACGCTAAGGGGATAGCATAGACCACTTCTGCGGAACACATGATGCTCTGGCGCTATTTTCTTCAAATCAAGTATGCACCAACTCGCCCAAAAAGAAGTGTTAAAGCACATATCTGTTGCCACTAGCGGAAACTGGAGAGGTACGGGACCAACTATTTCCTTGGGAACTGTGAGCTGGCACCCGTCACATGGGCGAAGAAAGCTTTTAACGTCGCTCTGAACACCTGGCCAGAAGAACTCCTCGGTGACCCCAGACACCGTTTTTTGAACACCATGGTGTCCGGCCATAGTGGCGTCATGTCCTAAACGTACCACGGTCTCTATCATATCTTTCGGTAACTCCAGCTGTTGGACCCACCTTCCTGAGCTAAATATGCATTCCCTGTACAGAAGACCGTTTACCAATTGATATTCAAATAACGTACGAATCCTCTTTCTTTTCACCTTTTTTACGACTCTTTCGAAGCAGCCCTTCAAGCTAGGGTCCTATCTTTGCCTAATTGCAATTTCGCCCGGTGTTATGGTCAAGCACATCGTAATGGGAGTAGAAAGCGGACGCTGCGTTGCTCAGGCTGTCGCTTGAGCCTTTGTATTTACGGCCGACGAGAAACTGGCTGCACCCGTCTGAGCTTTCACGGGCATTTCCTCATATGGATATTCTTCAACATCGAGCATCCTCCTCTCGGGATCGGGGTCTTCGACACTTCTTGCACCCGTAATGTTTCCCAGGATGAGATTGTAGATGGGTTGCTGTACGCATTTTGGCACCACCTGTCCAGTATAATATGGCGTGGAGAATAGAATCCTGGCTTCGGGAAGGTACCTTACTGTGCTCTCTACAAGAGTGACGGCCGATGCTTCCTCTGTAAGATCCTCGTCCTTCACCAGGCTTCTGCGAACCAAAACTGTGTTGGATCCGCTGTCTCTAAGAAACAATTTAGGACGGTCTCCTATTTGCCCAACCACCACCGGCATTGCTGCTTTCGACTTGAGTGTTCCCCTCACCGCCTCATTTCCCAATGGCGTTTGCTATCCTTTTAGCTGCGGAACTTCAGGAGGTGTGACAAGTTCTGCCCGAGTGTCGATAACGCAAGCAGCTCGGTCCTGCATTCTGTATCGGCACTCATTCAGAGTATGACCCCTCCTCTTACAACCTTGACACACAACTTGTGTCTTTTGGGCACGCTACTAGTCCGACAGTCAAATGCACGGCGTCCCACATTGCCGCAGAGAAAATACCTTACTGGCGCCTTAGATGCACCACCATAGGCTCTTGGTTTTGTCGCATCTGTCTCTGGGAACTTTTGTGTTTCCTCCCTTGCCTTAATCATATTTCTCAGCCCTTGAGACATGAGAAATTGGTCTGCAGTGTCGGCAAAGTCTTGTAGTGAACACAACTTTCTTCCTTTCAGGAATACCGCTAGCTTTGAGCTGCAAGACGCTAAAAAGTGCTCTGCGACTAGCTTGTCACGCACCCCTTCAAACCTCTTTTCTGTGTTTGACATATCCAGCCACCTATGAAAATTGTTGGTCAGCCTGCAGGAAAACTGCTTAGCGGTTTCAGAATCCTCAGGCTTCGCGGTGCGAAATCTCTCACAGAAAACCTCTGCCATCAGCCTTAATCTTTGGAGCAGTGGCTTTTTGACTTTCTCGTAGTCGATGGAATCAGCAGCAGGCATCCTCCCTAACATATTCAGCGCCTCCCCGACTAAACACACGCTCAATGCCGTGGCCCATTCACTGCGCTCCCAGCCTTGCCTCAAAGCTATCCTCTCGAATCGTTTAAGACATGCGACCAAATAATATCTCTTGTCATCAAAAGGAGCCATCAGCTTTCTAGGACAAACTCTAGACGGTCTAGGAGATTCTGCACCCGTCCGTGATCTCCTCATATCCTCCCGCGGCATGCGCCTGTTTCCACAAAATAAATTGCTTCTCCCGTTCTATCCTTATTTTCTCCTGTTCTGCCTCGCGAGCTCTTCTAGCTTCTCGCTCTTCTGCCTCGCGAGCTCTTTTCGCCTCCCGCTCTTCTGCCTCGCGAGCGTCTGCGCGTGCTGGCGCCCTTTGCTCTCTATGTCTCTTTGCCTCCTCGTCATAGAGACACATCGCCTCTTCTTTGCTTAGCCCTATAGCTTGAGCGCCAGTTCTAATGTTTTTGCTAAATTCATACTTTCTGCAGTCGAGAGATCGGAAAGATCCGAGACGAAGCAAAAAAAAGGAAATGAATCCTGGCAGGCTAGCCACTTAGCTTTGGCACGGATCTCCCCGGAGAACACTTGGACCGAAAGAATGGACTTGGCGACAGGTGTACCCACACAGACACACATTTAATAGACATTTAATAACTAACAAACTAACACAAAACACAGACTATAAATACACACGACCCGGGAACACCACTAACAGCGTCTACTACTAGCGTTCTACTGTTAGCGGTCGGCGTCCGTGCTCAGGGTTGGTTCGGTGCGGCTGCGGCGTTGTATGGGTCCAGTAGCCGGCGTCGAGATGGCGTCGAGATGGCGTCCGACGTGCTGCGGCTGGCGTCGCTGGCGGCGTCGCGGGCTGCATCGTACAAGCTCCCGGTCCAAGCGCGCGTGGAGGTGATGCCGGTGTTGTTGGTGTTGGGGGCAACCCCCGGATGTGTGGCAAAAGCGCTGGAGACACCTCTGGCCGTAGCAGGTGGTAGCGGCCTCAGTTAAATCCCCGGAACGGGCTCAGGAACGGCAGGACATCCATTATGTGAAGCCGTAGAACGCGAGCTCACCGGAGAAGTAGCCAGCGTCGCTCTCTTCCAGCCGATGCGTCCCTGACCCGCGGAGCCTCAGCTTTTTTGTTCTTCCCCCCCTCGTGCCTCGCTCTCCCTCGCGCTTTTATAGCCTTAGAGTTAGAGGAAGACAACCAAAACTGGGGGATTGCAATGTAGAGAAGGCAAGCGAGACGCCTGCGAGAGAAACAACAAGGAAACGGCGGCGGCAGCGAGTCGGCCTGCGCAGCGGCAAGCCGAGCGGGACCGCAGAGACCAGCGGTCAGCGGGCCCGACACGGAAGCCACTGCCGAGGAGAAGCGCAGGGAAGCGGCGAGGAAACGATTTCCTCCCCTACCCAAGTACGACCTGAAAATCGTTCTGAGACCCAGAGGCCTCATCGTGAGAAACCTGCAGACCCACCAAGTGGCTCGAGCGGTGGTCGCGGCGACCGGCTTGAGGTGCAAGGGCGAGGACCTGATCATCAGACTACGAAACGGCTCCAACATAATAATCGTGAGCACCAACAACGAAGAGGCGGCCCAACACGTGAGGCGCATCTCCCATCTCCCACACGTGGCGGTACCGGAAGACACGATACGAGGGGTGGTCCACGGCATTGCGCCCGGAACGACGCCCGAAGAACTGAAAGCCAACCTGAGAGTGCGCACCCAAGGAGTCAAGATCCACAGCACTCGTATGCTGGGCAAGTCGAGCACAGCAGTAATCACCTTTGACGGCCACACGAAGCCCAGACAAGTCTTGTACTACGGAGGGGAGATGTGGTGCTACCCATACCTCCCCACCCGCCAGGTCTGCTACGTGTGCTGCAAGCAGGGCCATAGATCCGACGTCTGCCCGACCCCGGACAGCAAGGCCTGCAAGCAGTGTGGGGAGCAGGACCCACCCAAAGAACACCAGTGCACCCCGAAGTGCCTGGTCTGCGGCGAGGGCCACAAAACATTCACCAAGGAATGCCAACAAAGACTGAAGTCAGCGGAGGAACTGCGGGGGCGACCTGCCTTCAGGAACCGACAGCAGCAACAGCAGCTGCTGAGACGGGGACGAAGCAGGAGCCGCAGCAGAGGCCGAGTGCCAAGGTGGTTTGGGGAAGAGGAGGACTCCTCCTTCCAGCCACGGAGCGGAGGAAGCAAGTCGAGGAGCCGGAGCCGGGGGAGAAGCAAGAGCCGGGACGGACGGCGGGACGAGTCCTACCCGCCGCTGTTGAAGCCCGGGGGACCCGGACCGAAGCAGCAACAACAACAGCAGAAGAAGAGCGGCGGAGTCAAGGTCAGCTGGGGAGCGGGCCCCCCCAAGTCGCTTTTTCCGCACTCAAACACACACTCAAACACAAACACACCCTCACACAAAGAGAAAAAGCTAGAAGAAGAAAACAGGGCTCTGAGGCAGGAGCTAGAAAAGAGCCGAGAGGAGACTAGACAGATTAAGCAGAAGCTAGACGAACTCATCAGAGAACTGCAATGGCAACGACAGGGCAGAAGTGAGGCAGGCAACAGCAGGCCGACCCCCCCTTCGCCACCACCGGAGGAGGCACAGAAACAATCGGAAGAACAAAGGTGGAACGAAATAAAAAGTTTTATGCTGACCGTACAGAAGCAAATGCACGAACTCCAGCAGTAACAAGCTATGCAGGACCAAAGCTTCCGCAGCTACGTCAAGAATCCAAACAGCAGAGCCATTAACGAGGCCAGAGACAGACTATTCTGCGAGAGACGCTTCGGCGGATCAGAAAACCAAGGGGCAAACAACAACGGTAACTCATCATGGCAGGACATCAGCAACTAAGCATTTGGCAGTGGAACTGCAGGGGGTACAAGAGGAAGCAGAACCTCCTGCAGCAGTACATAAACTCCCAGGGGAAGCAGCCAGACGTAATTCTGCTACAAGAAACCAACAGCACACCCACGCTAAAGGGATACACATGTCAGGAAGGCGGGAAAAGAGCCGCAACCCTCGTAAACAACAAAATAGCCACCATAGCACACAAAGAGATTGAGGGCACAGGGATAGAACACGTAATCACCGAAATAATCCCACAGAAGAAGTTCAGCGCGAAGAGCACGTACATAGTGAACCTATACAGCTCCCCGAAACAAATGGACGGCGATTTTAGAAAGCTGTTTACGGAAGTAAGCAAGATGGCCAAAACGAACGCCCTCGTGGTAGCGGGAGGCTTTAACGCCAAGAGTCCGATCTGGGGATACCCATCGTCCAACCGCAAAGGCCAAGGCATATGGGACGCCGCGGGGAACCTGGGGTACGAACTAGTAACGGACGAAGACCAACCTACAAGGATAGGCAACAGCGTCAGCGCAGACACGTGCCCGGACCTCACCTTCGGGAAGGGCACGAGCCAAGTAGAGTGGGAAAACACCCTTGAAAACCTGGGGAGCGACCACTGCATATTCCAACTCACGATGGCAGCGGAGTCCACCAAAAGAAAACTTGGGAAAGCCCGCCTCACCGACTGGGACGCCTTTCGACAAGGAAGCAGGGATCTGACCGGGCAGATCACAAACATCCAAGAGTGGTGCTAACAGCTCAAACAGATACAGGAGACCTACACGCAAGAGGTAGACAGAACCGAGCAAATACCGGAGGTGGACAAGCGCCTGCTCAGGCTATGGGAGGCAAGGCGCGGGCTCACCAAACGATGGAGGAAACAAAAGCTAAACAGGAAGCTAAAGAAGAAGATAGCGGAAATCACGGCCAAGGCAGAAGAATACGCTACACAACTGGCAAGGCAAGGGCGGCAGCAGTTCAGCAGCTCGCTAAACGGCACCCTGAACACGGCCAAAACGTGGCGAATTCTGAAAGCGATGATGGATCCGGGAAAGACGAAGACCGAAAGCAGTAAAACGATACAAAGACTGATCCACCAGTACGAAGGAACGGAGGACCAAATGATAGAGGACCTCAAAACCAAGTGTTACAGGAAGGAACGCCCCGAAGAATATAGAGGAACCTATCAAGGCAAAGAAAACCCCGAGATGGACAGGCCGATCACGCTGGCAGAAGTGCACGAGGCGATGGGGGCCCTCACTAAGAACACGGCAGCTGGAGGAGACAGGATACGCAATTCCCTCATACGCAACCTCAGTGAGGAAGCGGTTAACCAGCTGACAGACTACCTCAACAAACTCTGGGCCGAGGGCTCGATTCCGGCCGAATGGAAACACGCGGAGGTAGTGATGATCCCCAAACCGGGCAAAAAGCTGGAGATCGAAAACCTACGACCGATCTCCCTCACCTCGTGCCTGGGAAAGCTATACGAAAGAATAATTACGAAAAGAATCCAGCTATGGATGGAGCGAGAACAACTCTATCCGCACAGCATGTTTGGATTCAGATCAAAGCTGTCTACGCAAGACGTTCTCCTACAACTCAAGGAGGACGTTCTCGCCAACATCCCGAAGGCTGGAGAGAATGTTGTCATGGCCCTAGACATCAAGGGGGCCTTTGACAACGTCAGCCACCCGGCAATAATGGAGGGCCTCCAGAACATAAATTGCGGAGAAAGAACTCACAACTACGTGAGGGCCTTTCTCGCAGGCAGAACTGCCACCGTGGGGCTGGGAGACGTGAGAAGCCAACCCTTTAACACCCCCCCCCCCCCAAAGGAACCCCACAGGGGTCGGTGATTTCGCCCGTGCTCTTCAACCTAGCCATGATCGGCCTGGCCAAAAGATTGGGGGAAATCGAAGGCACACAACATGCCATGTATGCGGACGACATCACGGTGTGGACCAACCGTGGATCGCTAGGAGAAAAACAAGAGAGACTACAGAGAGCCGCGACCTGCATAGAAGAATACGTGAAGGCAAGGGGTCTAGCGTGCTCGACAGACAAGTCAGAGCTACTCAGAGTGGCGAGGAAACCCACGGAGGCGAGCCTAGAGACCAAGCTCGAAGGCCAAAACATACCAGAAAGAAGCACCATAAGGATTCTGGGCATGTGGCTGCAGAGCAGCGGCAAATGCAGCCACACGATCAGCCTGCTACAGAAATCGACCGAACAAGTCGGCAGAATGATAGAGTCTCCAGCAGAAGACACGGCATGAAGGAAGAGGACACCCTCAAACTAGTCAGGAGCCTGGTAGTCAGTAGGGTGACGTACTCCCTCCCCTACCACCCGGCGATCAAGAGGGAAAAAGAACAGATCGAGGCATTAGTAAGGAAAGCCTACAAGACCGCACTAAACCTACCGAGAAACACCCCGAACGACAAGCTACTACAGCTGGGAGTCCACAACACCTTCGAGGAGTTGGCGGCGGCCCAGCTGAACGCACAGCTAGAAAGACTAGAACTTACAGAAACAGGCAGGCAACTCCTGAGAAGACTTGGCCACAGAGTGGAAACCACAGCAGATCCGGACGAGAACATTCCGGACGAAATCCGGCAAACCCTCAGAATCTGCCCACTGCCGCGCAACATGGACACCAACCTACACGCGGCCAGAAGACAAGCAAGAGCAGAATACGTGGAGAGACACCTAGCCACGCAGGAAAACACGGTGTACACGGACGCAGGACTATATCCGAGGGATAGACGCAACAACATCACGAGAGTGGCGGTGGCGGTCGTAGACCACACGGGCGACACGATCAGCTGCGCATCCGCGAGAGGACGTACGGTGGCAGAAGGGGAAGAGATCGCTGTGGCGCTTGCAGCGGTCGAAGGCTACTGCAGAAACAAGCCACAGATTATAATAACGGACTCCAAAACGGCCTGCAGACGATATCAGCAAGGAAGGATCTGCAGGGAGGCCCTACGCATCCTCCTCGGCGCGTGAGCCTCGGGATTCAAAGCGAAGCAAAAGGTCTTATGGGTACCGGCACACACCGGAGTCGAGGGCAACTCGAGGGCTGACAGCCAGGTTCGCGAGATCACGCACCGAGCCTTGCTGACGGAGGACCTCGAGAACCCCTCGATGGTGGACCCGACGTACGCAGACATCCTAAATCACTACAGAGGCTGCAGGTTTAAGTATCCCCCACCCCACAAACTCCTCACACAGCAAGAAGCGGTCAGCTGGAGGAGGTTGCAGACTGGCACCTTCTTTAACTTACACGTCCTAAGCAAAATGTTCCCCACCCAGTACAGCGACAGCTGCCCCTGGTGCGGGGACGTCCCGACACTTTACCACGTCATATGGGAGTGTAAACACAATTACACCTTCCACAAACAGACTAACCCGAGTGCGGAGCAATGGGAGGGCCTGCTCACCAGCAGCGAGCTCACCGCCCAAAGGGCATTGGTGCAGCACGCGTGCGAGGTGGCCAGGACCAGTGGAGCCCTGGAATGAGGGACCACCCTTGCTAAGGAGCCCCCGACGGCGGCGGCGGCTGCGGCAAGCGCCAAGACGCAGCTGCAAGGAGACTCTCCGGAACTGACCAAAAGAATTCAATAAAGTTTTTCATTCATTCATTCATAGTCCACGTATTCCTTGTCGTCGTCCTCTTCTTCTCTTCTCCACCAATCACCTTTCTCCACCTCGCTGAATGCCTCTTCTTCATCTTCTTTAGTCTTCGGTTAATCCACGTCATCCTTATCGCCAACCTCTTCGTCTTCTTCAAAAGCTCTTTCCTTCATCATTTTATTTTAGATTCCCTATAATATGTTACACATACACGGTTGAAGCCAGAGCGAGGTAAATCAACAAGGCCTTCACGCGAAGGCGTGACGTCAGTCTAATGAGATTTCGTGGAAACGCCGTTTACCACGCCTAAATTCGTAGCTATTCAAGGTAGCGCTTTCGAACGCTGTCATGACTATGATTTGAAGAAATTTCCAGTTTTCTTTCAGTAAAAAGGTAGCTTTGTTAACGTTTTCTTTATAACGCAGCATATAGAAAACGCTGTCGCGAAAATGGTTTGTGCATGCTCGTCCGTGGTGATCAAAGTACCACAAAAGTAACAAATAATCTCTTATACTTTCATTGGTCACAATTAATGATCGCTTCTTTAGTATATACCTACAAACAAACCCATCATAACTCCTGTTATTTCCATTCTGGTATACCTGTGATTAAGGGCGAGGAATAGTGAATGTGCCTTAGACACTTGCGGCAAGACCTGAAAGGTGCTCTTCTTAAACGGACGGTTTAGAACGCATACTGCAAGGCATCCATATCCTGTAAAGGTGGATAAAATAATGTCACATTGCAATTACAATTTCAATTCAATTCCTTATTTCCCATGTACACATGGAGAGGGTCGTGGGAAAAAAAGCCAGTAGGATGTGGCTTGACGTGCCCCTTGGCCCCTAAACACAGGGAAGCAGGCAGCATGAAGAGCAACATATGCAGTCAAGATAGGGGACGAAAAAGCAATAATAACAAACAAAAGAACAGAAAGAAAATATCGCAATCAAAGCGCGTCTGAGGTTACTTCAAGAACTCCATTTCATGAAAAGAATTCGAAAGAAGGAGAGAAATATGCATGTTACAATCTAAAATGTCGCACATACACTCTGTATATTGCCGCCAATATTTGCAGTGTTTGTTCGTTTTTCAAATCTGCCGCGACACCACCTTATCGCTTTGTTTGCGACGCAAGACGCGACTAGATTTATCTCGATTGATCGCAGCCAGGCAAAGCTGATTCTACGTTGTTCCGGAATGTTCTAGGAACTTTGCGCCCTTTATCTCGAATGTTCGCTATCAGCTTTAAATTGAGCACGGCCGACAGCGGCGGGCATTCTGTTCGACGACCGCCGAGCACGCTTGTCGCTTCGCCGCCGCCGAGTGATTCAGTCCATTTTGGGTGCAAGTCAGCCCAATAAACAGTTCTTTTAGAAGAGCCTTTCGTCCGTCTTCATTGCTGCTTCGACTGCCGTCACCACTACGTGACATCTGGTGGAGGTGCGGGGTAGCCTTCCATGTTCCGGACGCCCCCTTCAAGTCGTGAAGCCAGCCCTTAGCGCTTCGCACCCGAGGACGAGCCAGCAGCTCAGCGAGCCAGCCGACGTCTCCAGGGAGAGGAGCCTGAGTTCGGGAAACTGTCGGACCGCACAAGACAGCGAAAAGACGCGGCTACGAGCACCGCAATCCCGCCGAAGATGTCGACACCGATCATACTGCAGCAGCCGCGGGTGCCGCCAACTTTCAATGGATCCCTAGGCGAAGACCCTGAAGAATGGTTGGATCAATTTGAGCGCGTGGCGTCATTCAACAAGTGGGATGATGCGGCAAAGATTGGACACGTTTTTTTCTCATTGGATGGCTCCGCACGCACGTGGTACGAAAACTACGAGTCGTCCCTTACGACATGGGAGCTATTCAAGAGAGAACTATTGAAGGTATTCACCAGTGTCGTGAGGAAAGAAAGAGCCGAACGACTCCTCGAGTCCAGGATCCAGCTTCCGAATGAGCCCGTCCGCAGTTACGTCGAGGAGATGAAGCGCCTATTTCGCCGCGCCGATCCCGGGATGACCGAGGAAAAGAAAGTTCAGGTTTTAATGCGCGGCGTAAAAGAACAACTCTTTGCAAGCCTCGTCCGCCAGCCGCCAAAAACAGTCGAGGAGTTTATGCAAGAAGCCAGCACGATTGAGAAGACCCTCGACGTCCGAGCTCGGCAGTACAATCGCCATTCCTCTGCCTGTGCAATCCGTTCGGACACGCCGGCCACCACCAGCGACAGCTTGCGGGAAGTTGTCCGCGAAATCGTCCGAGAGGAGCTACGCCGATTACTGCCATCTTCCCCACAGCCACAAGCAGCGACTCTGATGGATGTGGTACGGGAAGAAGTGCAACAGGCACTTGGCACCCCGACGGCCACAGAACCCCAGGCCATGACCTACGCCGCTGCAGTAAGTACTGCTCAGCCCCAGCGACAACCCCCACGTCCTCCCCGAGATGAGCCAATCGTTCCACAACGCCGCCTCCCAGCCCCCGCCCGCCCAGCCTATGACCGACGCTCAAGCCCCAGGAAATGCGACGCCTGGAGGACTTCCGACAACCGGCCGTTGTGCTTCCATTGCGGTGAGGCCGGCCATATTCTTCGTCACTGCCCGTACCGACGTATCGGTCTTCGAGGATTTGCCGTTAACGCCCCACGACCACGCTTAGGACAACGTCCGCACGAAATCGACGAGTACCTGCGTCGAGAAGAGTACACGCCGAACCGCTTTTCGCGCTCACCATCGCCGTCAACCTCGCGCTTTGCGTCGCCACGCCGCAGCTACGCAGCCGCGGTACGAGGAAGGTCGCCCAGCCCCCGTAGGGGAAACTAAAGGCAGCAACCTCTGGAGGTGAGGTTGCTCACGAGCTAAACGCCGAAGATCCTCCACCGACCACGCCCCATGAAGACGCTGCACCCGCGACGCCGCATGAAGAACCGACACTCGCTGCACCGACGCCGCACACAATGAGAACCTCGACCACGACGCAAGCTACCTTGAAATCGACGCCGCCACCCAGAGGAGCTTCGACCACACGCCCAACCCGTGACTCGCATACGCCACGAAGCCGTGACCCGACGCCGAGAGCGACATGCAATGCAAGAGCCAGGACCTCCGACCTAGAAGTGACTATCGACGGCCGGAAAGTTACCGCTCTAGTCGACACAGGAGCCGATTACTCGGTGATGAATGGAACATTCGCTGCGCAGCTCAGAAAAGTCACAACGGCTTGGGAGGGCCCACAAATTCGCACCGCTGGGGGCCACCTCATTACGCCATCAGGCCGATGCACAGCGCGAGTGACTGTCAAAGGACATACCTATCCTGCGACCTTTGTTGTGCTACCGCAATGCTCCCGCGAAGTGATCTTGGGTATGGATTTCCTAAATGAGCATCAGGCGACCATCGACCTGCGATCCAAGCTGATCACGCTTTCGACGGACGAAGCCATCGCTTCGATGAAAACTCGGGAAAATCACGTTGCCCTAAGTGTCCTGGAGGAAGACGTGAGCGTCCCACCCCGTTCAAGCGTTATCGTGACCGTAGGCGCCACGAAAGCCATAAACACTGAAGCCATCATCGAGGGGAACATGCAGTTGCTACTAGACCGAGGAATCAGCATCGCAAGAGGCATCGCACATTTCCGCAATGGCCAGGCCGAAGTACTGCTGACTAACTTCAGCGAAGAATACCGGCATATTAACAGAGGAACGACGATTGCTTTCTACGACGAAATATCTGACGTACGAGATTCCTTCGCCCTCTCCGACCCCTCCGCAGAAGAACCGCCTGACCAAGAAAACTCGCCCACTTTCGACATCAACCCAGCCCTGCACCGGAACAGACAAGACCAGATCCGCAATCTGCTTCAAAACTACAGTGAGTGCTTTTCGGCATCGCCGAAGGTGCGACAGACGCCAATTGCCAAGCATCGCATTATAACGGATCAACACGTCCGACCTCTCCGTCAAAGCCCCTACCGTGTGTCTCCGCGAGAACGACAAGCCATCCGGGACCAAGTCGAAGAAATGCTTCGCGACGACGTCATTCAGCCTTCAAACAGCCCATGGGCGGCACCGGTTGTTCTAGTGAGAAAGAAAGACGGCGCACTTCGATTCTGCGTGGATTACCGCCGCTTGAACAACATAACAAAGAAGGACGTCTACCCCCTCCCCCGCATCGACGACACACTGGACCGCCTCTGCAACGCCAAATATTTCTCATCGATGGACCTCAAGAGCGGCTACTGGCAAATTGAGGTCGACGAAAGAGATCGCGAGAAGACAGCTTTCATAACTCCGGATGGGCTGTTTGAGTTCAAGGTGATGCCATTTGGTCTCTGTTCCGCACCAGCGACGTTTCAGCGAGTAATGGATACAGTGCTGGCAGGCCTGAAGTGGCAGATTTGTCTGGTATATTTAGATGACGTCGTTGTCTTCGCCTCGAACTTTGAAGAGCACCTCAAAAGACTTCGAACAGTACTAGACGCAATCAAGTCGTCTGGCCTAACCTTGAAAGCAGAGAAATGCCACTTTGCCTACGAAGAGCTGCTGTTTCTAGGCCACATCGTTAGCAAGGAAGGAGTACGCCCAGACCCGCAGAAAACAGCCGCTATTGAACAGTTTCAACCGCCGGCCGATAAGAAAGCAGTGCGCAGATTTCTCGGACTATGCGCATATTACCGACGATTTGTGAAAAACTTTTCGCGCATCGCTGAGCCCCTGACCCAACTGACGAAGGCAGACGTGCCGTTTAAATGGGAAGCGCCGCAAGCAGAAGCCTTCAAGGAACTTCAGCGTCGTTTACAGTCCCCACCGATCCTTGCGCATTTTGATGAAAACGCCGATACTGAAGTTCATACCGACGCAAGCAGCGTGGGACTAGGCGCCGTTCTCGTTCAAAAAAGTGACGGGCTGGAGAAGGTCATCGCATACGCTAGCCGTTCCTTTTCTAAGGCCGAGGCTAACTATTCGACCACTGAGAAGGAGTGCCTTGCTATCATCTGGGCTACGTCGAAATTCCGCCCCTACCTCTACGGCCGGCCGTTAAAGGTGGTCAGCGACCACCACGCGCTCTGCTGGCTTGCCAATTTGAAGGATCCCTCTTACCGACTCGCTCGATGGAGTCTGCGTCTCCAGGAGTTTGACGTCACCGTCGTTTACAAGTCCGGACGCAAGCACACTGACGCCGATTGCCTCTCACGAGCCCCTGTAGATGCACCGCCGCTGGACGACGATGAGGACGCCTTCCTGGGACCCATCAGCGCAAGCTCTTTTGCTCAGCAGCAACGCTCGGACCCCAACCTAAAAGGCCTCATCGAGTACCTGGAAGGCAAGGTTTCTTCACCCCCCGCTTCATTCAAGCGAGGACTGTCTTCTTTCTGTGTGCAGAATGAGGTCCTTGTGAAGAACTTTACAGCGAACAAAACAGCCTACCTCCTTGTTGTACCTACTTGTCTCCGCGAAGAAGTTCTACAGGCTTCACACGACGAGCCGACAGCTGGACATCTCGGGTTTACTCGCACCCTCCGCCGCATTCAAGACAAGTATTACTGGCCCCGACTGTCTGCCGATGTCGCACACTATGTGAAAACATGCCGAGATTGTCAGCGACGAAAGACTCCTCCCACACGACCAGCAGGATTTCTGAACCCCATTGAACCTCCCTCAAGACCCTTTCAGCAGATTGGCATGGACTTGCTTGGCCCTTTTCCAACGTCAACATCTGGAAATAAGTGGATCATCATAGCGACCGACTACCTGACCCGCTACGCCGAGGCGAAAGCCCTACCGAACGGAACAGCAGCAGAAGTGGCCAAATTTTTCGTGGAGTGCATTCTTCTTCGACACGGCGCCCCAGATGTGCTCATCACGGACAGAGGAACAGCATTTACGGCGGAACTCACGCAAGCCCTCCTGCGCTACAGCCAAACCAGCCACCGGAGGACAACTGCATACCATCCGCAGACCAACGGACTGACCGAGCGCCTGAACAAAACCATCGCCGATATGCTCGCTATGTATGTCGATGCCGAACATAAAACCTGGGATGTCATCCTGCCTTACGTCGTCTTCGCCTACAATACCGCAGTGCAGGAGACCACCCAGATGACGCCTTTTAGGCTCGTCCATGGCAGGGATGCCACGACCACGCTAGGCGCCATGCTGCCCAACGTTACAGAAGAAGAGAACGTCGACGTTGCCGCCTACCTTCAACAAGCAGAAGAAGCTCGAAGGCTTGCCCGATTACGGATCAAAGATCAGCAGCGGTCCGACGCCAGACGCTACAACCTACGAAGACGCAACGCGGAATACAAGCCAGGAGACCAAGTCTGGGTGTGGACGCCCATTCGCCGCCGTGGATTGAGTGAAAAGCTTTTGCGCCGCTATTTCGGCCCGTACAAGGTTCTTCGTCGGCTGGGTGAACTGGATTATGAAGTCATCCCTGACGCAATGACTGCATCCCAGCGACGCCGCGTACGACCAGAAGTTGTCCATGTAGTCCGTCTGAAGCCGTATTATGCGCGCTAAAGGCCGCTGCATTTCCATGCTCTATTTTCGCAAGATCCGTTTTTTTCCCTTACTAGTCGCATTATTTGTTTTAATGCATCGGGTCGATGCTTCTTTGAGAGGGGAGTAATGCCGCCAATATTTGCAGTGTTTGTTCATTTTTCAAATCTGCCGCGACACCACCTTATCGCTTTGTTTGCGACGCAAGACGCGACTAGATTTATCTCGATTGATCGCAGCCAGGCAAAGCTGATTCTACGTTGTTCCGGAATGTTCTAGTAACTTTGCGCCCTTTATCTCGAATGTTCGCTATCAGCTTTAAATTGAGCACGGCCGACACCGGCGGGCATTCTGTTCGACGACCGCCGAGCACGCTCGTCGCTTCGCCGCCGCCGAGTGATTCAGTCCATTTTGGGTGCAAGTCAGCCCAATAAACAGTTCTTTTAGAAGAGCCTTTCGTCCGTCTTCATCGCTGCTTCGACTGCCGTCACCACTACGTGACAATATCTTTGCGGCATACTCGGGACACGTCAAGACTTGCAGAATGAAGCTTATTTAAAAGACGGGGTAAAGTGTTTCCTAGACCATGTGTACCATACATTTGTGCGGTGGGTCGGAACGTGCCACAATTCGCTTGTCTGTGTGGTTTTTCCTTTTAGCGAAAGGGGCGCCATGTCGGTCATGTGATATATATCTTGTTTTATTTGCTTTTTGTATCTTTCAGCCAGCCTAACATGTTACATTTCAAATATTTTTACAGCACTGAGTTGGTTGAATAGATCGCATGTATCTACTTCATAACCCGACGTTAAGTACTGCACGCAGAGCCTTCTTCTGTGGAATATATATTTTATTTTTATTTGCAACTGTAGTTGTTCCCCAAACTAGGTCAGCATAGTTCACGCGGGACATAAATAAGGAGTTATACAGAAGCAGCTTAACTTTTTACGGAAGCATGTGACGATGCGTGTTGATGATACCCGTCACACGAGGAAGTTGACTAATATGACAGTGTCAACATGTCCCAACTCAGCTGACTATCAAAATTTACCCCTAAAATCTTAATATTTTCTACCACCTCAATCTTTTATAAACCAAGCATAAGATCGCAAGGTGTCTTAATGCAATTATTTTTGGTCTGAAGATAACAGCTTTTGTCTTAGTTGGATTAATTTTCAACTGATTTGTAAGTGACCATTCGTGCAGTGCCCGCGATATTCTTTTTGCCTGGTTTGTGCCTTCTTCAACTGTGACTGGCGAGAAAATAAGTAAGACATCATCTGTATACATAACACATTTCACATTAATGTATAAATCATTAATGTATAAATTAAAAAGTAGAGGCCCGAGAATGGTGCCTTGAGGTACACCAGCGGTTACTCTTTTCGGAAGCTATTAATACTGGTAAACTGAAAGCGGTTCTTAAGATAAGTCGCCAGAAGTGCATGAACAGGGCCCCTGAGACCATAGTCAAACAGTTTTCCTAAGAGTCGGTTATGGCTGATGTAGTCAAAGGTCTGCGAAAAATCTATGAAAAAACCTAGAGCAAGTTTCTTGTCTTGGAAACACTGCCAGATATACTCTTTCAGGCAGAGTAAGGCGGTCTCGGTTAACTTCTGTTTAATAAAATCAAACTGTGAATCTGTTATTATTTTGAGTGTCACAAAAGGATGCTATTCGAGTGTGAATGACTTTTTTAATCCCTTAGAAAAGATTGGCAACACTGAAAGTGGTCTATAATTCGAAATAAAAGTTTATCTCTTTTCTTATACACAGCAGTAAATTTAGCAAGTTGCATGTGCTATGGAAGCACCCCGGATTCTAGACTTAGAATAAATATATGTGCTAAAACTGGGGCTAAAATATCCAATACATGCTTTACAGGCCGAATTTGCAAATCATCTGTATCATGGCATCTGGTATTTTTTATATTTAAAAATGCTGTGAATACTTCGGAACATGTAGTTGGATTTAAGTACATAGAATTTGTACTGGGTCTATTGCGAGTCTCATATGTTATGTTTGAGCAGCTTTGGTATTCTCGAGGCACAGAATATTGGTTGAACGCCTCTGCTTATTCGCGTCCGCTTACTTTTTGTCCTTGAACAAGTACTTCTTGAGGAGAGCTAATCTGAGGTGTGCGTAAAATAATAGAGTTAATCTGGTTGCATATCTTTCGCTTATCGCCGTTGCATGATTCAAACTTACCGTAGTAATACGAGTCTCTAGCACGCCTTAACTCTTTAGTTAACTTGTAGGCTTAACACCTCAGGAGCGAAGGAAACGAGAACACTGCTACGAGCCGACACCATAACAGAACTGCCAGCCGTGGCTGCACGAGCCACGACCAGGTGCCGTCTTTATTCTCTTCGCAGGGTGGCGCGCGCTAGCCGGGTTGTCGGCGCCGCCCAAGAGAGGGTGCTACAGGGCCCCCCGCCTAGACTGGAAGTCGAAACGGACGGAGGGCCGGCGATGGCACTCGAGCACTAGGTCAGGCGGCGCTGGGAGTCGTTCCAGGGCGGTCTCTATGTAAGCCGGTTTAAGGTGGTCTAGACTGACGGTCTCGTCGCGGCTGTTTTGGAGGATGGCGGTTTTCGGGGTGCGGCGGAGAACGCGGAAAGGTCCGTCATAAGCCGGAGTGAATTGAGCTCGGACAGCGTCACGGCGCACAAAAACGTGGGTCGAAGTGGTCAGGTCGGGGTGTACGAAAATGGTATGGTGGCGGGACGGACGTGGGGGAGTAGGCCGGAGGTCTTTAACGCAGTCCAGCAGGCGTTGGAGGAATTCTTGGGGCTGGGCTGGAAGCTGCTGGGATGTAAAGAAATCGCCTGGAAGACGCAAAGCTCTTCCATACACGTGCTCTGCAGCTGAGCACTGTAAGTCTTCTCGGATGACGGCCCTTAGACCAAGCAGCACAAGGGGCAAGGAGTCGACCCAGGAGGCGCAATTGAGGCGGGCAGCGAGGGCGGCCTTCAATTGGCGGTGAAGGCGTTCTACCATGCCGTTAGCACACGGGTGATATGCAGTGGTACGGCAATGCCTGGCGCCGAGAATATTATTAAGGGAAGCAAACAGGGAGGACTCAAACTGGCGTCCACGGTCGGTTGTCACATTGCCAGGACAACCAAATCGAGATACCCACGCAGAAATGAAGGCGCGCGAAACAGTCTCTGCGGTGATATCAGGAACGGGGACTGCCTCCGGCCAGCGAGTGAAGCGGTCAACTATGGTCAAGATAGCGGTAGCCTGGAGAGATGGGTAGAGGGCCCACCATGTCGAGATGGACATGGTCGAAACGACGGCCAGGGGGTAGAAAGGGTTGGGAAAGCGTCTTGGTATGTCGACAGATCTTGGTCGACTGACAGGTTAGGCACCGGCGAGCCCAAGCACGCACATCAGCGTACGTTCCGGGCCAAACATAGCGCTGGGTGAGAAGGCGCTGAGTAGCCCGAATGCCTGTATGGCATACGTCATGGAGAGAATGGAAGATAGGGCGACGTAGTGAAGCCGGAACAAAAGGGCGAGGAAAGTCAATCAATCAATCAATCAATCAATCAATTTATTTTTCGCATGGAAAAATACAGCGAAAAAAAGGTGGCTGAAGAAAAAGCCGCTTTGTTGCGGCTTGACTAAGCTCCAGTCACCCATCACCCATTAGCAGCGATGAACAATGCTCTTATGTGAAAAAATACACAGCGGAAAGAGAGAGAGAAAAAAAAGAAAAGCATACATCAGAAAATACTGGAACTGAGAAAAACAACAAAAAACAGAAAAAAGCAAACAAACAAACGAGGCATATTACATTAGTGCAATATGTAGTGGTAGCAGTATACAAAATTTATATGAACAGCTCGGTAATACGTTTAAGGGATAGTTTTTCAATATCTATTTGTGAAGCATCCGAGTAGTGATTTAATATTGTTGGTAACGTATGTTAAGTCATCATTTTACCCTAATTAGTTCGTGATGATGGAACTAGCCAAGGTGACTGATGACGAAAGCAGTAGTTAATCAAAGGTCTTTTTATTTGCGCTATATCAAAAAATACATCTAATGTACCTGCATTGGCCCTTTTGTATGAGCAGAGTAATTTATGCACGTACATGTCTTGCGCCTTAATGATCTTGTGCTTGTGAAAAAAATGGTGCTGTGTGTTCTGAGAACGACACGTTTTCAACTGCTCGGAGGGCTCGTTTCTGGAGAACGGTAATTTTCTGCAAATTCGTTAGAGTGGTGTTGCCCCACACCAAAACACAATAACACAGGTTGGAATGGAATAGAGCAAAATAAATCACGCGTTTTACTTTAGTTGGAAGGAAATGACGGCAGCGGTTTATCATTCCTACAGCCCTGCATAATTTTGATGAAAGATAGTTAACATGATCATTCCATGGCATATGTTCCGAAAGAATCACCCCAAGTGATTTAACACATTTTTCTATTTCTACTACATACGGTTCCAAAACAACGGTCTTCGGAACATCAACTGATGAGTCACGAGCCCGAAAAAGCACGCATTTCGTTTTCGATTCGTTCAGAATCAATGAATTGTTTTTGCACCAATGTTTCAGATTACAACAAAAAGCCCATGCTTTACTTTCAATTTCTGCCATGTTCTTCCCAGAGAAAAAAACGGTACAGTCGTCCGCGTAAACAATGAACTCGCATTCTTCGTCTAGTTTTACGATGTCGTTTATGTAGTATAGAAACAAAATGGGCCCAAGGATACTTCCTTGAGGAACCCCTGATTCTGTACGTCTGAGCCGCGATTTGTGATTACTTATATCAGTGAATTGTAATCGGCCTTCTAGATATGAGTGCATCAGTTTTTGAGCAGTTCCTTTAAACCCATATCTTTCAAGTTTATCCAGCAAAATTGTGTGATTCACGCAGTCGAAGGCCTTACTAAAATCTAGATATAGTACAAAAACTAATAATTTATCTTCAAACTTCTTTAATATCATTTCTTTTTGCGCCAACAACGCTATTTCTGTTGTACGGTTTCTTCTAAAGCGAAATTGGTATCTGGTTATGAGTGTTTCTGGGAAAAGTTATCAATGCGTATTTTGATCGCCTTCTCAAGGCCCTTAGAGAAAACTGGTAGTATGGAAAGTGGCCGGTAGTTGCCAAAAGTATTTTTGTCACCATGTTTGTGGATTGCGATTACCCTTGCGATTTGCTTATTATTGAGAAAAATACCCGTGGAAAGTGACCAGTTGTAGATGTGGGCTAGTACAGGGGAAATTATATCAATGACGTGTTTAACCGGTCTTATTTCAATGTCGTTAGCATCGCGACTGTGGCTGTTTTTAAGGGCGTGAAAAAGGGAAGTAACCTCAGAGGCGCATGTAGGCTGGAAAAAAATAGGCTGTAGTAAAGGTGAAATGCACAATGCCGCTTCAGGAGAAGGATTTGAGCTACCTATTTCGATGAAGAAGTAATTGAATTTATTTGCAAGGCTTGCGCCAGTGACTTCTGTACTTCTCAATACAATGCATGCATTGTTGGTAATTGCCTTTTGCCTATTTAGAACCTTATTAAGGATTTTCCACATCATATCACTTTTGTGATGGCAGCAATTCTCAAATACTTGTTTGTAGTAATTTTCTCTTGAATTTTTTATGAATTTATTTAATTTGTTCCTAAAGACTTTGTACTCGCGTAACTTCTGCTCATCACGAGAGTGTATGAAAGTTTGATACATTTTATTTTTGACACGAATGAGTTTTAGGAGGTCCCTGGTAATCCATGGTTTACGCGACGTTTTATGTACACGGTGTTTTTATCGGGAAAGATGCGTAATAGTGTTTTTTAAACATGTTTAAAAAATCAATCATATGATTCGTTGGCGTCACTAAGGGAGAATATTACGCTCCAATTTTCAGATGAAATGTTTTGTCTGAAAGTTTCCATCGTCTGATAAGATACTTCGCGGTGCGTGACTTCAGGCTTCGCGTGTCTCTGATATGACAAATGCTGTTTCGAGAGTAAAATGATAGGTAAATGGTCACTGATGTCAGAGCTAAAGACGTTAGTTATGATGGAATCGTCGGATGCATTTGTAATAAACATGCCAATCAAGGAACATGTCGCGGGTGTAACACGAGTGGGAGCTGCTATACAGTTGCGATAGTTATGGCACTCTAAAATCATTGACAGCTCTCTAGCAGCGTTTGAAGTTTTCAAAATGTCAATATTTAGATCCCCGCCGATAGTCAGTACATATCCATTCATATTTGCAAAAGACAGTACGTCGTCCAAGAAATTTAGAAAAGCCGCCACATTTCCGTGGGGGGGTCTGTACAGAACAGCGAGCATATTCTTTTCCTTCAGGATGCAGAACATTTCGTAATCGATATTCACTGTACTATATTCGGATACGATATTAAAACCGGAGTTTAATGTGTGTATAGCAACCCCGCCTCTTCTACCCTCTTTTCTGTTCAAGAAGAAATAATTGTAGTCGGGTAACACTAAATGTTCTGAGTCATCACTCTCTCAGGTTTCCGTGAACATCAGTACGTCGAACTTTGTGCCACATGATTCCAACAGGAGGAGTATGTCATCCCATTTTGGTCGGACAGATCTAGCGTTTAGATGAAATATTTTGAACCACTTGACGGCTTGGTTATTTTGAACTGTTTTGTGGAGATCTTCTGGAAGAATCGCCATGACTAAGCAACTAAAGCTTATACAAAAGCTCACGACGAAAGTTCAGAGACGTCATTGATAGCACATGTCTTGTCGAGGTCGCTCTTATGTTTGATTGAAATCACCGCTGACGTTTCATTGTGACGGGCAAAGATTTGTCCATTTCTTACCCACACAAATCGCCAGCTGTGCTCACGGTTGCGGGCAATGGCTGTTCCTAGAAGTTTCTTGAGGTAAGGACATAGGTGTTCATTAACACATATGGGCAGCTCGTTTTGGGAACCAAAATGTTCCTCATCGGAAGTCCTGTTGCTCAGGCCAAGAGTAGAATTTGTGATTTTTTTCTTTTTTGCCTTTTCCAGGATCTTGTCACGCTTTTCTCGTCTTTGGAACTGGACGACAATGTTCGAGCTGTTTTTGTCCTTCGTTGCTACCCTGTGGCATGCGTCAATGTCAGTGCGGGTGATTGTCTCTCCTATCACGTTACCAATTTTTTCCAAGATCTCAGGAATGCTTTCATTTGGGTCCTGCAGCACACCTTTAATTTCTAAATTCCTGTTTCGTGTGTATTGCTCCGATTTCACTAAGCTGGTTTGGGAATCATTTAGCTCCTTTTCCACGGCCTGCAATCTTTGCTTCAGCTTTTCATTTTCCTTCTTCGGTGTGCTGTTTTCTGTTACAGTAGTTCTAAGAAGTTTGTTTCCTTCATCAAGCCCTTTACTACAAAAGTCCAGGCTTGCCTTGATGTCTTCAAGCTCAGTGCGCAAGGTGCGTTCATCTGAGCGGAAGTTTCTTTCCATTGTTTCTCTGTGCGACTTCAACTCTGCTTTTAGTTCATCTCTCAATTCGTTAAAAAGCTTGGCAATTTCCTTTGCCATTTTATGTAGGGCAAACAAAAAAGTTTTTAAGAAACTAAGGACTAAGCAGTCACTAAAAACTTACTAGGCAAAAAAAAATAAAAAAAATCACTCATGCATTGGCAGCAGTGACGGCGATAGCAACAGTAAAGCGGGGGAGAAAAAGAAAAAGAAAAAAAGAAAATGCTCTAACCTGCGATATGCGAAAGATTTTGTTCAGCTGCCGTTCGCACCACCGTCACCACTGCCAAGTGTTCCCTCCTGGCTGTGCCAAGGTAGATGTACACTGGTAGCGAAGGCTCCATAGACGCCCATTGGTCCAAAAATAGGCGGCTCGTGGGCACTCCAGCGCCCCCTGGATTTTGGGGGGCAAACTACGCAAACGTGACGTAGAATGACGTCACGCATACGTATGCTTTTGGCGCGAATTATAAAGCGGTCTTTCTGTAGAATCCGCGTTTTCGAGCCCGTACCTCAAGAAGGTTGCTGCCTTTCAGCGCGCCCCAACCTTTGCCAGTCAAATGTGCTCGAGTTCCTGCTAGTTATGGCCTTGTTAATGTGCAATTGGGAACGCAATGAAAGTGACTGGTAAAGGAGGGGCAGCATAGAAAGGCAGCAACACTTCCAGACACTGGGAAAGCATGCATGATCCGCCTTGCCGCCACTGTGGCCGGGTTAGCCGGGTATCGAAACAAGGCCTGCAAAGACGCGCTGTAATGCACCGCACACTCATGAATAGGGGGCAGGTCAAGAGTGTTGCAAAAATACAAAATTTGCCAGGTTTTAATAAAATGACTTACCTCTTTCATAAAACAAGGTGCTAATATATTTTTTCTTTTCTATTGGCAGATTACATTCCAATTTTGTAGCTTTATCATTTCTTTATATGAGTGTTTTGCCCCCCATCCTCTGGTTGTGCTGCAGTCACGCTAAACCACTTTTCGGCCCAGCCTTCGCCACCACTTTAAATCCGCCTTGGCTGTGCTGCGGCTTTATAGGCACTGTGGTAGACACGTGATCTAGCCGCTCCACCTAGGGCGCGATTACGAATCGCTCTCAAAAACTGTCTCAATTTTGAGATCGTGACATCAAAATGACGACACCGAGAGACGCCGACCGCCGAATCGGCCAATGCGGAGCAATGTTGCGTTGGCTAGTAGCAGGGCTCCGCCCCGAAACCACTATTCGCACAAGGGACCGTAGACTAATGTTTTGCTGTAAAGACGCAGTGAATAAAAACGAGTAATGTTTTATTTTGCTAAGAAACTGTATTTCAAACTCAACAACACCAAGCTAAACAAGCAGTGTTTTCAGTTTTGCAATTAAGTTTGCTGTTCAGTCACTTTAGTTGCCGCGAAGGTGTGCTGTCAGTGGTAAAGCGTGAACATGTTAGTCTAAAAATAAACAAAAACGCTATGAAGAAAAAAAATAATGTTTTATTTTGGTAACAAACTGTGTTGCAATCTCAACAACACGAGGGAAAATTCGAAGCATTCTCAGTTTTGCAATTAAATTTGCTGCAGGTTGACTTCTCTTGCCATGAGGACGCGCTGGCAGTGGCATAACATGAACATGGCGGCCTGCAAGAAAACAGCTGATTCCATGGCTAGTTCCTGTTTTTTCGCGTGTCGTCTAAAATCAAGGTACTTTGCGGGTGTCTTAAGTGCGCAGAATAATCTGATTGAAGGCAGTGAATGCTACGGGCCTGTCGAGATCAACTTACAAGCAGCGCTCGGCTCGAAAATCGACGAAGACAACTTTAGTCTGTGTTCTCGGTCGGCGCCTATCGATCACCGAGTGACGTGTGGTTCTGTTTATTTTCTTTAGAAAGTACCAGAAAACTATGAATCATCACATAGAAGCAACTACCGACAGACGGGAGCAGACAGGTGCAGCTTCTGATAGCTTGCAATCTCGGTGCGGGAAATGAGAGCCGACACGGCCTGCCTCTGTGGCAGCAATCACTCTTCTGCCTCGTAACCAAGTGTTGCCGCCCACATCGGGCTAAGCACTTGATGTTCCGTTTGTATTTTTGTAGCTCCGTACGGTTTATGTTCAGTTGTTGCCGTAGTTTTTTTTTTCCTGTGCAAGATGCAGAAATTGTGATGTTTATGCTCCACTTTGTTTAGAGAGAAAGGAAGCACTTGACTTGATAACTTTGCTATTTTCACCGAGGAGAGAACGCGCTTGTTCCATTAACGTTGTTTGCTGATCATGTAGTAGATCCAGGGTCAACCACGAAAGAAGTAGTTTGCTTGTATAGAGGCTAATTGCAACTGGGCAGAAAGTTGAGCAAGTTTGTTCATGTTTGCTGGTACACAGCGCTTGAATTGCATATGATCCAGGGCAGTGAGGTAGGTAGGACAGGGCAGTGATATGTAATATTGTATTTTGCTCAGCAGGCGGAGTGATGTTGGTATAACTGGGTTTGGTGAGGGCAGTGTTTGAAGGGCTTTAAATACTTTGCGTAGCTTCTAACATGCACTTCATTTCAGGTCGGAAGACCACTTGGTTTTTTTTTAAGTTATCGTCCATCATATCTGAGGCACCCTGTATACAGGCCACTCCAGTTTGAAAGGGAACAGCCAGTTGAAAATGACTAGGACATTAAATACCTTGGCCAAAAGTAGCTTGAAAGCAGTTGCACTTATCACACATATTATGTGATAGCATAAGGAGCTTGTCCGGTCATTCGGCATTGTTACCGTCTCGTGTCATCATGGACAAGACTCCATAGCCCTGTGTTACGCAAACCAAGCTAGGTGTCAGTTATGGGGCAATAACCGAGTGCTCAAAATTTCCCATGATGGAGCTGCCTGTATATTCTTAGAGCTGTAGAGCATTTCCAGTAACGGTGTTGCATGATTTGTGATAGTAAAATAACCTCTACTCACACACGATCTCCTTGATGATGTGTCTGTGATGTTTACACATCTTTCACATCTTTGTCTATCAATGAAGATGCTCTAGTAATTCAGCAGTCATTGTAGCCACTGCACCTTAAGTCTTTATTATGCATTTTTGTACAGCAGTCTCCTTGCAGTACTACTGGTACAGCTTTTAGCACAGAGTGAAACCCCTAGCCACACACCATTAAGCTAAAAGCTTAGCTTTGGTATTTACACTACTTATATGTGCCAAAATGTTTTGTAGTCCGGAAAATGCATTATGTACACTGAACTATGCCATATTTATTGTACAGGTAGCCTCTGTATGAAATAAAACATGCACTTTGAACTCAATTATTCAAAAATTTTTTTCTTAACTGCACTTGGAAATGCCATATGGCAATTGTAAATCAAGGTAATGTATGCATGTGTGTACACTGCCTTTTCTGCAATAGAAACACTCGTGTCAAATGCTGTGCCTAAAAAAAAATAAATTCGCTTACTGAATGTATTATGCAATAAAAAAAGCTTTTTTTTAATTCCAACAAGCATCACAAATATTTCGTGCCTTACTCAGCACTACACATTTGGGTTATGCATGTTCATCACACGGGTAATGACCACAGGCACTTCACCAAGCTGGAGTGATAGCATGGGAGGGGCAGGTGGGCTGACAAGCATTGGCAAGAGAGAGTGCACAATGATGCTTTTCACATAATGGGCGAGCTGTTTCAACACTTTTTGCGCCTTCAGAAAGATACTGTGCAACAGTTTCAAGACTTTTTGCGCCTTTAGAAAGAGACTGTGCAACACGCTGCTGAGTGACTGGGAGATATACTGCCAAACACAATGTCACTGAAGTGGCAGCCGATGGGGGCACTTGTCACTGCAGGCTTCTGGCTGCACACAGGTTGGCCAAGGGCACAACCACATCACACAGTTGCTCACACACTTGCAGATGTGTGTTGTGCATTGACATGAGGCAATGACAGTGGCAACAGGAACAGTGGCTGATATGATTCTCCACACCAGCATGGTGAGCCGTTGCTAGACGCCAGAGTTTCCACCGCAACTGTCGCTGCACCATCCTTAGGTACGCCTGCCTCTGGAGACGGGTCGTCCCACAGAGGCCGAAAGTACAGTAGCGCATTGCTCTTCCCTGGAGGTAGGTCAGGAGTGGTCCTGTCTCTACGACGTAGCCACCATTTAGAAGTGGCCCATTGTTATCTGGGTCAGTGGCAGTGTCGCCTGCACCTTCTGCTGACATGGGCACATCCAAACAAAGGCTGTGAAGTGCAGCACAGGCAGTGATTATGCACACTGTCCACTCCCACTGGTAGTGGTGCATCCGGTGCCTTTGAAAGCACCGGAAGCAGCTCTTCAGCGCACGGATGCAGCACTCAGCCACAAATTGTGTGAAAGCATGTGGCGTGTTGTACAGGCCTTCTGCTGAGTCGGGTCTGTGATGCCACGCAACTGTTGCAAGCAGCCACGGCTCCAGTGGGTACACAGTCTCCTGCATAACAAAAATGACGCAGCTAAGCATGTCCTTTCTCAGTGATCTCAACAGCCTTACAGGACGATCTGCTATACAATAGAAGACTCGTGCCAAGTAGCCCACATCCAGGCTTTGCTGAATATGACATTCAAGAGCACACAGCCATGCAGGATTAAGATAAGTGAGCACTGCTGTAAGGTCAGTGTTTTACAGCCATATTGATATAAATGATGCGCCTACAAAACACAAGCACTGTCAGGTGCATTTTGCTTTGGTTTATTCAACAGGGAAGGCTATGCATTTCAACAATGTAATATGCGTCCTGTGTTTCTGCTGCAATTATAAATAACAAAAGGGTGGCAATGCACTGTATCATACTGTAACGTGTCTGCATTGGTGTAACTAGCCAGACTCATTCTTGTAGCTTTAGCAGATCCCGGCAAATGCATAGCGCTGCAGCTCAATATATGTGACTGAGGTCGCCCGACGGTTGACACTGCTCTTTTACTGCTTACCCAGAAAAAAAACCATCGTCCAGCAGGGCCGTCCTCCGCCTTTGAGTGCCGCCAGATGAACGCGTCGTGGAAGGATCCGGGTCATCGCGTGTCCACGGCCAGATCGCGCATGTTCGCGCCACAGATCTGAGAAAAAACACGCACAGCACGAACTTACTCTAGCTGCCGAGGCCCGCACTTGTAGTTGAACTCATGCGGTCAAGAACAGTGGTCGTGGTATACTCACTATCACGTTCGCAGCGTAGAACCGCTTGCGGATCGCTCGCAGCACTGCCCCCAGAATCCTTGATAGTGATGAGTGCCCAATCGACACACCCGACGACGCCGGAGATGCTGCCGCGGCGAAAGTTAGGCAAAGGAGGCCCTCCTTCGCCGCCGCCTTCTCCTCGGGTCTCCTCGGAAAGCGAACGCACCTCTTCTGTGACCCAACGTTGACATTGGTCTCCTCTACCCGCCACAAAGGCTTGTTCACAGTCGGTTGGGCTGCGCCGACGTTTTCTTCATTTCCAAGGGCGCCTTGAAACCCACCAGAGGCGAAGAAGCGCTGCGCGCACAGCACCTGCCGCTCCACGGACAGCGCACTCACCCGCGCACCTCCCAGTTCAACGGCGAGTTCGTCGCACAGACACTGCGCAGTCTTCTTCTTAAGTCGAAGCGTAGAAATAACTCGTCCCGCGCGTCAAAGTCGTCTTCATGCAGCCTCCGACACCGTTGCTCGCGCGGTAACCCGCATATACTACGATGTAAACAGCCGCCATTTTCTGTCTCAAACGCGTTGAGACTACATTTCCCAATTTCTAAAAATCGTCTCAATCTGCCCGCGTAATTTGGTGGCCAACGTCAACACTTCTGGGCAATCTACGACGTCAGTCAGTGACGCAAAAAATCAAAATGGCCGCCGCCCACGGCCGACCAATAGGAGAGGGGCAAATGAGACACTTTTTGAGACAGTTTCGATTGAGAGCGATCCGTAATCGCGCCCCTGGTGTAGGTCTTTCCTTGGCAAGCAGCAGACACCCTCGTTTGTCGATGATGTAGTCGTCTGTACTGGTCGTCAGTCTAGCGTATCCGGATGATGTAGCAAGGTGCGCAGAGGAACTTACCACCTTGCAATCACAGGGCTTCCACGGTACCGATGAAATAGTAGTCCGCCTGCGATATGCGAAAGATTTTGTTTAGCTGCCGTTCGCACCGCCGTCACTGCTGCCAAGTGTTCCCTCCTGGCTGTGCTGCGGCTTTATAGGCACTGTGGTAGACACGTGATCTAGCCGCTCCACCTGGTGTAGGTCTGAAGTCCGTTGAAACATCGCACCACAAGGGCTAAGGCGAGCAAGGATGCGGCACAAGCCGTAATCGGAGAGAACGAGGGTTCGCTCGAAAAGCGGCGAGCTCATCGTCATTCTGCTGGGCAGAAGAGAATGCGGCCCAGTCGACGGTGGAAGATGGAGCGTCTACCGCGACTATACGAGAGAGGGCGTAGCGGCGGTGTTGGCTGCACCTTTCACATGCCAGATGTCGGTAGTAAACTCCGAGATATAAGCGAGCTGATGGAGTTTACGTGACACGTACTTCAATGAGTTGGTCCGGAACACATATGCCAGCGGTTTATGATCGGTTAGCACGTGAAACTTGCATCCTTCTACAAAATGCCGAAAGTGCTGGATAGCGGAGTAGATGGCTAGGAGCTCTCGACCGAAGACGCTGTAGCGGGTCTCAGCAGGAAGTAGCTTCTGAGAGTAAAAAGACAATGGTCTCCACTCGGAGTTAATGTACTGCTGTAAGACGGCTCCGGTGGCCACACTGGAGGCATCCACCATCAATCTCGTAAAGGCGTCGTTGCGCGGATGGACTAGAAGCACGGCGTTAGCGACTGCTTGCTTCGCGGCAGTAAAGGCGGCCTGGGCTTCTGATGGCCAAGAGATTGCGGAGGACGGGCCAGCGGTTGACCGGAGAAGGTCGGTGAGCGGGCGAAGTAGCTCTGCACAGTGCGGGATAAAGCGGCGGGAGAAATTCACCAGCCACAGTAATTGTCGCAGGAGGCGCAGGGTTGTGGGCAGGGGAAAATTCTTGATGGTCTGGACGGGGGACGCGAGAGGGCGGATACCCACTGAGGATATGCGATGACCCAAAACCTCGAGCTCAGAAGCACCGAAACCACACTTGGAGGCATTCACAACCAGGCCGTAGTGCTGTAGACGCTTGAACAAAGCACGTACGTCTTGCTCATGATCATGAGGTGTAGGGCTGGCGATGAGGACATCGTCAAGGTACGCGAATACACTCGGTAGGCCCCACGTGACCTCAGCCATGAACCGCTGGAAGGTTTGAGCCGAATTGCGTAGTCCAAAAGGCATCCGGACGTACTCAAACAAACCAAAGGGCGTCGTGATGGCGGTCTTAGGTATGTCGGCGGGTTCAATGGGAATTCGGTGATACGCCTTAACCAGGTCAACTTTGCTAAAAATGGCGCAGCCGGCGAGGCGCGATGTAAAGTCCTGGATGTAGGGCAGCGGATAGCTGTCGTGGATAGTGTTGGCATTCAACGCCCGATAGTCGCCGCAGGGACGCCAGTCACCGGGATCACGCTTGGGCACTAGATGCAGCGGAGACGCCCACGCGCTGGACGACGGGCGTATAATGCCGAGCTCCAGCATGTGGTCAAACTCACGTTTGGCGATAGCTAGACGGTCTCCAAACAAGCAGCGCGGTCGAGCAGCTGCGAATGGACCCCGGGTGACGATGTGGTGTGTCACAGTATGTTTAGGCGCCTGAGTGAGGTTGCATGGATTAGTGAGCTCCGGGAAATCCGCAAACACTTTTTCGAACTGAGAGGAATGTATCAGCGTGCGAATGCCCATGGGAGCAAGGTCGGACGAGACTCCCGAGATGGAGAGATGAGTCAGACCGTCGGTAAGGCGACGATGCAGCACGCTGACGTCTAAGTCGAAGTATGAGAGGAAGTCTGAGCCGATGAACGGGCGAACCACGTCTGCGATGACGAAGACCCATCGAAAAGTGCGGCGTAGGCCGAAGTCGAGGGCGAGAGATCGTAGCCCATACGCGGGTATAGACGAGGCGTTGGCAGCACGGAGCGGCAGTCCTGATGGCTTGGAACGATCTGCCTTAGTCGGTGGAACCACGCAGGTTTCCGCGCCCGTGTCGATAAGAAACCGGGTGCCGGACAACTTGTCAGTGACCATGAACAGGCGGCTCGAATGACCGGGGGAATCACACGCCGCCGTTAGTGATCCCGGTGGGCGTTTCCCGGTCACGAACAGGGCGGTGTACACCTCGTGGCTCGGTGGCGAAAACGCCTGTGGTACCAGCAGAGAGATGTAGGGCTGGGACTCCGAGCTTGACGTGAGCGCGAAAGAGCGCGATGATCAAGACGAGACGGACGGGTCTCCAGAGGTCGGCTCCGGAGTGCGGCGACTGAGGCGGCAAGCTCCTCGAGACGGGCCTCAAGGCGCGAAATCGCTGGGTCTCTTGGCGGCAAAACAGCAGCGACGGACGGGGAGGTGGCCTCATGAACGTTATCTGCGAGCTCAGCCAGGCGGTCGAGGGTGACGTCACCGGCCGCCGCAAGGACGAGGCGGATGGGTTGGGAAGGCGTTGGAGGAAAAGTTCTCGAAGCAACGCTGAGTGGTTGGGGATGTCGCGCTCCCCGAGAACTGTTGCATGCGGCGCAGAAGCTGGGAGGGGCGCCGATCGCCAAGGTCTTCCCCGGTAAGGAGCTGCTGGAGGCGGGTGCGGTCCGACGGCATAAATCTCTCCAGCACCTTGGTTTTCAGGTGCTGATATGGTGTAGCACCCATGGGGGCAGAGAGAACGTCGGAGAGCTCACCGGCAACGTCAGGAGGCAGGCTTGAGGCAACACGGTAGTAGCGCGTCGTCTCCGACGTGATGCGGGCTAGGCAAAATTGCGCCTCAACCTGGTGGAACCAAACTTGCGGGTTCTGGGGCCAGAAAGGTGGAAGGCGAACCTGCAGCGACGAGACGTCCTGCGGACGCGAATCCTGCTGCGCGGATGTTGCGGGATCGGTCATTGCTCGTCCTTGGTCACCAATGTAGGCTTAACGCCTCAGGAGCGAAGGAAGCGAGACCGCTGCTACGAGCCGACACCAGAACAGAACTGCCAGCCGTGGCTGCACGAGCCACGACCAAGTGCCGTCTTTATTCTCTTCGCAGGGTGGCGCGCGCTAGCCGGGTTGTCGGCGCCGCCCAAGAGAGGGTGCTACAAACTTATTTGTAAAAATTTTGCACCTTAACAATAATGCCGGATCGCGCGCATTGAGGAGCTGTTTGTGCATTTTCTTCCTTACAGTGTATCTCCTGAAGGAGACGTGACGTCATCCACTCTTTGTGCCCTTTCCAAGGTGATACGGGCGCCTTGTATGGAAAATGTTCAGCATAAAGTATTTTAAATTTGTCCAAAAACCGCCATAAGCAGCTTCTACATCTGCTACAGTGAGCACATCTGACCAGGTCGTGTCTACAATAGCCTGTCTGAAAGCAGCAAGGCTGTCTTCAGTTATGGATTGATAAAAGTAGGTATGTGGCGGCTTTCTTTTAATATCTGTTTTCACTCCGAGGAATATCGAAAAATGGTCGCTAAGGTCATAATTAATGACAGAGGACATAAAGCTCTCTTCAAAATTTGTAATAAAAAGGTCAATGAGGGATTCTGTATGAATAGTAATCCTTGTAGGTGCCGCTATTGTATTACCGCAGCCGTTTGCTGAGTGTAGTAGAATAAATTTTTTTTTGCCGCCGCGCTGTTATGAAAAAGCAGGTTTATATTAAAATCTCCGCCTAAAACAACACTGAAATCATTCTTGTTCACAAAAGTTAAAAAGAGATCAATGAAGGAAATGAATTCTGCAGTGCGGTCATCAGGAGGCCGGTAGCAAACCGTAATAATTGTGCGGTAAAAATTAAGCGCACCATTTCATAGTCGGTAGTGACACAATAGAATTCTGGCTTAAGATCACGGCTTATACAAATTTTTACTGAAGCACAAACACCACCACCACGGCCTGAAGACCTGTTCATGAAGTATGAGTTGTAACCGGGCATACTAATTACTTCTTTATCGCAGGAGTACCAGGTTTCTGTAATCATAAACACTTCAACAATATCTGGTTAATTAAACAAATACTCAAGATCAGCCGTTTTGTTCAGTGCAGACCGTGCATTGACATGAAGGAAACGAAAAGATGTATTTGATAATATATATTCACATTTAATTTACTTAATTGCTGCAATGAGAACTTCGAGTGCTTATCACAGCCGATGACAGTTCATGTTCATGTTCTAGCAGAATGTTCTCGAGGGATTGGACTTTATTTGTAATGCTGCTAGCATTTATATTTATAATCGTCAGGTCCTTGACCGTCTGCTGTGTCGAGTAACTGCAGGGCTTTGTTTTTTTCTAAAGGTACTTGGTCTTTCTTTGCATCGTTTTTATTCAGTGGCACACGCTCTCTTTTTTCATAGTCCCAGCTGACGAATGCGCAGCCGTTGATAAAGAACCTTTCGAGCGCCAAGGACACCTTTTCTTTCTTGTCGCGCTCTTTCGCCCTCGCCGAAAGGTTTTTTCTCATACACGAATTCTTGGCGAAAAACCTTCGCCAATACAGAATCGCGTTTCTTTTAGTTTGTGACTGTTTTTCAATATAGCTGTCTTTTGTCTCGAGTCAAATAGCTTAAATATATCCAGTCGGAGTTTGTTGTTCCGCGGTCTTCCTAATCTATAGATTCGTTCTATGTCAACCTGGTGAAGCCCAAGAGTGTTCTCTATAATTGTTTTATTGAAAGCTTGCTCGAGGGTTTCAGTATTCTTTCCTTCTACTTCTTCTAAGCCATACACTATTAGATTCTATCGTCTTCTTAGATTTTCCAAATCGTCTATCCGTTTTTCTAGATTGTCAATCATTTTATTCATGCGGGAAGCATCACTGGCACGACGCTATTCTATTTTCTAACGCCGACAATACATCTAATTTGTTACCTATTTCTTTAAGTCGTTTTTCTTTTATGTCCTTTATGTCGCTGGTTATGTCGTTGAGTTGTTTTTCAATATGTTGAAGGCCTGGGCCAGGGTAAGCCTCAACGTCTCCACCTAAAGGTAGCAAGTTTCCCACTTACACTACAGTATCATGCACTAAACTCTGAAGCTGCGGGCACGGCAGCACTAATAGAAAGCGGTTATCAGAACAGAAACATTTTCCGAATTGTTTCCTTACCTGCACAATGAAGGCAAAAGGTTTATGCCACCGCATGCCGGAAGTGCTGCCGTGCCCAGTGTCAGCATTGCGTTCGGGGAGGCCATATATACTGTGGAGTTGTGGTGGCGCTGATAGCATTCCGTGTGCGCAGTGGTCCGCGCAGGTTCCCGGTGATGATTTTTGGCTCCAGGGTTCTTCCAGATGCTGCGTCAGCACGACTCGCACGTGGAACGGATTGTGGGTTGTTGTTCGGTGGTCGATGGCATTTTCTTCTAGATGGTTGCTGATGCGAGCGCTGGCTTGAGACAGCGCTCCGATGAGGATCTGCACAATGAAGGGAAAAAGATTAGGCCACCGCATGCCGGTAGTGCCACCGTGCCCTGTTAAAAGTTGTAAGCCTAAGCAAAAGGACAACATGTTTGTTATGCTCCAAAAAAAGGGGAGGATTTCGTATAGCCAGCAATCGCGAGGCGCTTTTATCGGTGCATGCTTTGTCGACTTTTGACCAAAAATGCAGAAAGAGTTCTCGCAAAAAAAGCTAGAGCGTGTGCTGTTCTTTTTCTTGGCTGTGTTATTTGCAACAGCCATAACTGCAAAGAAAATCACCTTAAAATAAGAACAACTTTTACAAGAGTATTGTCAAAAGGAACGCATATGAGGATAGAACAAAACAGAGGTTGATAAATACTAAACCAGAAATGGAAACATCCCTGTGGCTATGAAAGTTCTCACTTTTCGCCAATTTCTGGCGTCGCACAATTTGTCATTTCTGGTCCGGGAGATATTGCCTAGCATTGCACTGATTGCGGTCTTTTCGCATTTTCGATCACCTGTTTTGCTGCGTGATGATACGGAGTCTGACAGCGTTAGCCGATCAAGAAGGCGACGATATGCTACTTGTTATAATAGGGTTTCTTTAACAAGGAAAAATATGCTGGCCGGAGGTGTGCTGCAATTTATCATCGTAAATCATATCATGACAGGCATATGCTTCTTTCGAAAGAACTAAACTGTAAGTTACAAAACGATAATGCGAAATTACGCATTTCAGGTGCGTCATATGCACGCGCAACCGCACAACATGATCATAATCAGTATCGTCAGCACATCGGAAACCGGTGCCAGCGTGAGTGGCCAGGTCACTAATAATTTGTTTAAGTTGTTGCATTCAAAGCTGAACTAGTCGAAAAGCATCCAATCAAAGAGCGATAAATCTGGGGTGACATAACGCACCAGAGTTTCTTATCGGTTTTTATCCTTATAAGAATGATATGCGGACCGGTTCCCAGTTTTACTTCAGTCAGGAGGATTTATTGGGCTCGAGAAAGAAGCAAGGACCAACTCCCCCAGGAAAGCGGCTAGCGACAGCTGTGTTAACTCAGTGCAGAAACGCGTGCTGCAAGATATCAGAGCTCTTTGGGGAACGCCCTGAACAACGAAGAGCCTTCAGGAGGGATCTTCGAAGGCGTCTCGGTCGCTGCATTCGCTTTCATCGCTGGTAACGCAACGGTGTGGAATAAGTAAGCAAGAGGTCATGGCTCTTTTGCGGCAGCGGTTGGCGTTCCGCGTAGAGTACCGCGGCTTTCCGGAATGGAAGACGGTCGAATTTCTGGACGAACTCGAGACGACGCAGTTCTGCAGATGGTGCGGCCTGGTCGCCCCTGACTTGTTCCTGCTGTCCTGCCGGCACGTCATCTGCTATCAATGTCACGAGGAGGCATTCAAGGTCCCAAATGCAGTGTGTGTGCTCGACCGCGAACAGCTGTCTTCCGACCAAACCCAGGCGTTCTCGAACAATGTTACCGAAAAGGCGGTGCGCTGTTCCAACCATGGTCTGGGTTGCGAGCATGTTGGCCGCTTGATAGATTTGAACAAGCACTTACGTGAAACATGTACTTTCGAGGTGACAACGTGTTTCAAGTGCAATGGCATTGTAGTCAACAAAGACATGCGCCACCATTTTTACGCTTGCGAGGATCCGGTGGGAATATTTCTTCGCGCCAGCGACGTGCAGGTTCTCGTCGATCAAGTAGAAAACGCCCGCCAAAAATTGGAACAAGCAATGACTACTTCGCACGTTCCCTTTGCAGATTCGCTGCGTGTGGCACTGGATTTCGTGAGCTTTGTGTTCGCCAGGGTCAAGACTCAACTTTAGCCAGCAAAGGCCAGCGAGGACTTCTCTGATTCCAAATAACGACTCCCGGGAGCAGCGGAAGAGTGCCAGTTTCATGGTCTCCTGACTTCAACAGAAATTTTTAGAGCAATCAACGCAGCCGCGAAGATGGCGCGTATATCACCGAACTCGTGAGGGTTTCAGGTTGTACTGAAGGCTGAGTCCCCAGCATTGAACATTTATAACAAACTCTTTAAGGATTGTTTTTATCATTCGAAAGAGACTGTCTCAGAAGAGCTTGTGATTGTTTTGGATTCTCGCTTCTTTAACAAAATGTCGTCGTAGTGTGCGTCAGCGGCCAGTGCAACGTCCTCCAAAGCTTTCGTTGCTGATACTTCTGCCTTGCATTGTGTCAGAAGTCTCTAGAAATGTTTGCTTGGAAATCTCGATACTCGTGCTATAAATAACTCGGCTGTGTTCTTTTCGCGATGATAGTATGCGCGAAAACGTTTCTTTTGTCGTTATCTTTGTGACCTACCATCACTTATTCTGCTGTATAGGACTGTATCAATGTTTTTAATTGCAACCTGCAATTTCTTTTATGTACGCTGTGAAATAAAGTTCTCGATTTAACTGAATCACTTAATGTGTTTTCGCTACTGATAATTTAGGCATTCCAGCCGATATTTCATTCATAATGGTATGCCTTTACAATTGCTCGCTTACTTTGTTCACAATGCTTACTCACACAGCATCTCGTGTCAAACCGCTTCGTCACGTCAGATTCCGGCGCGGCTTCTCTCTAGCGCTATCGTGGATCAATAAGCGGCTGCTCACCAGTTCACTCCTTTTCATTTTGTTGGCGAATCGATACCCCCTTTTTTACAAGGTAAGAATTATCGCATTCAGGTGGCGAAGTTGACACGGCATGCCTGAATTTTACTGGTGAAGTGTTTCCTTTAACTAAAGATATAAGTTAGCAGCGCGTTGCCTATATCAAATTAGTCCTATATCTGCTCTCCGGCAACTTTCACGACGCTCGAATGATTCCTAATTTTCTCACTGAGGCTCAACTGAGACTGACTTTTGTGCCTCGAACGGAAGTATTTTTCCGCTGCAGCGAATATGACCTGCATCGCGAGAATCTGTCTTGGTAGTGAATTCTTCCGTGAAGTCTACAAATTTCTCTTCAATTAGCTCCGGGGTAGGTTTGAAATAAGTTTCGGCCATCTTGTCGGGGTGGTTGCTAAGTTTGGAATTGAGAGTAGAAAGGACAGAAATTCCCTCACTGGAACTGCAAGCAATATTAACCTGCCTTACAAACCTCTTGCTGGATTGATTGCCGCTGTTCAAAAAAAAAAAAGAAAGGTGCGCTACTACCACTCGAGCAACATAAAGCCAGTTGTCTGTTCAAGAGATATTCTGCCATCAAGAAAGGCTGCTATCTGTTACGCTTCGGGACCAGTGCAGATCCATGATTCGCATTTGTTGATTGCATCGTCAACGAGATATCTAAGTAATGCGAAGCGCCAGATGCACAAATGTAAGCAGTCCTCAAAAATATGAAGTGGTATAGAGCATTTGGTAGACATACACAAAAGCACACGGGACTTTTTCTCGGTCCTGCGAATGCGATATACCACTTCCTGAAACTGCGAACCATCTAGCGTGTCTGAAAATTGTGTGAAACCTCGAAAACAGTCGAAGTATAATTGACGCTCTGAGTGATTGCGGAAATGACGCAATGCATTACGTATTTCGTGATGGTTGCTGCAATCGCAGCTGTGAGTTACGGTTTGCTATCAAATGAGGAAAATTTGTAAAATGGCGTTTTGCCACAAAGCTCAGTTACGCCGTAAGTTGTTTTATTGACAGAATAAAAAAAGATAGGATGAGACACTGCAGCTTCGCCTTAAGGGTATGATGCGATAGCGTAATTGGTTGTATCCCATATATGCAGAAGGTCCTTCTCTACTTCACATTCATAGATCCCTGGGAGTCGTCATACCCCTGCTGGGGCAGTGGTGCAGCGGCTAAGCGATGCGCCACTGCCTTGCGATGGAAGATGCTCCCTCTGCTAGGCCTCGTGTAGGACATCGTTGCTCTTTCCGAAAGAGCAATCATTAATTTAAGTGCCACCTGCCACGGCGAGCAGTTTTCTCGCTATCCGGTGGGCATGTTGCGATGAATTAGCAAGGCCGTGTTACCTAACTGGCCAACCTGTCTCCTGGGTTTCTCTCTGAGGAACACCTGCCAGAGTCATGCCTGTGATTTTTCGCGCACAACGGCGACAACGCCGTCGCCGGATTTTCTGCATAGCGGGGCATTTAACGCCAACGTGTTGAAGCGGAGATAAAAAGATGTGGCTAGCCGCGGTATCTGCCATCGAAACCTGAGGCACCTGAGCTGCGGCTAGCGGAAACCAAAGAGATAGGCAGAGGACAGTAAGATAGAAAGAAAGAGGGGAGCGACAGTAAAAAAGGATAGGTTGGGGACGTTCTGACAGTTCCGTTTCTTGAATTCTGATTGTGTCTGTTTTATGGTCATGGAAATACGCTAATTCTTCCCTTCTTCAGTGCCTACTGTACTCAAGATCTGCGCAGGCGCTCGTGGTGTTGGCGATGACATTGCGTTGATTTCTAGATAACAAGCCCTTGCCGAGACACCGACAACGTATCGCTTATGCTTAATGACACAGATGTCAAAGTGGCTGGAAAGCGCATTTGACGAAGTGCAATCGAAAGCAGCGAGACAGGACGAAGAAGTGCAGTTTGTTTTCTTCAGATGCCTTTCCGCGTGATTTTTGGCGTCTTATAATTTCACGCTTCGCCCGACTAAAAAAGAGTAGCGTGAGATACTACGTGGACGCATGAGGTGGTCACGAGATCGCACTCTTGCAGCGTGCCCATGCATGGAATACGTGTATCCCTCGGGGCAGAGGTTCAACAGCTTGCTTCTCGAAACGAACTGGAACATGGCACAGACCCTTATACAATCAGACACTCGCCGCTATCACTGCCTCGTGAAGATTATGTGGGGCCTTAGAGATAAACTTGTGCGCGCCAAATAACCTCTACTGCTTGTTGTCGGAAAGGGCTCGAATCAATGGCTCTGAGAGAATTAATTACTGGAAAAACAAAAATTACCTGTGGTTTAACTACTGTAGGAGCTGGTTAGAGAACGAAAGCTGTGGTGTATCGGGCAACTAGACGCGGCTTGGCGTCTGTAACTTTAAGTGCGTTCCGCACACTGGATAGGCAGCGTGACCACCTTGCCACCCTGGCAGGTGGGAGTTAAACATTGATTGATCGCGAGACGTTGGTCACCCAATGAATGCAGGGTTCCGGCTTACATTCCCGTCAGACTGACGTCACAATGGCAGTTTAAATCGCGCGACATCACATCACGCGATTGTCACGTGACCCTTCTATCGTCCTCTACCGGCGAATGGAAAGGTCAGAGGTCAAGCGGTGCGACACCATGGAGGACCACATATGGTAAGGCCTATAGCATCACATGACCTCCGGCTCACTTGAAGGCCAACCGGCAGCGCACGGCGAGATCGGCTTTAACTAGCCTAGTGAAGCTTTCGCCTCAAAAGAGAGCAGAATGATATGAAGTCATCGAAGTGGCCGAACCACAGAGCACAAAAAACAAAACGCTGGACAACACCTTCCCAGCGCGGCGAGCTTTATGAAGTGCAAATCGAGTTTGTACTCTAATTCTCGCCTACACACGCCAACAAGCGCTGTAACGCCGCAGCGGCTACATGAGCATACCCATGATGTCGTATGCCACCAAGATAAAAACCGTTATATAAAAAATGGTGGTTGGCTAGTTTATGGGGCAGAACATACCAAAGCGATTCAGGAACACCTGGGGTTCTTTCAAGTGCATTGTCATCGCACAGTACATGGGCCTCTAGAATTTCACTTGCATCAAATTGCGACTGTCGCGGCCGGAATTGAATCCTCGTCTTTCAGGTCAGAAGCCGAGCGCCATAACCACACACGCACAGCGGCGGCTCTTAGGAGGACGGGCTAGGACCTATACCTCCCATGTATTTTAGATGATGTCCGAGACCCTTTCTCTCAGCATCGACTTGGGTACGACATTCAAACTGGCATCATTGTAAGCAGCCTTTTGTGTTCTCTTTACTGAACCACAAGAATTGTTTAAAAGCTGTTTTACATTTTCAGTTTGCTTTTTTGCTGTTCCACACCAGTTTTTAAGCCAAAGTAGGGAATAAACATTCCGTGAAACAAAATTTCCTGCATTAATTTCTCTAATTCTGGTTGAGTGCACTTTTTCTTGCCTTTATTATGCACTGGGCAAGAAATAATGTTTCTAGTTCTTGCAGTTCCCGAGAAAAGGAGTCAAATATTTCAAAAATGTATGTTTTGAGATTATTGGCTTTTAAATGAGAAAATTGCTTCATTACAAAATTATCCTCAACAAATGCATGCTGGTATACGGTTTAAGTACCCATAAGGTAGTCTTCCCCACAATGATTACTTTTCTCCTTCATTTGCTCCCTTACTTTCTGGGCCCCTTTTGTAATGATCTGCGTAGTCTGTTCCACAATGGGGTCAGTGCCGATGAGCCTCGAACATCCACTGCACTATAAATGAATTATTGAGGTGAAACACCAAATGATAGGAAAAATGTGCTTCGGGGCGATGCACCCATCATTAAAATTAACCACAGCATTCATCCTGGATATTTTCAGCGTGTAAATACCAATAAGCACAATTTGCCGCACGCTGAAAAAATAAAACTCTGGGATACTCATTGGTACTCATTGGTATTTTCTTCCTTTCCATCAAGGCATTTCTTTTGCAGCGATAGCTGCAATAAAGTAGCATTTCGAGCCCTCAGCGTGGTGGCTATAGTGAACTAGAATATATTATAGTGGCATGAACGGCTCCGCGCAGGCGGCCCGTTTGTGCATGGATGCCGCGAGATGGCGCCACTGCAACCTTTCCTACTGCTCCGGCGCGGCGGCGAACGGTTTCTGGGGCTTTCTCGCACGCAATAATTGCAGGCTGCGGAATTACCGAAGCTGTTATCTAAACACATCCATTTTCCTCGTGCATTTACTCATTATTTGCACACTTGTAATGCATATGCCGGTAAATCAATCAAGCCCGAACATGGCGTTGCGCGTTTTCAACCCAGTATAAGCTATGTCGCCGGTTGGGGGTAGAAAAAAAGTTCATTATCCTTTCTACATCAGCGCGAATTTGCCACTTAATTACACTGTGCTGAACATGTACAGTCGCGACCAGAATGACCTGCAATGCTTTACCGGGCACTTTCTCTTGGTTTGCGTTTAATAGCAAAAGATTACGCTGTGCTGCACAGTACCAGGCACCCATGAAAACTGCTCAGCAGCTATATACGAACTTCGTTACAGCCACGAACTAGCATAGCTTCCTGACATAAGCTCGCAAAACCTGATGCGCGTTGCGAGTCATACTGAGCGCGATAGTATAAGCTGTCCACAGACATAAGCAGGCATTTAATAACACATTTTGCGAAACTTGCGTCCTTTTACCGAAGTCGCGCGCGAAAAACAGGAAACATTCCGACGGGCGTTTCTCAATGCTGTTAATGGCGCGGAAATTTAGCAAGAGTTGATTCCCACCTTCGGCCCACTTACGCCCACCCCGATAAATTCTTGATCATCGAGTTTTCCCATGTAATTCAGAGTAAGGGCAGCGCTCCACATATGGTAAGCAGCTGCTGTGCTGAAGAAATCAGAGAGAAAAACAGGGCTAAAGTGTGATTTATTCAAAATGGGCAGAGTGATGTTTAGCACCTGCTCAATTTAAGGTGCTTTGCACCTTCACGCCTTTTGAGACTAGCCTGGTTTAGGCTTTTTGTAAAAAAATGTAGGCGTGTTGTAACATAAAATGCAATTACTTAAGCTGCAACTTGCTCACAATGATCTTGGCATCCAAGTTCAATCTTCTGCTTTTGCTTAATGTGGCCAAGAACATCAAGTACACTGTCAGAATGCAGTTCCAAAAGGCTAAAGCATTCAGTAAAGGCTTCCTCCAGATTTTCTACAAATGCATAGAGCACACTTGACCGGTACAGGAGGCCGCCGTTATCTCTCATTCGGGTGAATGACGCCAAGTTCAAACATTCTGCAGCCTCTTTTGTCATCAAGAGACGAGTGAGACATGCCTCACATCCAGACTTCAGGATGCACTTCCGGGCAACATACCCGGCAATATAGAAAATAAGCCTGCTGTCACTGCTTGCAACAACACAGGATGCATGATCTGGGGCACTGTCCGTAAGCAGGTCTTCTGCTGCACTCAAATCTCCCGAGTCAAGCACTTTGTCAACAAGCTGTTGTTTACCACTTGAACTAGCTTGAACACCAGCATCTGCAGGCAGAAGAGCGCTGAGGACACCAGCCTCACAATTTCCTCTGGATACTGAGTGTGCTAGGTTGCTGAAACTCAGACAGTTAACGGTGATAATAAACTGCTGGGGCGTTGGATGCGAGTTGCAACCAGACGACTGGCGTACAATTCCAAAAAGACGCTCAACAGGGTCTTGACTAACTCTAGACGTCATGAGGTACCTGAAGCCAAGATCATCACATAGGTACCTCAAAAGTGCTAGTACGCTTGCTACAGTCACTCTTAGTCCAGTAGCTGTCGATTTGCTAAGGAAGCCTTGTTGCCCCTTTGTGTGGTTTTCCCAGCTCCCCAGAAACTCCAAGAATGAATTAAGTTTCTGCACAGCAGGGGAGTTCGGCCGCAGAGCCTCAACAGGAAAGCGAGACGTCAGGATCTCGATGAGGTCGTGAATGACTCTGCAAAAGGGAAGGAGAGAAGGTTTTACTTTGTTCATTGACAGTATAACTATATGCAAATTGCAATAATAACAGAAAGGGCTACTAAGCAGAAACAAAAATGTGCTACATTAGAACAAATGTGTAACACTTACTTGAAAAAGTTCACTGTAGCTGTGATGTCACCACCGTGTTCCTCGATTGTGGTCTTGTAGAGCTCCAGCCCATCACTGACTTTTTTCCCAAAAAGCTGAAATGCTAATGAGACCCTCATTCTCTCAAAATTGTTGGGGTTTGTATGACTGTTTGTGATGCCATGCATTGCCTGCAGAGTGACGCAACTCCTGGTGCTGTCCACTCTGAGAGCCTTCCGAACCACCTGCATGGACACCTGAAACCAATGCAATGTTATAGTCAGCGAATATATATGACCATTCTGCAAAAACTAACTATAGTGTGAAGTTCAGCTGCACAAATTATTCAAACTTACTTTTACTTCAGGCACTTGGAAGTCAGACTTGAGCAGCCCATTCCGCAGACATTTTATCAGATGCGGGAAATCTGAGATGAAGTAGAGCTGACGATCAGGGTCAATAGGATGCACAGCACTGCACTTGGCCCCAGTTAATGATGCAGCAATGCCCATTTTGGTCCACATTTTTCTGTTCCAGGTTGCTCCATCTGATGTAATAAAATCGACCCGCAGTCCAGCTTTTTCCACTAGGATCACAGCTTCAACCATGATCTTAGCCAGAAGACTGCCTTCTACGTTTCCACGTGTGGCAAATGCACCCAGTATTTGGGTCCACTTCCCAACAAAAGGCACAAAAATGATGACCATTCCATGGTCACAGACAGCGTGTTTGTCTTCTGATGAAGAGAAGGCACCAAGGTCAACAAACCCATCCACATGACCTGCTGTCGTCACGGAAAGGTGTTCTGACAGTTTCATCTCGTCCACTATGAGACCCCCGTGACGCGAGAAATTGTCCATTGTGGAGGTTGTCTTGCTGATCACTTCAAAAATCTTCTCGCTGAATCCAAATCCAGTCCTGTACAGCTGCAGGTATTTACGAAGTGTGGACTTACTTGGCAGTACTAGGATTTTTTCCTTCCTTAAGTGTTCATACAATCGTGCACTCTTCATCTTCATAATTAGGCACTCAAGCACCCACTCATTAGAAAACTTCATTCCCCTGGTGCTTTTACGTGACGAGGCCTTGAAGATATGCAGTGCTGCCTCACGCTGCTTTGGAGAAAGGGCTGCCACCTTTTCAGTCAGTTCCCCCTCTGCAATAGCTTTGTTTTGGATCATCATTTCATTTAACTGCTCCTTCAGAGAGTTGGTGTTGCTTTTAAGTCGTGCTGTCTTCCGCTTAAGCAACTTGAGTCGATGAGCAAGGGCCCTTCCAGTAGACGGGCGCACAGCGGCATTTACGCATGATTTTCTGGTAAGCAAGAATTTTCGGAGAATCTTGCACTCGTCGCAGATTTGTCCTGAAAGTAAAGAAAATCAAAAGCACACACATGAGCAAACATGCCAGCAAAGAAAGCGACACTGTTCACAAATACAACACAAGCCGGTTGTTTCAAAGAAGGTGAACCAATAAAACAGAGGGCTCGCTGAACAGTCAAAAGTCAACTGTTAGAAATCAGTGAACCAGCTTGCTAGAAATAATCCATTTTTTTATGCCCGCCAACACTGCCATCACATCACAGAGGCCGGCACAGTATCTAAAAAAGTTATATTAACAATTCTAGTTCGCCTAGGCTGAAACACTTGGTATTATAATTAAAAGGGAATTACCTTCTGTGGATACTATTCCGAGGCACTGTGCGCTGAAGACACCATGTGCAGTTTTGGCAGTTGCAGCTGCCAACTTTATGGTCAGAGAGTGGGAAATCTGACTGAAATCCTGAATGTTCATGGCTCCTTTGAAAGCAAAACTTGTATGTACATCCTTCAAAATATTGCTTGCATCACACACAAAATTCACAACTTTTTCAGCACACAGCATGCCTTGAATGTACACCTTTGCAGTGAACTCTCCTCCTGATGCTGTAAAACACACAGCTTTTTCATGCCATAGTTCTAGTCTTTTCTCCATTTTGACAGATGATGTAGCAAATATTACGGTCTCGACACCCTCCAACTCAATTCGGCACCAATCCTTGAATGGAGCTTCCATGGTCCGAAGAGATTCTAGAGAGAATGAATTACGATCGGCTACAAGCGAATCTTCATTCTCTTGCGCTCCAGCATCATCCTCGTCACTGCAGGACCGGCTCCTGGTTTGATGGCACGCTCTCTTCCGCGGCACTTGAGTAGTCGCTAAAACTTTCCTCTTCCTTTCCGGTCTTTGTCGAGGTGTTGAGGTGGAATGATACGTAGGGCAGCCTGGAAGTAATGTTGGTACCGCGCCCGGAGCAAGCGACGGCTTCCCTCGCGGAATCCGCACTTCGTTGCCATTTATCACGTGCACATAGTCGCGCAGAACTAAGTGCGGTTCAAAATGATGTTCGCATACCGCCGAAGAAACGGTGAAAGTTTTATCCTTCCTGTGAAGGTTGCGATCCCACTTCTTGCGAAGATCGTCGTCTTTCGGAGCCGCGAATAGCGACGCTTTCGGTCCACTTGGGGAACCCGTGCGGCAGCCCGGAGCGAAGCAGTGGGAATCTGTCCGCCTCTTCGCCATACCGTGGGCTGCACGCGGTGAAAGCGCACATACACAAGGCACACGGTAGACACGAGAAGTCCCTTCGCATGAAACACAAAGCAAACGGATGCACAAACACTCACAACAGTTTTGCCAAACGTCGGAGAGGCAACCTGACGAAAGTCTATCCGTGCCCCACGAGGCCCCGCCGTCCGCGCCGCAGTATGAAAGAGAGCAGCAGCGCCTCTAGCGGCTTTCCAGAGCGTAAGGGGACGCCGGAAAACAAGGCGCTCCCTTCCGGTCGCGCCACTATATTATATATTCTAGTTCACTATAGTGGTGGCGCCGCCACCCTGTGGCTGTCGCCATGTTGTCACGTGGTTGGTCACATGGTGCGGAGCAGCTGCCGGCGGTACAGTGCTCTAGAATATGGGCCCATATTCTAGAGCACTGTACCGGCGGTGCGGCGAAGTGGTAGGGCACGGCGAAGTGGTAGGGTTCGTCACGTGGTAGGGCACGTGACCAGCCACGTGGGGCGGAACAGCTGCTGCTGCCAGCGCCGCGACGCGCAGGAGAAACAGAGCTGCCACAGCTGTGCGCATGCGCCGTGCCAAGGGGGACGAAAATGAAGAAGGAACGCGCAGCAAAACGGAGCGGCGCGAAAGACTGACTTTGCAATTCAGCTGAGCAAGTCACACGCGGCCAGCTGTAGCTATCGCGGCACTCCAGGTTTAACCAGAGCTAAACCACCGCCAATATATATATATATATATATATATATATATATATATATATATATATATATATATATATATATATATATATATATATATATATATATATATATAACTATTATATAAAGATGTTCTTTCGTTGTAGTGATGTTGTAATGATGATCTTGCGTTGTTGCCGAAGTAACTGCGATATTCTGTAGTCATTAACTATTCTATAAAGATGTTCTTGCGTTGTAGTGATTGGTACTAACAGTCAACCAGCATTTTATAACCATGTTACTCCTGCTCCTTACCTTCCCCTATATTTGAAATCCCCCCTCACACAATTCTCCGAAGCTTGGAGCCTGCGAAGAGATTTGAATAAATAAAATGAACATTTTTTCTTCCTCAACCAGTGTATAGCCGCAATTTTATCTCGTGTGTGCGTGTTGCTGACCGCGATACGTTTGAAGAAAAACTTTGAGAGCACTGCAGAGAACTGCATTGGAGAAATTCAAAAGCATGCGTGTTTGCTGCGACGTTGGTTGCTCCTAGACGACTTTGGTAGCTCTTTATTACTTTTCATTGACTTCTATTCATATTTGGTGACTGTTTAGTGCTTTTTAGTAGCTCCTAGACGTCATTGGTGACTCTATTGACGAAAGGAAACGGTGCAGTAGCTCTAAGATCTCGACATCTCGGTAGACACCTCAACCCCAAGAAAACACGTGTTTAGAGGAAAGGAAACGTTTTTGACGAAAGGAAAGGGCACAATAGATCCACATCTCGATACCTCTGTGAACATCTCAGCCCCGCCTTTATATTGAGGGGAGAATCTTCACTAGGCTCGTCAACACCGGGCTTCGCGTGAGCCACACTACAGATTTCCAACAGCTGCGCATGCGCGAAACTGAGTGACGTCACGCGGAGCGCAGGTAGCCACCGCGCGCTTAGTCCGTCGTCTGACCGTGAAACCGAGTAACGTCACGCGAAGTGTGGGTGGCCGCCTTGCGCTGCCTCCGTCATCTGACCTTTCGCCATGGATGGAGGAGAAGAAGACCCAGAAGTGGTAGCGTGGGAGTTGGCTCAAAAGCAGCGAAGATATGGAAAGTGCAAGGCTAGACAAGCGGCTGCAACGCCAGAATCGTGAGAGACATGCCTTGCTAAACGGCGGCAAAAGGACGCTGAATTGCGCCGTTTGGCAGCGTCAAATGTGAGCGGCCAGGTGAGCGAAGACTTTACTCCGGGAGACGTCGAGCGGTTTCGAAGAAATAATGAAAAGGCCAGAGCTAAACGAGCAACCGAAACACCCGAGCAACGAGAGGAGCGCCTCGCTAAACGACGACGACAAGACGCTCAAAAGCGGCTCTTTAGCCGCGTCTGCTACCAGTGTTATCAGCCAACAGATTGAAGACGACGACGACGATGCTATGGAAGAAGAGGTAAAGACTCGCTGCTCCACAGACTACATGTTGAAATCCAATGAAAGTGCTAATGCGACCAAGGTCTTTACGACAGGCTTTGTGGACAACCCGTTCGGCCACGTGTGTGACGTTTGTGAAAAACTATGCCATTTGCGGGATCTTAGACGATTGTACAAGCTTTGTATACCTAAGACAACACGTTTTGGAAAAGCTAGAAAGGCATACCCAAATTGTAACCTTATGTATGAAACCTTAAGCTAAACCACGAGCATCGCCACGAAGCTTTTCGCTTCGAGATATCCAGGCTTAACACTTTAGCTAAGCCTCAGCCCAATTTTTTTTGTTCCAAATTTTGCGAACACATTTTGCGGGCACATTTTGTGGACACAGTTTGCGGCCACTTCTTCGCCGACATAGGCTAGTAATGCTTTAACATTATAATTCGTGGTGGACGTTAGCGACCTCGCCAACGCTGTGTCTTGCGCCGGACTGCGTTGACAGAATTCAACAGTATGATGGTAAACGTAGACTCCTGAGTGCAGATGCAATGCTTGCAGTGCAAATTCTTTGCCGCTATTTAATGCAATAACTGTTAAATTATTAGGCCCAGAGCCAAAAATAAACATCTACTGATCATGAAATCGCACCCAAGCAGGCCAATAGTAAGCAATGCACTACAGTCTGGTCGCAAAGCATACGAGGTAAATTTATCTCAAAACAAAATGGAAATGAAAAATGGTTTTGAGGAAAGGAAATATCGCAGTAATCGTTTTGTGTGCCTCGACGGATACGCTAGCCGGGCTGCACGGAAGGGATAAAGGAGGGAGTGAAAGAAGAAAGGAAGAAAGAGGTGGCGTAGTGGAGGGCTCCCGAATAATTTCGATCACCCATGGCACTTTAACGTGAACTGACATCACACAGCACACCGGCTCCTATTGCGTTTCGCCACCACCGAAACGCGGCCGCCGCGGTCGGGTTGGAACCAGGGTATTTAGGTTCAGCAGACGGGCCACTGAGCCACCGCGTTGGTCAAAACAAAAAGCTAAGATGTTTTCTCATGTCCCAATATGAGCACTAACAATCATTCGAAGCCTGGACAATTTCAGCGTATAACGGTTTTGTTATTTGCTTTAACAAAGAGAGCTGCGTATTCCCCATGGATGTAAAATGGGGCATGGTTATCCAACACTTGCGTTTCTAAAAATGTATATTTTTCGTCTAAAAAAATACGCAGCAGCTTAACTAGTGCTGAACCTGGTAACAGAGCGAAAGCTGTGGTGTATCGGGCAACTATACGCGGCTTGGTGTCTGTAACGTTGGGTGCGTTCCCCACGCACTTAAATAAAGGACTACAGGGAACGGTACAGGAAAAAGATCACATACCTCGGATTGAAGAAACAGTAATTTGTTAACGCAGGCCGAAAATGAATTGTGAAACACGACGGCCCGGATGGCGTCGCTTTCTGGCATATCCCACCATGGACATGGACCAGGCGGCCGAGACAGCGCACCCTGTATAATAATGCCTCTCATATCATCATCATCATCATCATCATCATCATCATCATCATCATCATCATCATCATAAGCCAGACTATGCTAACAGCAGAACAAAGGTCTCTCTGATATCTCTCCAAGTAACGCTGTCCTGTGCCATTTGCGCCCGCCTTATCCCCGCAAACTTCTTAATCTCATCCGCCCATCTAATTTTCTGCCGCCCCCTGCTACGCTTCCTTTCCCTTGGAATCCAGTCTGTTGCCAATAAGGACCATCGATTATGTTGCCTTCGCATTACATGCCCTGCACAAGCCAATTTCTTCCTATTGATTTAGACTAGGTAGTAATTAACCTACGTTTGTTCCCTCACCCACTAAGCCCGCTTCCGGTCTATTAAAGTTAAACCTATCATTTTTTTCTTTACATAACCTGCTAAATGCACTCCAACCCATTTTTATTCCTCTCTAGGCCCTCAGTATCTTCAGTCAATACCTGCCCTAAGTAGATGTATTCTTTCAGGACTTGCAGCAGCTGGCTACAATTTGCAAAGTGCTGTCCTCTTCCGAGACTGTGAACATTACATTGGTTTTCTGTACATTATTTTTAGACCAAAATTACTGCTCTGCCTTTCTATCTAAGTTATCATGCTTTGCAGTTCATCATCTGCTTAGTGACATAGCAATGCGATATCATAAGCGAATCACTGATTTCTAAGGAATTCTGCGGTAAATCTTATCCTCAACAACTCAAAATCCAGGCCTCAGCATACCTCCTGTATGCCTCTGTATATCTCTATACGTGACACCCGTTTGTATTGGAACTTTATTCCCGAGTTTATGGAGGACTATGGTAGCTGTCGAGCCGCTGTCGATATGTTCCAGTATTTTTGGTAAGGCTCTTGCACGCCCGGATTCCGCAGTGCCTGCAGGAGTCCTAAAGTTTACACTGAATCAAATGCTTTCTCGTAATCAATAATGGCTATATATAGAGGTTGGTTATATTCTGCGCATTTCTCTACCACTGAGTGACAATGCGAATGTCGTCTATTGTGGAATATACTCTCCGAAAGCTGCCTGGTCATTTGGGTCGTCGATGTTTAAGGTTGTCTTGGTTCTAATAGGTATTGCTTTATTAAATGCCTTGTAGGAAACGGACAGTAAACTTATCGGTCTGTAATATTTCAAACCCCTGACGTCTCCTTTCTTATGGAATATTATAGTGTTAGCATTCTGCAAAGCCTCTGGTACGCTCGAGGTCATAAGGCATTACGTATACAGGGTAGCCACTCTTCGTACCACAATCTCCCCTCTGGCCTTCAACAGATCTGATGTTACCTGATTCTTACCAACTGCTTTCCCCCTTTTCGTTAATTCCAAAGCTTTCTTTACTTCCTGTTTAGTTGTTGTCAGATCAAGAGAAGCAACGCGTACGTATTGTCCATCGTCGTCCATTCGCAAGGTTGCATGCACGCTGCGGCGAGCTCCCGCATAACGTCCCTGTCGACTGCACCGCACTGAGCTTCCGTATTAACCGCGACGCGCCGCGGTCGGCTGGCTTCCTGCAGAATATAGGCATCCGGAACTTGTGTTAGTACAGAGCGCTCTATGTCTGCTGCTGCGAACGAGGTTGGCGATGTTCGACAGCCACCGCTATAGTTAAGCTGGCAGAGCCCCGTACGCGATAAACGGAAATCGTGGCTGCCGATCCTACTGGCACCACGTGGTTGTGTTTTCTTCTGTTTATGTGAAAGCAGTAATCCGGGGGTACAGAGCCTAGTGAAATCGTCTGTTGTATGTCCGAAAAGCTGGCCTAGCGTGAGCGCTCCGCCCTTGGTTTTGTTGTTGTTGCGTCTCAAGAGATGGAACATACCAACGATGCGGGACTGGCCATGTTTTCGTGGATATCCGAACAGCACAAAAAGTCATCCAGATTTACTTCAAGTGGCTCATAAATAGAAAATGAGAAAACTGGGAAAACAAATAACAAATATTGAGAGATTTTCATTTCATTTATTTTATTCTGAGCGCTTTTCCATTACGGAGGGTGAAATTGAAAAGAATATCAAGGAAACAAAGAAAAAAGAGCTAAAATAAATGAATTTTAAGGAATAATTATAAATAAATAAGTTTTGAGAGAAGTGAAGGCAACGAAGAGTTAGCACAAATTCTCGATACGTAGCTGCGAAGAAGCTCACATCACTGCTAAAGGCCACGCCCTTTAACGGCTGCACCGAAGGAGAGGAAGACGCGAAAAGTAAATGGCAGCCCAAACTGAGCGATAGGAACTTGCAAACACTTAATTCTATGCCATGCAATCTGCCGACAGGAGAGGATGAAATGGTCTGAGGATTCAACGTCCCCGCATGACGCACATAAATTCGACAGCGTGAACCATGAGCGGCGTAAATAAAGGAATACTGCAGCGCAACAGCAGGATGGAAACCTTACATTGCATTCACGCACATGAAGGAATGTTCTGTGGGAACTTCAATTGCTCATAGTCCGCTGTATCAAGGATGGGCTCATGGCTCAGGTTCTGGTGTAGTTGGAAACGTTCATAACAGGACGTGGTCAGGAGGCTACGGTTTGGAAGGACGCAGAAAACAGGCCCATTGATGGCTGATTTCGCCAAGAAATCGGCCATCGAATTTGAATATTACGATACTGCCCTGGAATCCACTGAAATGGAACTTCATGCACAAGAAGGGGCATAGTGTGCATTGGGGATCGGTACAAGAGACTGGGCCTCGAGCTTTAAAGCGCTGCTAAGACTGTGAAACAGTGCGAGGTAATGATTAGGTGAGAACTATAGCGGAGAACGGTTTGAAAGGCTAAACGAATAGCGAGAAATTCCGCTTGAAAAGGCTGACGTAAAATCAGGGACCCAGATAGAATAACCCCATTTAGTGCGTGGGAATGAACACCTACTGCTGCTTTCCGCCATTTTGGGTGCAATCTGTGAAAATAAAAGTATGGCTCAGATAGTGGAACAGACATTATCCAGGAGACAGTTTGGCACATCTGCAGTCAAGTTCTTTTCACATTACGGCAGCGTTCGATCGAAGGAAACAGCTGTTGCAGCCTGCATAATACTAACTCGTCACGGACCTAAGCGACACTGCAATTCTAGAAAACAGGTACGTTGTAATCACAAATTGAGGCAGCTTGTAATGCGGCAGTGTTTTTCAATAAACAAACTTGGTTTGTCAAAAAAAAAAATGGTTGAGCCACTCAAAGCATACGCTCCAGACCCTTCAAGAATGTGCGCACTGTGAGAAGCTGGACGGCAGTTCAAGTCCCGTACTCGGGCTTCATGAAAGAGGGCACATTTTCCAACTGATTTTGGCAAACCCAGGCGAAGACGTAGAGCGCGCCTCCCCAAAGGAACCAGAGGTTCAGTATTGTATCAAGGACAAAAGAAAATAGAACGCAACCGAACTCTACATATGGTTTTACATAATTCTTAGTGAAATATGAGTGTTTCTGCAGTGTTTGTACACACCAAATTTCTAACTGCTGATTCCCGTCAGGTGACCGATAACCCGCTCACCTTTCGGGACAATACTTTTGATACGAGGTCGTTTGTCGAAATCAGGGTCGTATATTACCCCTGGGTATTTTAAGGACTCAACTTGTGCGATTTGGGTGCCACGATACAGCAGACAGATACGAAGAGGGGACGCTGGTGGATAAACGAGAACGGAAGATATGTTCGCGTTAAGAATTGAATGTAACTTGCACAGCATTGAGGTAGGCTTGTAAGGTATTGAGGTAAAGTTGCAATAGCCAGTACCGTGAATGAATATCTCTAGTAGGTACTAAAAAGGCTATGTCATCCGCATACACATACGCTTTGATGTCACCCTGAATAGATATGTCCCGCATGAGTCTGTTAAAGAGTAAATGTGACAGTACCTATCCCTGAGCCACAGCTGTAGTCTGCGAAAAGGTTTTGGAACTAAAGAAACCGTCAGAAGAGAAAACGTTTATCTTTTAGCAATTGCTCTACTCATGCAAGAACGTAAAAATGTGGCCGAATGTCGTCAAGCTTCCCAAGCAGCACAGCTGATCGGCCCAGTATTGGAGATGTATTGGCAAACGCTTGTCTTACAGAGGATCAATGTGAAACCTTCCTGTTCCAACATTAGGCCAATTATCTGTGCTGCTTGGGTTTTTCAAAACTATTGAATGCTCTACAGCCTTGAAGCCATAATTCCGCTTTAGAAATCTAAACAAGCAGTGCAGATCGAGCAGTCTCGAAAAAACCCTATCCGAGAAGCACTAAGGCCCGTAATGCCAAAATGTGATTATTAGACGGCTGTGAACAATGCGTTCAATAAGTTTTACTAAATTAGACAACCGGGACATTGGCTGAATGCTATCGATTGCAAAATCCTTGTTAGGTTCTTTAGGAAGTAAAATATTTTCGCTATTTTTTATTCAGGAGGGAGCCAGGCTGTCTCAAGGGACACATTAACAATATGTAATACATCAGAGGTAAAGTCTTAAACAAGAGACTTCAACATACTGATACCGACCTCGCTGCATTCAGGAGCTGCAGGTTTGAGGTCAGAAAGTATGAAAAATAATTTAGAGGGTTGAACCGCAATGTAGTCTGCGCGCGGTGTGGGTAGGACGAACGGAACCACCAACCGCGATTGAAAGCCCCCAGTAAAGCGTTTCGCTATCTGGTCAAGTTGATTTTGTGCATCCCGGGCCGGTAACAGAAGTGACGTTGTTACATGAGAGCACGGCGAATTGTGGCTGCATTCCATGAACCGGTTCAAAGCTATGAGATTGTTTTTGGGGAATAGATAACTGATCAAATTCGTATTGTACTCCTGCTTCCTTCACCTTACCAATGGTCCTTTTTAAGAAGCCGCGAAAATTATGTAATTTGTCTAATGCAGCGGGCAGTTATTACGAAAGAGGCTCTTCCAGGCAACTATTCTAAGTCGATATGTTCTCTCACACTCATAATTCCACCATAGGAAGAACTGATTATTTTTCACCGTAGATTGCACTATGAACACGAAACGCTCAGTGGCACCTAACACGGAAGAGAAAGCTTGTTGAGCAGGATCCGTATTATCAGATGATGCAATGGAGGAGAAGGAGGATTGCACAACTTTTTCGAAAAGAGCGCGGTTGACGAATTTCTGTAAAAAAAAAAATGTCGCGCTAAGGGGACAGGCTACTATGATGAAAAGTTATCGGTAAATGATTACAGGAGGTGCCACAACCCACTGCAGGCCACGAAGAGACCTTAACTCCGTTCGCTGCCAATGTTAAGTCAATGACAAACTATGAATCGGCACGCATGTAAGTAACTCCCAAACTGCTACACCAGCGTACGTTCCTTGCCAAAGAAGCTGCCCACGTGCATCTGTACGGAAACTCCAAATTACGCGATGAGAATTGAAATCGTCAGCTAATACCACTCGGAAGTTAGAACGCAAATATTGTTTAAATAATCTGTGCTTTGGACACCTGAAGAAATGTAGACATTAGGAACAGTAATTTGAGCACACTGTGGAATTGCGATATCATCAGCCGAAAGTTCGCAGATCGCAGTCAGGTCTTAGAATGTGGTGTGACACATGCGCCCTATGAAATATAATGGAAGATATAAGTGTTAATTAGCAACCACCCCAGCCGCAATTGCGATCGGCTCGGAATACCCGAAAATATTTAAGAGAGAATGGCCGGATAGGAGTAAGCAAAGTTTCTTGAAGTAAAATTATGTCTGGTTCGAATTGAGGGACAAGGTTCTGTAAATCGTGAAAAGAAGATGCAACTGAACGACAATTGTACTGATGTTTTTTTAATCCCGCCATGGTTACTGTAAAAACAGAGAGGCTGTGACAGCCTTTTTTAGCACATCGGTTTTATGCGGATTACGGAGGAAAATTTCTTGCTTTTGTTATGTCGGTGGCAGACTTCGACTCAGAGTAAAGAGCTCAACGTTTCTGGAAAGGACTCGCCATCTCGACGTCCGAAGTGCAAATGTTAGAGAGGCCGGTATCACCGGCGTCATGGACAGGCATAGATGAGGACGCAGCAGGAATAGGAAGGAGTCTGGGGGAGTCACCAGAGATGCTATGGGAAGTATTATTTGGTGGAGCGGGAAAACCAGTAAGTGAAGGAGCAAAACTGACCAGAAATGACCTGTGAGAGAGGTTCACTGAAGGTAGCCAATATGGTATCCGCAACGCCTGCTAGCGCATTCTCAACGGCTGAGACCACAGACTTAGTCAGCACTGCTTCTAAATCAGACCCAATGACCTAGCAAGGCCCGCGTAACAATTCTTTTTCCTGTCTAACAGTTCACAGGCCTCAGTTATGGAGAACCTTCTCTGCTGAATGATGTCCAGAACACTCTGCTCATCAGAACATTTAGGACAGCCAGCATCATCAGCGGGACGAACGCCGCGATAGAGACTGCAGAGATGTTCAAAAGTGTGATGAATGGTTGTCGGCGCAATGTCGGCAATGTGTCGCAGATTTGCAAGCTTCGTTGCTATGATCAAAGGGCCAGCAATTTCGGAATTGGAAGGGATGAGGTTGAAGCGAATCGAAGCGGTACACTACGGGTCAAACTTTAAGCTCAGGGGGGCTTGGGTATCCTGAAAATGTTAGCACGAGCTCTGTCGGCACACGAGATCCATCTGCATCTCTGATATAGAGGAATACTGATAATACACCAACACAAGCGTCCTTAAAGCCCTCACGCAATTCCTGAGGAGAGGCCGATGGGTCCTGGCCGCGGATGATGCCTTTTGAACAAGCGAGTTTCTCTTGTATGAAAGGCTTTGCTGGAAAAGATGCGAAGGATGTGCAATGCAGTAAGTACCACGTGCACTGCACATCCGAGGCTCGGCGCAGAATGCCCTTCCGGCCGAAAGGACACACCTCAGAGATTTCTAAGGGTGGCTGGTAATAGCCTTCTGCCGCCCCTGGATTATCTTAGAGTTTTTCAGTTTTAGGGCTCCGTCTCCTGTAGGAATATGCTCCAATGGAATGCAACTGAGGCCGATCCGTGCAAATGATTCCAGAGGCGAACTTTGGCCCAGCAGGCTGGATGACGAGGGGGCCGGACCCCCACCCGGGGAAGCTATAGACATAGATCTTAGCCTAAGTTGACATGTCACCTAACTACAGTTTCAACGATAAAAAAGCAACACCTGTCCATAACTCCAACACGTGAAATGGCGTCACCGTAGAAGAGAGGAGAGAGAGTCTGGAGGAGGCAACAAGGTCGAAGAAGAAGAGCGGTGGGAGCCGACATAACCGGGTCGGCGGTCTTCTTCTTCACGTAAGTAAATATGGCACACACCCACGCGGTAGGACTGGCCAAGGTACAGTGGAGAATGCCAATGAAGTATTTGCGAGGGGTAAAATAGACGTGAGAATGCTTTATCAAGAAAAAAATTGGTAAAATTCAAATGAATTAAAGGAATATGAATTACCAGGAATAGAATCAATAATTTTTGGACATGCGACAGAATGTTGTATACAGCTAACAAGGTAATCGATCAGTTGTACTTATGTTATCATGAAGATAGCCGCAAACACTGCTTAACAAGAATCTATGGGCGCTTGCACCGAAAGCGAGAAGAGCTGGAAGAGACAGAAGGAGTCGAAACCTCGAAAGAGGGACCTCCAGATACTGCTTTTCTTGAGCAGCGAACCACCGGCAAGAGAGGAGAATGTTTTACTTTTAATTTGTTGAGTCGATCAATGATCTTTTCTGCCTGTTTTATGGGAGTTTAATGTCCCAAAGCGACTGTGGCTATGATGGCTGCCGGTGGAGGTGTAAGTGATCCTGGTGTTCAGTTGCTGACGTTATAGACGTGGCTTAGGACTCGACCACGGGGCTCGTCATTGGATGGAGACGAAATGCTAGACACTCGTGCACTCTGCGATAACAGCGCACTTTAGAGAACCTCAGGTGCTCTAAATCCCATAAAAAAGGCAGAAAAGATGATTGATCGACTTCACAAATTAAAAGGAAAACATTCTTCTATGCATTTCTTGGTTCTGGTGGCAGTTGACTTCGCTCTTTAAAATGTCCTAAAGAGTCCCTCATTTTTATACACTTTTCTGCTCAGTTGTTTTTGCGTTGTAAACAGAGGCTATTCAGTAATAAAAATACCTGTTTTTTGGCTGACAATTTACATGATCACAGGAATATCGGCGATCATCTCGCTATTTATTCTTCTTCTTCGTCGTTCCTAAGACATGACATCCCGCAACACTGCCTGCTCTTCGTCGTCTTCTACGTCACATTAAATCCGGAGGCTCAGAGCATAGCAAAATCGCCTAGTGTATCTCCTAGTCCATCTCGTGCGTAGCAAAAATAAATTCATGTTTTCGCACTGATTTGAACGTTGTAAAAATTTCTGTAGTTTTTTAACCAACCATCTTCCTGGTAGGTAATGATCCCATTTCTAATGTCCCGTTGACCGACAGCCCCCAGGGTGGCTAAGTAATCCTGGTGCTCGGTTGCTGACGCTATACACGTGGGTTATATCTATACCACGGCGGTCGTCATTGATGGAAGCGAAATGCTAGAGACTCGCGCACTGTGCAACGTCAGTACACTTTATAACACACCAGGTGGTCTAAATTATCAAAAACTCTCAATTGTGGCGCCCCTTATAGCTACAGTCGCTTCGGGATATTAAAACAACGTAAAAAAGCAGAAAAGTTCATTGATCGACTACACAATTGAAAAGCAAAACAATCTGATGTGCATTTCTTGGCTTTGGTGGCTCTTGACTTCGCTCCTAACAATGTCCTAACGTGTCCACCATATTCATGCACCTTTCTGCTCAATTATTTTTGCGTAGTACAGAAAAGGCTTATAGAAGTATTCGGTAATAAAGATACCTGTTATTTGGTTGACATTTCACATGATGATTGCAATTTATATTTTCTTGATAGCCCATCTGACCTCCGAAGCGCGAAAACGTGAAAGTACCATGTGACTGTTGAACCGTTGCGGATTCAGGAGGAATGTCAGGGAAAATACTTGAACCCTTTCAATTATTTCAACGCTGTAAATATAAATGACATATTGTTCTGAAGAGAATCTGGCGAATATTGTTTTAATGATTTCGCTTAACCGACGTGCGTTATCCACAAAAGTATGCTCATTCCACTTGCGGTGCCATACTCACGAGGGGAACTTGTACAGACGCCCACAAATTTGTCTACAACGCACGAGCAACGTTCTGTATTGAATGTTAATGGCATTAGTCCCTTCTCGATGGGCTGTGTGCAGCTTTGTGGTTGACGGCATGCAAACTATGATTTATGCGTCCATGTTTGCACAATAATGCGGTGTTTTCATCTCTATGCCTCTCTCAAGAACGCCCCAGCATTTCCAGGTGCGAGAGTGAAGTTGTCTAGACAGACGTGTAGACGTATGTAATATAGCGAGGTGGTATCTATCCTGATTATTCTTTGCCGATTAAAATAAATTGCAAGGAGCCTTTGCAGGGGCGTTAAAATGCTATGCTTATAAAAGAGCAACCCAATTCATTCAGCTTAAGGAAGACTTCGTGGAGGAGACTTCTGGCGTTACTGACTTGCAGTGATGCCGCAGTAAAGGCTGTTGCAATTCAGAAATCTGTCCTTGTTATACCAACGGAGTGTCGTATGATAACCGCGGCACCATTCCTTATGCTTGTTGTAACCTGTCGTTAGAAGCAGGCTCGTAGATTTGCTCGTTGACCCCCACCGCTTACAGGGACAGCAAGATTATGGTCGCCCCCTACACGCAGTTCGTTTGAGGCACCCAGTTCCTTGTTTCGCATCGCTGATGCAATGCATCGAAAAACTTCTGCGGCAGGAGATAGCGGAGGTTGCGCCGATGAGGGACAGGGCTAAGAGGAAGAACCTAATCTTAGAGTAAGAGAAAAGCCCCGGGAATCGCCCGTTTAAACTTAGTCTTTTCAGACGGCAGACGGTGGGTACTCTCGAATGTTAAAAAATACATCAGATAGGAGATAACACCGGTTTTGATGCCTATAAAGTATCTGAGCAATGATTATCTCAAGAGGTATAGACGTGGCTGCCACGTGGCTGCCAGATCTTACCTTCCGGCGGCTGTCTGATGCCCTGCACCACATGAAACTAAGCGTGTCAAACAGCAGGAAACGCAGGCCTTGATTACTACGTTCCTTTATCTTAGGCCGTCTTTGTGTTCGGGTTTCTGGCGCAAATTCCTCATGCACTGCGGGTGTTCTTGAGGCTTGGCGTACTCCACAGCTGCTGTTGGCGTGGAAGTAGCACGTAACATGAAATATGTGTGTTTCTTCTCTTTGCTATGCTGTCTCTATTAAAATAGAATTGTAATCAGGAGCGAATTTCTTAGATGGGTAGGTTTGGTGCTGTGTCTGATTTTGGGCCTTAACCCAATAAATAACTTTGCGGCGACTGGTTCCATCCTCCTAGAAGCATAAGTATGGTGGGGCAACCAGAAAAGGAATGTAAACCAATAGGCCCCTGCCTGCGCCACTTAAGTATAACAGGCTTAACCCAATCGTAATATAAATGAAAAGGCCCGAAGGCAATGTTGTGCTTTTGCCACCCGTAGGTGGGAAAATAAAAAAATGAGGGGGGGGGGGGGGGTAATGCTACTAAGCGACCCACAGCCGGGGTAGCGGGCCCGGGGAGACTCCCCTGATCTCCCCTGGCACGTAGCGGAGGGGGTGGGACGTAGGTTGTGGGAATGGGACTGAGGGAAGGGTTATGGGTAATGGGATGGGACTGGGGACACCGAGACATTGAAGCAGTTCAACCGTGGTAAAATAAGTACAAAGCGCCGTAAACACAAACAAAGATTACTGCCTTGCTCTTTATAGGCTGCGTATTCGTTGCGGAAGAAACCTGCACAGTCTTCTGAAATCAACGGTATTCAGCTCAAAACCACTTCGCCTTGCTGGCGCGCGTCTGGTCTTGTTTTGAGGAAATCGAATGGTGCATTATGCTTTTTTCACTCGCTTAGTTAGTCCACACTAGAGTCTGTTAGCACGAAATGAAAGTTCCCTTAAGCATTGCGACCCATTTATGGACAGCACGTTCTTTCAGTGGACGGTTAGTTCAGTTACAATGTAAATACAGAGTTATAAAAGCGATACTTTTGCTCTTTGAAGAGAGTGCTTCTTTTCAGGTCGTATGCTCATAGCAACATTTCCAATGGGTGTACTAGAAAGAATTCTGAAAAAAAAAAATTCAAGGAATGTTCGAAATTAAACGTTCAGTATGGCGAATGCTTCAGCGGATGGTTATTTTCAAAGCTTTCGCAACACGCGATAAAACAATTCTTTTGATTGAATGCGAAGTTTAGTTGTAAGGCACACGTGAAACAGCTGGTCAGCTTCGGTCATTTGAATTCCGCCATCGCCCAAGCTTGTAAGATAGAACGTGGCTCCAGTCACTGCAGAATTCACCTCACCACCTACGAATTCCACGGAAGTATAACAAAACTTCATATTCAGCGAAAAGAAGGACTCTAACGCATGGTGCGCCACAAGTTCACTGCATTACTGCAGACGCACTGCCTCGTGTTTTGAGGCGAAAGCCTATAATGGCTGATCGTTGTCCGTCCGTCCGTCCGTCTAAAATTACGGACGATGTAAATAAAAAAAGAAATAATAAAGAGTAAAACATAACACAAAAATAAAAAAAGAAAATATTAAACAGAAAAATAAAAACAGAAAAATGCAATACCTACAGGCGCCGTGGAAAAAGAACCACGTTATAAATAGTTACATGCTTTCGCATTCTTGCACGCAAGCTGACTAAAGTCCCCTCATTGCCCAGAGACAAAATTGCCCTCAAGTTTGTGCAAGTTGCTAACTAGTATTAGTGTCTTAAATGCATATCAGGTAAATGCCTTTATAAAGGTCAAAGACCTTTAGGAACGGCCACACGATGAACAACTTCATACAAACCGCCGCTGTAACGAAGCCGCCGGGTCACATCCGGCTGTCACTTACGGTTCGGTTGGCTGCCACATTAGTGGTAAAAAATTAAAAGTTGTAAGCCTAAGCAAAGAGTCAAAATTTTTGTTATGCTAAAGAAAAAAGGTTTCGTGCAGCCAGCCACCGCGAGGCTCTTTTATCGGTGCATGCTTTGTCGACTTTACACCAAAAAGCAGAAAGAGTTCTCGCAAAAAAAAAATACAGCGTTCGCACTTCCTTTCCTTGTCTGTGTCATTTGCAACAGCCATAACTGAAGTAAAGATCACCTTAACATAAGGAACAACTTTTATAACAGTTTTGTGAAAACAAACATATATTTGGAAACAACAAATCAGAGGTTGATAAATACTGAACCAGAAATGAGAAACAGCTCTGTGGCTTTGAAAGTTTCACTTGTCGCTGATTTCAGGCGTGGCACAATTTGCCATTTCTGGTCCCAGAGAAATTGCTTAGCATTGCACGGACTGCTGCCTTTTTGCACGTTCCATCACCGGTTTTTCTGCGTGACGATGCGGAGTCTGACAGCGTTAACTCATCAAGAAGGCGACGATATGTTATTTGTTATAATAGGGTTTCTTTAACAAGGAAACATGTGCTGACCGGACGTGTGCTGTTGTTTATCATCGTAAATCATCTCATGATACACATATGCTTCTGTCGAAAGGACTAAAATGTAAGTTACACAAACGGTAAGGCAAAATTACGCGTTTCAGGTGTGTCATAGGTACGCGCAACCACACTACATTATAATAATAAGTACTATCAGCACAGCGGAAACCGGTGCCAGCGTGAGCGGTCAGTTCACTGATAATTTCTTCAAATTGTTGCATTCAGAGCCTCACTAGTCGAAAAGCATCCAATCAAAGAGCGATAATTGTTGGGTGACATAACGCACCTGCGTTTCTTATCCGTTTTTTTCCTTATAAGAATGATATGCGGACCGGTTCCCAGTTTTACTTCACTCAGGAGGATTTATTGGGCTCGAGAAAGAAGCAAAGACCAACTCCCCCAGGAGAGCGGCTAGCGACAGCTCTGTTGACTCAGTGCAGAAACGCGCGCTGCAAGACATCAGAGCTCTTTGGGGAACGCCCTGAACAACGTAGAGCCTTCAAGAGGGATCTTCGAAGGCGTCTCGATCGCTGCATTCGCTTTCATCGCTGGTAACGCAACGGTGTGGGAGAAGTAAGCAAGAGGTCATGTCTCTTTGGCGGCAGCGGTTGGCGTTCCGCGTAGAGTACCGCGGCTTTCCGGAATGGAAGACGGTCGAATTTCTGGACGAACTCGAGACGACGCAGTTCTGCAGATGGTGCGGCCTGGTCGCCCCTGACTTGTTCCTGCTGTCCTGCCGGCACGTCATCTGCTATCATTGTCACGAGGAGGCATTCAAGGTCCCGAATGCAGTGTGCGTGCTTGACGGTGAACCGATGTCTTCCGACCAAGCCCACGCGTTCTTGAACAATGTTACCGACAAGGCGGTGCGCTGTTCCAACTATGGTCTAGGTTGCGAGCAAGTTCGCCGCTTGATAGATTTGAACAAACACTTACGTGAAACATGTACTTTCGAAGTGACATGTTTCAAGTGCAATGGCAGCGTAGTCACCAAAGACATGCGTGACCATTTTTACGCTTGCGAGGATCCAGTGGGAATATTTCTTCGGGCCAGCGACGTGCAGGTTCTCGTCGATCAAATAGAAAACGCCCGCCAAAAACTGGAACAAGCAATGACTACTTCGCACGTCCCCTTTGCAGATTCGCTGCGTGTGGCACTGGATTCCGTGAGCGATGTGTTCACCAGGGTCCAGACTCAACTTTAGCCAGCAAAGGCCTGCGGGGACCGCTCTGATTCCAAAGAATGAATCCCGGGAGCAGTGGAAGAGTTCCAGTTTTTTAGCCTGCTGACTTCAACCGATGTTTTTAGTGCAAACAACGCAGCCGCGAGGATGGCACGTATATCACCGAAATCGTGAGGGTTTCAGGTTGTTGTCAAGGCTGTGTCCACAGCATTGAACATTTATCTGTGCGTGACTAAGAAACTCTTGAAGGATTGTTTTTACCATTCGAAACAGACTGTCTCAGAAGTGCTTGTGATTGTTCTGGATTCTCGCTTTTTTTAAAACTGTCGCCGTAGGGTGCGTCAGCGGCCAGTGCAACGTCCTGAAAAGATTTCTTTGCTAATAGTTCTGCAATGCGTTGTCAGAATATTCTAGAAATGTTTGGAAATCTCTATACTCGTGCTATAAAAAACTCGTGTTCTTTTTGCGATGCTAGCATGTGCGAAAAAGTTTCTTTTGTCGTTATCTTTGTGACCTACCATCACTTATTCTGCTGTATATGACGGTATCAATGCTTTTAGTTTCAACCTGCAATTTCTTTTACGTACGCTGTGAAATAAAGTTCTCAGTTTAACTGAATCACTTAACGTGTTCTCGCTACTGAAAATTTAGGTATACCAGCCGATATTTCATTGGTAAGAGTATGCCTTTACCATTGTTCGCCTACTTTGTTTACAATGCTTACTCAACGCAGCTTCGAGTGTCATACCGCTTTGCCACGTCAGATTTCGGGGCGGTTTGTGCCTTCGAAATACAATCTGGTGTCAGATTCAACGCTATCGTAGATCAATCAGCTGCTGCTCACCAGTTCACTCTTTTTCATTTTTTTGGCGAATCGACATTCCCTTTTTTTACAAGGTAAGAATTATCCTATTCAGGTCGCGAAGTTGACACGACATGCATGCATTTTACTGGTGAAGTGTTTCCTTTAACTAAAGATAGAAGTTAGCAGCGCGTTGCCTATATCAAACTAGTTCTATATCTGCCCTCCGGCAACTTTCACGACGCTCGAATGATTCCTAATTTTCTCACTGAGGCTCAACTGAGACTGACTTTTGTGCCTCCAACTGAAGTATTTTTCCGCTGCAGCGAATATGACCTGCATTGCGAGAATCTGTCGAGGTAGCGAATTCTTCCGCGAAGTCTACAAATTTCTTTTCAGTTAGCTCCGGGGTAGGTTTGAAATAAGTTTCGGGCATCTTGTCGGGGTGGTTGCTGAGCCTGGAATTGTGAGTAGAAAGGACAGTAATGCCCTCATTGGAATTGCAACAATATTAACTTGCCTTACAAACCTCTTGATGGACTGATTGCCGCTGTAAAAAAAAAAAAAGGTGCGATACTACCACTCGAACAACAGAAAGCGAGTTGTCTGTACTTCTAGATTTTCTGCCATTAAGAAAGGCTGCTATCAGTTACGCTTCAGGACCAGTGCAGATTCGCATTTGTCGATTACATCGTCAACGAGGTATTTACGTAACGCGATGCGCCAGATGTACGGATGGAAGCAGTCCTCAAAAATATGAAGCTGTATAGCGCATTTGTTAGACACACACAAAAGCACACGGGCTTTGTCTCGGTCCTGCAAATGCGATATACTACTTTCTGAATCTAAGAACAATCTAGCTTGTCTGAAAATTGTGTTAAACCTCCAATACTGTTGAAGTATATATGACGCTCGCTGATTCTCTCAATGATTGGAGAAATGACGCAATGCATTATATACTTCGGGATGGTTGGCTTTGAGTTAAGCTCAGGGACGCAGTAAGTTGTTTTATTGATAGAATAAAAAAAGATCGGATGAAAAACTTACGTTTTGCCTTAAGGGTATAATGCGATGGCGTAATTGGTTCTATCCCATATATGCAGAGGGTCCTTCTCTACTTCACATTCATAGATCCCTGGGAGTCGTCATACCCCTGCTGGGGCAGTGGTGCAGCGGCTAAGCGATGCGCCACTGCCTTGCGATGGAAGATGCTCCCTCTGCTAGGCCTCGTGTGGGACATCGTTGCTCTTTCCGAAAGAGCAATCATTAATTTAAGTGCCACCTGCCCCGGCGGGCAGTTTTCTCGCTATCCGGTGGGCATGTTGCGATGAATTAGCAAGGTCGTGTTACCTAGCTGGCCAACCTGTCTACTGGATTGCTTTCTGAGGACCACCTGCTACAGTCATGCCTGTGATTTTTCGCACACAACGCTGACAACACCGTCGCCGGTTTGTCTGCATGAGGGGGCATTTAATGCAAACGCGTTGAAGCGGAGGTAAAAAGATGTTGCTAGCCGCGGCATCTGCCATCGAAACCAGAAGCACCTGAGCTGCGGCTAGCAGATACCAATTGGATAGGCAGAGGATAGTAAGACAGAAAGAAAGAGGGGAGCGACAGTAAAAAACGATAGGTTAGGGATGCTATGACATTTCCGTCTCTTGAATTCTGATTGTGTCGGTTTTGTGGCAATGGAAATACGCTAATTCCTGCATTCTGCAGTGCGTAATCAACTCGAGATCTGCGCAGGCGCTCGGGGTGTTGGCGATGGCATTGCGTTGATTTCTAGATAACAAACCCTTGCCGAGACACCGACAACGTATCTCTTATGCTTAATGACACCGATGTCAAAGTGGCTGGAAAGTGAAATTGACAAAGTGCAATCGAAAGCAGCGAGACAGGACGAAGAAGTGCAGTTTGTTTTCTTCAGATGCCTTTCCGCATGATTGTTGGCGTCTTATAATTTCACGCTTCGCCCGATTACAAAGAGTAGCGTGAGATACTACGTGGAGGCATGAGGTGGTCACGAGATCGCACTCTTGCAGCGTGCCCATGCATGGAATACGTGTATCCCTCGGGGCAGAGGTTCAACAGCTTGCTTCTCGAAACAAACTGGAGCATGGCACAGACCCTTATACAATCAGACACTCGCCGCTATCACTGCCTTGTCAAGATTATGTGGGGCATTAGAGGTAAACTTGTGCGCGCCAAGTAACCTCTACTGCTTGTTGTCGGAAAGGGCTCGAATCAATGGCTGTGAGAGAATTACTGGGATAACAAAAATTAGCTTTGGTTTAACTACTGCTGAACCTGGTTAGAGAACGAAAGCTGTGGTGTATCGGGCAAGTAGACGCTGTTTGTCGTCTGTAACATTAAGTGCGTTCCGCGCACTGGATAGGAAGCGTGCCCACTCTGGCAGGTGGAAGTTAAATATTGATTTATCGCGAGAAATTGGTCACCCATTGAACGCAGGGCTCCGGCTTACATTCCCCTCAGACTGACGTCACAATGGCAGTTTAAATCGCTCGACTTCACTTGGCGTGACCCTTCTACCGCCCTCTACCGGGGAATCGAAAGGTCAGAGGTGAAGTGGTGCGACACCATGGAGGACCACATACGGGAAGGCCTACAGCCACAATTGACCTCTGGCTCTGTTGAACGCCAACCGGCAGCGCAAGGCAATATCGGCTTTAACTAGCGTAGTGAAGCTTTCGCTTCAAATGAGAGCAGAATGAAATGAGTTCATCGAAGTGACCGAACCGCAGAGCACAAAAAAAAAAGCGCTGGACAACATCTTCCCAGCACGGCGAGCTTTATGAAGTGCAAATCGAGTTTGTACTTTAATTCTAGGCTACACATGCCGACAAGCGCTGCAACGCCGCAGCGGCTACATGAGGAGACCCATGAAGTCATGCCACCAAGATAAAAGCCGGTATATAAAGAATGGTGGTTAGTTAGTTTATCGGGCACAACATACCAAAGCTACTCAGGACCATCTGGGGTTCTTCAACGTGCACTGACATTGCAGAGTACATGGGCTTCTAGAATCTCAGTTTCATCGAATTGCGACTGTAGCGGCCGGAATTGAATCCTCGTCTTTCGGGTCAGAAGTGGAGCGCCATAACCAGTGAGGCACGGCGGCGGCTCTTAAGGGGACGGGCTAGGACCTATACCTCCCATGTATTTTATATGATGTCCGAGGGCGCAGTAGAGCCAGATATCGATATCTCTGTGAACATCTCAGCCCCGTCTTTGCATATTGCTTCCACATTTTGCGGACGCATTTTGCGGGCACATCTTGCGGACACCTTTTGCGGACACTTCTTCGCAGACATAGCCTAGTAATGCATTAACATTATAATTCGTGGTGGACGTTAGCCACCTCGATAACGCTGTGCCTTGCGCCGGGCGGCGTTGCCAGAGTTCAACAGGATGATGGCAAACATGGACTCCTGAGCGGAGATGCAATTTTTGCAGTGCAAATTCTTTGCCGGTCTTTAATGCAATAACTGTTAAATTGAAGGCCTCGAGCCAAAAAGAAACATCTACTGATGGTGAAATCGCACCCGAGCAGGGAAATATTAGGCAATGCACTTCAGTCTGGTCGCATAGCGTCCGAGGTAAATTTATCTCAAGACAAAATGGAAATAAAAAGTGGTTTTGAGGAACGGAAATGGCGCAGTATCTGTATCACATCTCGGCGGACACCTGAACCGCGCATTAAGGGGAGGGATAAAAGAGGGAGTGAAAGAAGGAAGAAAGAAAAAAGAGGTGGCATAGTGAAGGGCTCTCGAATAATTTCGACCACCTGTGGATCTTTAACGTGCACTGACATCACGCAGCACACCGGCACCTATTGCGTTTCGCCACATTCGAAGCGCGGCCGCCGCGGTCGGGTTCGAACCCTGGTATTCCGGTTGAGCAGACGGACCGCTGAGCCACCGGGGCGGGTCAAAACAAAATCCTAGGGTGCTTTCTGATGTTCTCATATGGGCACTAACAATCACTGTAATCCTGGAGAAATTCAGCGTATACCTAATTTGTTATATTTTCATAACAGAGAGCTACATATCGCCGATGGATGTAAAATGGGGCATTGTTAGCCACCACCTGCGTTTCTAAAAATGCCTTTTTGGTCTAGAAAAAATAAGCAGCAGCTTAAATACTGCTGAACCTGGTAAGAGAGCGAAAGCTGGGGTGCATGGGGCAAGTAGAGGCGGCTTGGCATCTGTAACGTTGGGTGCGCTCCCCACGCTAGATATGCAGCGCCCCCACCCTGCCACACTAGGGCTAATTTTTTAACCTACACTGCGCTGAACTTGTGGAAGTTCGTGTAGGCGAGTGGAGGGCGGGGCTAAAGCTTTGACGTAAAGGCGCTGCACTCGTCTGCACGAGAGTCAGCCAATAGCGTGATACCGATCGTCGCCGTCCTCGGGAGCAGACGACAAGCTCTGAATATTTGAGATGTCGTAATATAATGCAAGATAGAATAAAGAAATATAACCTGCAAAACGTTTTTGCTATGCGTTTGTAAGTAAATAAATGCAATGGGCATTTTTGTTTCGCCTCAAATGACGCGCAGCACACCAAGTTGTATCGTCTGCTCAGCCGATGCATGCAGCACATCACGCAATTGCCGCTAAATTTCTTGCGCAGTAAGTTCCTCGTCGGAAGAAGGGTCGGCGACCAGTTCCTCGTGCGAAATACAAAGCATCCATGCTTCTCTCGTGACTAGGGGAACAGCGCTCTGCGACGCGTTGAAACCGGCGTTCCGCGGCATATGGGGTACGAGTTTCGATGGCTGCTCCTTGGTTCTGAGACAGCAGCCTGACCGACCGCTTTGAGGCGCCGCCGTATCAATAAACAGACGTGAAAGACGATACTGTAAGTGTAGGGAGTAGGGAGCTTCGCACTAACATACACAGATACGTGAATGACTATGTACGCAAAATACATTTGTTCCCGTGGGTCGCTCAGGGCCGATACCAACTGTACGAACGCGGCTTACCTAAATGCGAAGTAGCGTTCGGCAGTCTAAAATACGCACATTCAGACGTGTAAGCGGTATTTATCTTCGTAGAAGGTAAGGTTGCCACACTCCGTCTCGTGGGTGCACCGCCATAAGGCTGCCATCGTCCAGGCGGACGAACTTCACAGACTTGCCAGGCTGCGCTGCAACCGCAAGCGACATTTACAGTCACAAAAGGGGGTTGTGCGTTTGAAACGCGCGCCTTCTTTTTTCGTCTTCTACCCGACAACTCCAAACAAAGCGGTGTAGAAAGGTTAGTTACCGGGCTACACTGCGCGTAAAAGAAATACGTTCGTGTAGGCGGGGTAAAATTTTTTTTACACTAGTAAAAAAAAGGTAACCATGCTACATTGACTAGTGTAGCCAGTGTAGATAAAAAAAGACCATACTTTTGTAGCGAAAGCTACACTAGGCCAGTCAGCGGCGCATTTTGGATACACGTCGCTAGTCACTACTGTGCTGGCAGCGTTAGTTGCACCGAGCCGCAGGCGTTCTGCGGCTTCGCTGCAGCTTTCCTCGAAATATATTTTTTAATTTTCGAATTCTTCTTTTTTTCTTTCTTGTTTCCCTCCGTCTTCCATCACCTCACATCTCTCCCTCACCACCGCCACGTACCTTAAAGCGCTGTTGAGGCGTCCATTGACCCAGGGAGCCAGTTCTGTGACCTTTCTTTCCTCGATATCATTGCCGTCTAGAACGGTGTCAACGCCAACGCCAATGAGCACAATGAACGCCGATAGCTTCCGCTTTATATATCCTGGATTAGCCGAGTTAATCCACATTAATGTTTATGGGCGCTCACTTGCACCAAGAACAAATAACGCTTGCCGTTGCGTCTGGTTCACTCAGGCGCATGAAGAATTAGAGCCCATAGGAGTCTGAAAGCGTACTATCAAATTTTAAGAGCGTTAGGTCTTACCCATAATGTTTCTCGATTTCTTGGGGTCGGCTACCACCACCCTTCGGCGTACAATTTTCTAATTAAGAGGAATTCAAGATGGTGGCCCCATTGTAAATCGATATAGCAATCCAATTTTTGACTGATTAGTGACGTCATTGGTATATATAATTGGTGATGGACGGTTGATGCCACTGAGATATCCAGTTAATAATTGATTGGTGACGTCCCTTATAAGTCAAAGATGCCAAATTCGTATATCCATCGGTGTACCTAACTTTAATCTCAATCATGTCAATCCTTTAGACCAAACAAAACGGCCAACTCTCGCTACTTCAACGTCCTCCAGACGGTGGTGGCATCTCTTTATTTTCTAAGTCCAGAGGACCAATCGCCAGCGATGCGCAGACTTCGTGGGCAAACGCTGAACCAATCACAGATAGTGCTAGCACAGCGTTGACCGCGTGGGCGAATGAGCGTACAAGAACTCATCCAGGTCGTGACGCCCCCAAAAACCCTCTTTTGTACGCTCCCAGAAGTCTAGAAGGCTATGCTCCCGGCGACGTGCGGCGTCTGAACACTGCTACGACGCGTTGGGGCGCCTCAGGAACAAGCGTTCCGCCCGATGACGGCGAAGTTTGGTTGAAGTCAAAGGCGGGGCACATGGTGGGTGCGGTCACAACGCCTCCACTCCACCACTCCCCACCTGACGACGACGAATGCAACGAGAAGCAGATGCAGAGGGTGGTCACATGATCACAGAACGGAGCCACGCGTAGGTCGTGTGCTACATCTTGCTAAACTGTAAAGCCACTGCTCAAGAAATGCTGTCCTGTCTACCAGGGTTTCCGTAGCACTGAATGCCATTAATAGAGTTCGCAAGGCTAAAGATAACATTTTTCAAACATAGTGGTTTTCTGTGATAATTGGCTCCATATAATTTGGGGTGACGTCGCAGGCAGCTGTAACCTCGTTTCAGATAGAGAAAACAACATCGCAGTTAGCAGTCCTTAAAGGTTGTTTCCGATGAAATTAGGTTTCCCTACACTGGAAAGACGACTGTTAAAAAAATGGAATTTGGAAGAAAAAAAAATGATGCCTATGCATAGTAAATGTGGATACATTTTTTCACGGTTACTTGAGATAGCATATGGCAAGTGTCAAAAGGAGTGTTTGCCTTGTAAATACTGCTTCATAGTGGGGCGTTTAAAATATTAATAAAAGCAGGGAGTCTTTCGGATTAGCCATTAGAAAAATGCGCCGCAAACTAAAGAACTTCATGTTCTATTGTCGATAACGTCACCACAGAAGAAACACCGATCAGAGTAAACTTTACGGGAATTTTGAGACAGGGAATAACTCTGGGAGCTATGAATAATAACTCAATAAAAAAAACGGGGGACAGCAAACGCTGAAACATCTAGAATTTTTCGATTCCCTTCAAAATTAAGCAAATCCTTTGCGGCAGAGATTACTGCTGTAATGTTTGTACTGAGAAATATTTATGCATCAACAGTAGCCTTACAGGTTTTTGTGCCGATTTTGTTGCGCGGAGCAATGGCGGACAAGTGCCATTAATACCTACGCAAAAGTATATCCCTCATTTACAACGGCGCATCAGCCACCACATCTGACGCACAACGCCACGCCACTAATTGAGGGCGGTTACAAGTCTGGAACCGGCTTCGTCCTCTTTCGACACTTGACGCGGCACCTGCAAGGCTGCTTTTGTTGGTGACAAATTGTGACAGCGTTGTGCGTGTGTGCGTGCGTTATGACTTTTTCCCCTTCTCTCTTCCTCCTTTTCGCCCCCTAATCCCTCTACCCCAGTGCAGGGTAGCCAACCGGAACCCTTTTCTGGTTAACATCCCTGTCCTTCCTTCCTCATCTTTATTTATCTATCTATATCTATCTCGTTGGTGATAACTTGGAGTGTCTCAGAACGCAGTTTTCATGAACGGGAAAGAGCTTTTATCTTCCTGGATCGATAACCTTGGGGAGGGGTGACAGAAGTGCATCAAGGATGGTGGGGGAGGGGCTCGAATAAAGAACCCAAGCGCGATCCCAAAATAAGTTCTTGTACATGAGGCGTACGAGATTTTGTACACCTCCCAGTGCTCTTTTTTAATGTAGAGAGCTGCTTAGTGGCCTACGCTAAAAGCCGTTGTATTCGGTCCCTCTTCATAATTGATTATGGATTTCATAATTGATTTGATAATTAACTTATCGCTTTCAAGCACGATTCTTTGCGAAGCGCATTCTAGTGAATTGTACGTGTTGTATGACTGTACAGTTTCAGCCAAGTTTGCCAACACAAAGATACGTCAAAATGACAGAGGCGAGGAGCTTTTCTTCATAGGAGTACAGTGAAGCTCTTGGAAGACTCGTTGAAGTCGCTAGGTCCAGAAGGGGGTGGACTTGAATTTCATCGTTAAAGGATTTTAAATACTAACGCTGCTAAATAATCCACACAGCCCAGTTCAGAAACCAACCCCTCAACTCTATACTTTCCTGAAATGCTGCACACGTGTTCTTCTAATACCATAGAGGTGACATCTCCTTGCGATGGATACTGTCTACTGCTATTTATGCTTCATGTCGTTTCGCTATGTTTCTGCGTAGCACAATAGTTCACTAGCGGCTGCAAGGAAGTACAAAAAGTTTAGTCTCTAAAAACGTAAAATGCATTGTACCCGTTGACATACGTACTGGAAACTAACATGTTAACGTTGCGAAATGCCTCTATTGAAATGGGCTAACGTCCCCGAGAAACGCTAATATTGTGCCTGTTCCGACCGCAGTGGTGGCCGAGTGGTTGAGCATCCTCCTCGCATGCGGGAGGTGCGGGGTTCGATCCCCAGTGCCGCCGGGTACCCACCGGTGACACAGTGGGCACAAGTTTTCCCCTGGCCCGGTGCTCGTCTAATGAGGGTGAAATGCTTGTAAAATTGGTATTTCACTCCACCTTGAGTAATCAAAAATACCTTGTGCCATGGCGCTCATTGGCCATAGGCGCTCTAGCGCCATAGAAATCCATCATCATCCTTGTGACAATTCTGCATTAAACTGTGGCGATTCTATCCACAGCTTTCTTTAAAGGGCGGTTTCGAGACTGAAAATTTATTGTATTTCATTAAATTCCTTACAAACAACTTCAATATTTTATCGATTCACCACCGAATATTTGCGCAGCACTCGATTGGTGTACAGGCTAGCGCCGAAAGTATTAACAACCTCAAATAATCTGCGAAAGTGCATACTGGGCTTGAAGTCCATGGGCCGCATCTTTTTTGGTAGCCAATCGGCGTTACTGCTGCAGTTAGTTGCTATTATTTCGACGCGGTACGGAAGCGAAACAAGCGGCCAGGATACCAGCGCCTGCTAGCAGAGCTCCACCGACAGCCCCCGGTATTATGACCCGCTCCACCACCTCCTCCGCTTGAGGCTCGCAGAGAGTTATCTGTATACCAAGTTCGCGTAGGAAGCGCTCGGCCCATTTTTGGCAGTTGTTCTTCGTCAGGTGGTAGCTGCCAGAGGCGCTCATCTTCCTCACCACCGTCTCGATGCGCGCCTGAGGGATCCTGTGCTCACCGAGGTGCCTCTGAAAACGAAAAGAAAGCGGCAGGTTCACAACTGGTGCTTGCGGCTACCTCACTGTGTCTATGTGTCGAAGCAATAGACCAACGGAGATGGCAAAATGTTCTTTTAACATGAACTAGGGAACTGTATTCATGTGTTGCCCTCTCCTCTAATATGACATCCATAACACAACTGGATAGGAGCAACACATAGATGTGCTCGCGTTGAGGGCCTCCTCTCTCCGGATGTATAGGATGCTTGGTTTGGGAGAGTGGTGTGAGATCTTGGACCTTAACGACCATGTGTAGGTGTATTCCGGCATCGTATTGATTTGATACGTAGCTCCCAGAACGAGGGCGGGGAAAGTGTCCATGATTCCCCTGTACACATTCTGTGTGCGTAGGCTGATTAATGGGTGTTCATAATAGTACGCCAGATAAAATGGTCCCCTCTTCACTAGTCAAGCTTGTGCGGGCAGTGTATTGAAGAGCCGTTTGTTTTTGAGGCTCCTAGAAGTCAGCCATAATTTTTTTTTTCGCGCGGGTGGTTGTGATCTTCCTGCGGATCAGAAGTTCCAGGGAAGAGGGTGGGAGCTCTGGAAGCATATCGTGGTAGAACAAATGCTATTGAGTGGCTTTCCGTTTATTGACACCCTCGTCTCCCTCTCGTACCTTTTTATAAGAGAAGTGGAGAGAACACGCTAGAAGTTGGAACCTCCTTCAGCACATCCGGATTGTGCGAGTCGACTAGCCTATTTGCCAGAACCCAGTGCGTTCAGAAGGAGGCTCCGTATTTGCAGTTGTATTCTTCGTCCAGCGACGTTAATATTTGAAACCAAGCCAGAAAATAGAAGTGTTAAAGCTTGACTCTTAATGTGCGAAACGTGCACTCAGAATAGGCGGAGATATTTAGAGTTACATCTCTCAGCCCACAAAAACACAAGCACAAATTTAAGCAAGGGACTGTGCTACACAAGCATGGCCGTTGAGAGCACGATGAGAGGCGGACACTCGCGAGAGATTTTATTCGGAATAAATCAGATACCTATATCTTGATGTGTCTTGCAAATGATTCTCTAAGTGCGTGCCAAAAACATGCGTTCTTTTAAAGGGAAAGCATTTCCTGGCTCATGAGTGGCGCGACAGGAAGCTGTGGACAAAAGCTGTGGACAGAAGCGGTAGAGAGCGTGGGTCTACAAGAACTGCATTAAAATGCAGTCGTAGCGCCATCGTGCATAACCCCCTCAAAACCGCCCTCGCAATCTACGACGCTTGGTTAGCAGATGGCGCGAAGGAAGTCGCATAGGCATAGAGTTCCTTGCTATTACCTAGAGGGAAAGCTGGCAGCACTGCACGTCAGCCACCATGGGCGCTCCAAGCATCATGGGGCGATGAGCTACTTGGTGCGGGAGAGTCCGTTTTTTTTTTCAGGAACACAGAGTGGTGTTACTGAGATGGTCGATTCTGTCTACCGCGTACCCCGCGTACGGGCGACTTCGGCACAAACGTAGTGCGCAAAAGCCATAGTAGCGAAAACGCAACAGCACACGACGTCTATAAAAGGTTTTTGTTTTCCGAAGTGCCACTAAAAATCCTCTTGAGGTCTTTAAGCGACAGCTTTTAAAACATATTTCTTTTTAAAAGTGCGCCTGTCAAACACTACGTACTGGCTTTTGTGGTCTGCAATACTTGTCCAACAGGAGAACAAGCCAACGCTTATTTTGGGCAAACTTTACATTTACGTGCTTTTCTGCTCGTTTGTTGCAATTTGTAGACAGGGTATTAAACGATAGGGCATTCTTGATTCTCGAAAAGCGTTTGTTTTTTCATTACATTTGGCCTAAATTTGTGGTTCTGCAGTCGGTGGCTCTCCGCCCCATGATGCTCAGAGCGCCCATGGTGGCTGAGGTCGTCTCGAATATGCTCCATGGATGCAAACTTCCATAGGCGAGGCGCTAGCTTTACCTCCAGTTAATAGTAAGAAACGCTATGCGCGTAGGTTAGATGATGGAGGCGATATGTCGGACGCGTTTAAAGGAGAAAGGACGCGCAGAGAAATGGTTTTACATTACTGCACCTATGTAGACTTAAGGGCTCCACTGGAGTTTTTTTTATACAATTTGATAAAAGTAGCACAAATGTTGTCATCTCTCTTCTTCATTATGAAAAAAAAACGTAAGCAAGCTAAAGTGCCATCTGTTCACGAATTCGCCTGGAAATTTCTGCTCTTACAGGCAAAGGTCGGCACAAGTTCTCACGCGCCGCCAAATAGAATGCTGCGTAGAGCAAGTGCAAATTAGCCCCTTTTCAGTTGTTTATCGAATACCGGTGCTCCCTGTGTCGTTCATATATACACAGGCCCGTATGGCGAAACTAAATTTTCCCATCGGTCAGGGCAATTTCATACACAGCCCAAACCGAACACCTGACGAACTGAGTGGCGTCACATTTCATGCATTCTCTATCGCTCCTTTCTTCGGAGGCGATTCGGGGTCACAATTCGTGGGGCAGGGAATACATACTGCACACCGTAGAGATTGGCTACATTGTCGACATTGTGCGACACCGTATGAATATAGCGGACAGCCTCGAGTCTAATTTTTTTTACTCGACTGTCAACTTCCTAAGGTGTTCTAGCCTTCAATACCTGCAGGAGCATCTCCGCAGAGCCACTACGGCGAGACAGTGAAGCCAGCATTCAGCATCCGACGAACCTGATTGCTGAGGCTGTGATGCGCCAGGCGAGAACATAAATGTTTCAAACCTCTCCTGACGAAGAAAGTACCAATGGCCCGTTTTACCGTCCCAGAATTAGCGGATTCAAATAGCTACAGGTCTTTTGGGACACATGGGTAATACATCCAGCACGTCTGACGTGTTGTTAAAGTCAGGCTAGTAACTAAAAAATGCAATCTATTCTGAACAGGTAATTCTTGAGGGGTTACCAGATTACGATCAATGCTGGCCAAAAGAGTACCAACAACTACAGTCACCACACAAGGACTGATGGAAATATCCTCGCGATGAACAAGGTTCTGGTTGTCAGAAGTCACAAAGTTTGACTCAAAACAAAATTCAAGCAGCTTCATAATATTGCACAGGGTCAAACGTCTGGTGTTTTGAAAACTAACGGCACCATTTCCTTCAATGCGAGACCTATCGACACGAAGCAGGGCAGCATTAGGAATAGAAAAGAAAAAGATTTTTGTAACTATCTAGACGACGCAACCCAAAGATAAGGGACGCTGTAGGAAGGAAACCACATCGCCATTGTTCTTTGTCGCGAATGGGTCTTTATACCAACGCCTTTAAACACATCGGGAAAAAGGGGCCAATCTCCCGTTGCCAGGTACCCCTCTCAGTCACTTGTTATCGAAAGGGCTTATAAAGTTTGCAGGTTTCTCACAGAAAAAAAAAACATTACTGTTTGTAGTTAGTAACAACGCTCGTCAATCAATCCAAAGACATGTCCTTGCAGAGTTATATCGCTTGAGCTTTTTCCTTGGAAGCCTGCGCTGTATTAGGCGCAGGGTTCTTTGTGACAGCTTTAGTGGCGTGTCGTTAAACATCCCAAACAGTGGTAAGACCAACCCTCCACCCTAGTCTGCTAGCAGAACGATCAACCCGTTTTCTTCAAAAAAGGAGGCAACCTCATGCACATTCATTTTCAAGCTTGATCATCCTTTGCTCGCACAAATCTGACGACTGGTAGTAGTCTGCAGCAGGCAGTCAAGACTATCTAGAAGAGACTTTTGACGGTCCTTGTCGTTTTCTCTGCGCTCCAACTGCCACTTTAAAGACAGAAGCTCGTGCTCTGGTACAGTAGGTTCCATGCTGAACTTCGGTCCCTTTTTTAGCACATCGGTTATTTTGGTTGGAGTTTGACGTCAGCAAATGCTATAACAGCACCGGCATATCCTTTTGGCTTACGCCTGTTCTTAGGAAGGCGCAGGAAAAGGCACTTAGACCTTTTAAAGCATGCCGGCCCACTACATACATCACCAGTGAAGCCCCTATACGAGGTACAAACGTTAGTTTTGCAACGAATTTACGTACCAATAAACGCATTCATATTGCTTGCTATCAGAGCACGATTCGATGGAAAACGGTGTTAAATGCGCCCGAAGTGGAAGTGTGAGACCAAGAAATCCGGCCGGATATTGTGCCCGGTACACTTTCACCTTCTTTGAATTCACAAGTCATCATTATATTTTTCTTCTTTCTGCGAACCTCCTACTGGAATTTACAGAAAAAGCGAACTGTAATATGCACTGAGGTCTATAACACTAGCTCCACAGGGACTGGTACTCGAACAGAAAAGTTCACGGTCACATGAACGTCGCTCTATGCACGCTGTCATAGACTGGCTGAACAGCAACAATGCACCGTCTTGGCCTTTTTGGGGTAAGAAATTAGACATTTCGGCGTCTCCTAGAGTGAGAACGTGCGTCATATGCATTAGCATATTAAAAGTCTGGCAACGCATCAGTCTGTAAAACAATTATGTATCTCTATGAATCCTTGCAAACACCAAGTTACTGTGCTCCCAAGGAGACCGGAGCTCCATACTGTGAGCTTCACAAATATTTCACGTTTTACCATATTTAATTGGAAGACATGCAAAAATGCAGGTGTTGTTGCCAATTAAGCTTTGTTCGTAGAAACCGACCATTAGAAACCAGCAACCACCTTCATTGTGAGGGAATAAACATAAGCACCATTAACAACAATATACTTAAGTCCTTTGTAACGGGAGAGTGAGCGTGTATGAAATTGTTTCATGTATTTAGAAATGCTCTTTCCATTGTAAAATTGTTGTGCTACCATGGCTGCCTTGTATATATTGACTTTTATTTGTGGCTCGAGAATGAGTGTATATTGTTTTTTGTATTGCATATACGTACTGACTGTTACACTTTCTAATGTATAAAGATGTATATTTCTAAATCTTCCACTGTATATGCCTTGTAAATAGGGGGCTCGAAGCTCACCAAGTGGAAACTGCCACATTTTTCTTCGAGCCCTCCTCGTCCTCCGTTAATCTTTTTCTGAGGAGGAAATAAAAGATTGATTGATTGATTGATTGAGCTAGACGCTATAGTTTCGATGGAATGGTATACACTTTTTTTTTCTTTTAGCTGACCTATATTCTCTGTTGAGATACATAGATACATTCTTCCGTTTTAGTGCGGAGGTGCAAAGGAATAGGAATGCTGGCCGAAAGTTGTTAAAATGTAGACGCTTTGGTTCTCGTACGGAAGCCTTGTTCATTCAACGAAAAGCCTTAAACCAAGACAAAACAAACTGCGACGCAGTAATCAACCGAAGCCTCTCCTTTGCGCTTGTAGGCGGAAGGTTATCGTCGTTGTAATTTAATGTTGTTGCTTTTTTCATTATCAGGGACTCGAGATATGAAAGGGAGAGCCAGTTCTTTTCTGTTCTGATTATTGATGTTTCATCCCAAGCGATAATGTGTGTCGCGGCTGCCATCTGTTCGGCAAGCACGTTAGAGCCAGTCTTTTCACTGATGATGTCGTATTTGTGTTCCCTGAATCGCCGTTTGAAGTTCCCGCTCTCGCCTCGGTCGGAATGGTCGCAGTGTGCGGAGGAATTCTATAAATTACGCCAGGAAACTTTTCTTTCTGTAGTCAGTCATTTAAGGCCAGCAACGCGTTCCTAAGCTTGCACGCTGAGGCGTGAGTGACATGAATACCGTAAGTGAGCCGTGCACCGACCAAAGACTCGCTGACGCTCCGTACATAAGGGAAGGCGGCTTGGGTGCGGCAAGGAAGACGAACCGATTGTGCTGGGCGTGATGACACCTTTAGATCGGTACTCAGAGAGATAACTCTTTAATGAAAAACAGAGATTTTAGCCGGCGTGAATATTCGCTGACATGATGCTCGGCGTAGGGGAGGAGTTCGGGAGTAAAGATAGAACAAGGAAGTGCTTGGGACGCCGCAATCCATGACCTCTCGGTGCACTGTGGTAGGTGAGAAACCCAATATTCAGATCTTGAGCATACTTTTTCGTCACGTCGGACGATGGAAGAAGGTACATATCGCTTTTGGTACACCGAAAAACAGGAAGAACAGCCGTATGCCCTTTATGCAGATATTGAACGAAAGGCGGCCGCAACATGTCTCAATCAAGAAGTGCAACAAAGGAAGACTGCCAGAAGGCTCGTCCTCGACACTGAACCGAATGAATTCTTCAGTGCTGTTCATGTGGTTTGTGAAAGCAGCCAAGCGTTCCTTTTGATTTTGCAGAAAAATAGTCGACGGATTGTACACAGACCTTTGGCTGTGGCTCGAATGCTGCCATCGCCCTATCTGTAATAGTTTCATGTTGAAGTTGGCGGTTGTTACCAAGACAGCCGGACCCATGATGGCCCCGTAAAACTCTTTGTAACTGCAACCTGAAAGACAGAGTATGAATTCTGCATGCAGAACTGTAACAGCTTTGGAAGCTGCGATGCGTCGACAGGGGTTCTCTAGCACAGTTCTTCGTCGTACTTTCGCGCTGACTGGTGCTCGTTCACTCAGATCCGCCAGAACACTAGTGAACAGCGACTTGATATGCAAGGGCACAGTAATTTTGTCGCAATCTGCCCATACCGTTTCGGTGAAATATAAAGGGTTACGTATTGAATGAGTGTGTTTAGGACCGGTAATGCCTTATACAAGTAGCGCGACAGGCGGCATAAGGGCGAACGTACAAAATCTACTCTCGGTTGCATCACGTCACTGCTTATGAATACTCGGGAGGGCATGTAAAGGTGGTTCAGATCCAATAAAGGAGCTTAAAGTGCAACGACTTGTGCTGCGGTAGAACAAATCGGAACGCTGCCGTAAGAAGACTCTGCAAGTCTCCTTCTATTTTGAGTCTAAGGGTCCCTCTTGAGCCGCACGTGTGTATTGCCGACTTGCATAACTTTCCTCCAAGAGGTTCACAGCACCGCCATGGGCGCAACTATCTCGAGTAACAACCGCCAACTTTATCATGGAAGCTTCAAAAGACCGTTAACTGGCCTTGTTCCAGTTGTGACCAACAGATTTCTACGATACATAAATGCTTCTGCAGTATCGAAAAGCACGCATTGTCTGCTATCAGAAACCACGTTAGCAGCACAGAAGACTTAATATAGTTCAGTTTCGAGGAGCATGGCGCATGCCATGTTTCATTTTTGGACATATACATTGAGCGACATAGATGCCACCTTTCGTTCAATGTCTGCAGAAAGGACCCATACACACAGGCCGGCATCTTCATTTCAATTCTGTTCATCCGATGTGCCACAAGCGTTCTGAGACTGCTTCCATTATCCAGGGTGCCAAATAAAATTTGAAGCTGCAGCTTCTGACCTATGCTGAGTGCGCCGAGAGCTCAACAAATGCACCTACTCAAGTACTTCTTGGATACCGTTCTACCAGAGGTCATCGCGCCCTTCAGAACCGTTTTGTCCTCCTTGCCAAGCCGGAACTAAGATCACTTATGTACAAGGCGTGAGCGAGTCTTTAGTGTTTGCTGTAGCACATAGCAAATGCATTTCCATCGCGCTTCAGCGCGAAAATTAGTTCACGATTGGTGGCCGTTAAAGTCGAACGAAAAGAAACATGTTTCTCGCACTTTCTAAAGCACCCGATGCAAAGAGCGAGTATATTTACATAGGTGAGATGGGGAACTTCGAAAGACGATGAGGGGATCACAAGAACGACGTCAAATATAAAAAAAATTGGCGGTGGTTTAGCTCTGGTTAAAGCGGGAGTGACGCGATAGTAACAGCTGGCTGAGTGGAATTCGGTCACGTGACAAACCTCGTGACGAACCACGTGATCAGCCACGGCGCCGCGCCGCCGGCAGCTGCTCCGCACCACGAGACAAACCACATGAGAGCGTGGCGGCGCCGCCACGCTGAAGGCTCGAAATGCTACCGTAATGTAGCTATCGCTACAAAAAGATTTAATATTGCGGAAAGAGGGGAAATGGCGACACACAATAACCTGGCTGCGCACAATGAGATGGCTGCCACTGTTACGTCTGGAGTCCCTGATAAACCTGACAGCAGAAACAAAGCAGTGTATTTCAACAGCAGTAATCTTCCACCTACGCATGCAAGGTGCCTGGACACATTACTGCGACGCTCTTATATGCTTCGTGATTTGGGACGCATGAACAAATGCCTAACATTTTTTACAACTTTTGGTCACCATTCCTTTTCAATACAGCATGAATCTACGATCCGACCAGACAAGCTGTCGTCAAACCTTATTTATATTTCTTTAGTGTGGTGGCTGCCGCTGCAGGTTTCTTTTCTGTTCCAGTTATTGACGGTCTGTTGTTATCAGGCGTTCACAAGTAGATGTTGCTGTGCACTCCTCCAACATAGCTTGCAAGCTGCTTACTTTGCTTCTCTCAAGCACTACAGTATATATTTTCTTAAATCACTGCTTTTAACTGTATTTTGTAGCGTACATAACGGTAGCATTTCCAGCCTTCTGCGTTGTGGCGCCGCCACACTGTGGCTGCGCCGCCACGCTCTCACGTTGTTGGTCACGTGGTGCGGAGCAGCTGCCAGCGGCACGTGGCCAAGGCTGATCACGTGGTTCGTCACGTGGTTCGTCACGTGACCAGGTTACACTCAGCCAGCTGTAGCAATCGCGTCACCCCAGGTTTAACCGGAGGTAAACCACCGCCAATTTTTTTCCGCACGCATTCTTGTCTTAGTATGCGTTTCCAGTACTCACCTTGTACGGATACACCTCCTCCAAAACTTTCCTGCTCTTCCATGTGCTGCGTCCGGTCAAATCTCCTGCATGGTCCATGTCGGCATCGCAGACGAACACTTGCGGGCCGCCGTAGTCGAACGCCACCAGCCAGTGCTTTTCCCAGCTATGTCCAGTCACTGACCGCGAAGAAGAGGCGAAGAAAGAAAGGGCCCGCGACCCGGGCTGCTGGATTGGCGTGCTGCAGAGGTACACGTTGCAGAGGTCTGAAGATCGCGTAGAATCGGACTTCTTCACGTGACCCGTCCACAGGCTGTGCCCCTCTAGAAAGACGATAGCTGGAGATTGGGCTCTTAATGACAGGGCTTGAAGAACTTTTCACAGCAGGTCTCCTGTGGTGTGGACGGGAAAACGAGATAAAAATGCACAAAGCATAATTTCGCGGTTGTGCTATTCAAGTACGTTTTTCACCAAAAAACCAATGCATGTTTCGATAATTTAAAACCAGCAAGACACCGTACAATCCACGTTTTGAAGCTTCCACGTCATAACGTGAAGTGGCTCTTCTTGTCTTGTTTCTCTAAAATTTTGCGTAGAACAATGTGCATGCATTTGGAATTTTACGGATTGATCTTTAGGAACATACCTCTAGGTCAGTAGATGCGCAGAAAAAAATAATGTCTGTGCCACAAATGAGGGCTGTATGGTAAAATGGCGAAAGTGTTTTCATTATTTTTTTCATGCTTCTATACTCGGCCACAATTGGACTACAGAATGCATTGAGAAATTTTTTCCAGCGACGCAAAAAATACAAGCAAATAAATAAAGGACTACAGGGAACAGTACAGGAAAAGAAGATCCCAAACCACGGATTGAAGAGCAGTAGATTTGTTAACGCCGGCCAGAAAATGAATAGTTCAACGGGACGGCCCGGATGGCGTCGCATTCTGGCATATCCCACCATAGACATGAAGCAGGAGACGAGACAGCGCATCCTGTATTATAGTGCCTCTCAATCATCATCATCATCATCATCATCATCATTATTATCAGCCAGACTATACGCACCGCAGAACAAAGGCCTCTCTTATACCTCTCCAATTAACCCTGTCCTGTGCCATATGCGCCCGCCTTATCCCCTCAAAATTCTTAATCTCATCCGCCGATCTAATTTTCTGCCGCCACCTGCTGCGCTTTACTTCACTTGGAATCTGGTGTGTTGCCAATAAGGATCATCAATTATGTTGCCTTCGCATTACATGCCCTGCACAAGCCCATTTCTTCCCATTGATTTCGACTAGGTAGTAATTAACCCACGTGTGTTCCATCACCCACTAAGCCCGCTTCCGGTCTATTAAAGTTACACCTATCATTTTTTCTTTCCATACCCTGCCAAATGCGCTCCACGCAGTTTTTATTCTTCTCCGTATCTCCCTATCTTCGGTCAATGCCTGCCCTAAGTAGACGTATTTCCTTAGCACTTCCTTCAGCGCGCTACCATTTGTAAACTGCTGTTCTCTTCGGCGAGTGTGAACATTACTTTGGTTTTCTGTATATTAATCTTTAGATAAACAATACTGCTCTGTCTGTCTATCTAATGGAATGTTTTGCAGTTCAGCATCTCCTTAGTGACTTAGCAACGCGATATCATAAACGAATCGCTGATTTCTAAGGAATTCTCCGGTGACTCTTATCCTCAACCACTCCCGATACAGGCCTCTGCACACCTCCTGTATTCATCCATATATCTCCTTACTTGACACTCTTTCGTATTGGAAATTTATTCCTGACTTTATGCAGGACTATCTGAGCTGTGCAACCGCTGTGGATATGTTCAAGTATTTTTGGTAAGGCTCTTGTACACCCGGATTCCGCAGTGCCTGCAGGACTGCTAAAGTTTCAACTGAATCAAATGCTTTCTCGTAATCAATAAAGGCTATATATAGAGGTTGATTATATTCTTGGCATTTCTCTATCACCTGAGTTGCAGTGTGAATGGGGTCTGTTGTGGAATATCCTCTACAAAAGCCTGCCTGGTCATTTGGGTCGTCGAAATCTAAGGTTGTCTTGATTCTATTAAGTATTGCTTTAGTAAATACCTTGCAGGCAACAGATAGTAAGCTGATCAGTCTAATTTTTCAAGCCCCTCACGTATCCTTTCTGATGAATTATTATTGTGTTAGCGTTCTGCAGAGCTTCTGGTACGCTCGAGGTCATAAGGCATTGCGTATACAGGGTAGCCAGTTTTCGTACCACAATCTCCCCTCCGTCCTTCAACAGATCTGATGTTACCTGAATCTAACCAGCTGCTTTCCCTCTTTTCGTTGCTTCTGTAGCTTTCTTTACTTCATCTTTAGTTATTGTCAGATCAAGAGAAGCAACGCGGACGTATTGTCCACCGTCCATTCGCAAGGTGGCATGCTGCGGCGAGCTCCCGCATAACGCCCCAGTCGGGTGCACCGCATTGAGCTTCCGCAGCAACCGCGACGCGCCGCGGTCGGCTGGCTTCCTGCAGAATATAGGCATCCGGAACTTGTGTTAGTAAAGAGCGCTCTACGTCAGGTGATACGAACACGGTTGGCGAGGTTGGACAGCCACCGCCATAGCTTAACTGGCAGAGCCCCGTACGCGATAAACGGAAATCGTGGCTGCCGATCCTACTGGCACGACGTTGTTGTATTTCCTTTCTAATGTTTATGCGAAAGCAGTAATCTGGAGGTTCGGAGCCTAGTGAAATCCACTATTGTATGTTCGAGAAGCTGGCCTAGAGTTAGCGCTCCGGCCTTCGTTTTGTTCTTGCTGCGTCTAAAGAGATGCAACATACCAACGATGAGGGATTGGTCATAATTTCGTGGAGATTCGAACAGTAGAAAAAATCTTCCAGATTTACCTCAAGTGGCTCATCAATAAAAATAGAGAAATTTGAAAAAACAAACAACGAATTATGAGAGATTTTCATTTCATTTATTTTATTCTCAGGGCTTTCGCAGTAAAGAGGGGCAATTGGAATGAACATCGAGGAAACAAAGAAACACGGACTAAACTAAATTAATTTTAAAGGAATAATCATAATATATAAATTTTGAGAGAAGTAAAGGCAACGAAGAGTTAACACGAATTCTCGGTGACGAACCTGCGATGAAGCTCACATCACTGCTAAAGGCCACACCCTTTAAAGGTTGCACCGAAGGAGAGGGAGACATGAAAAGTAAACGGCAGCCATAACTGAGCAAGGGGAATTTGCAAAACGTTATCTCTATGCCGTGAAAACTGCCGACAGGAGAGGATTAAATGGTCTAAGGATTCAACGTCCCCGCATGACGCACATAATTTCGGCAGCGTGAACCATGAACGGCGTAAATAAAGGAATCGGCAGCGGAACAGCGTGATGGAAACCTTACATTGCATTCACGCACATGAAGGAATGTTCTGTGGGAACTTCAATTGCTCATAGTCCGCTGTATCAAGGATGGGCTCATGGCTCAGGTTCTGGTGTACTTGGAAACGTTCATATCGGGACGTGGTCAGGAGGCTACGGTTTGGAAGGACGCAGAAAACAGGCCCATTGATGGCTTTTGCTGAGAAATTGACCGTCAAATTTGAATAATGCTATAGTGTCCTGGAATCCACTGAAATCAAACTTCATGCTCAAGAAAGGGCACAAAGTGCCTTAGGGACCGGTAAAAAAGACGCGCTGCTAAGACTGAGGTACAGTCCGAGGAAATGATTACGTGTTATAGCGGGGAATTTTTTTAAGGACCAAACGAACAGCGACAAATTCAGGCGGAATTAATTGACGTATAATCAGAGACCGGGATGGAATAACTTCAATCTATTGCGTGGGGATAAACACTTACTGCTGCGTTTTCGCCATGTTGAGTGCCATCTGTGAAAGAAATTACTTGGCTCGGATTCTGGAACAGATGTTCTTCCAGGAGACCATTTAGCACACTGCCAGTCAAGTTCTTTGCACGCTGCTGCAGCGTATGGTCAAAGCAAACAGCAGGAGCAGCTGACACAATGCTAATGCATTGCACGGACCTAAGCGAGACTTTAATCCTAGACAACAGGTAGACTGTAAACGCATCAGGTAGCATTGCGGCCAATGTTTCTCTAGAAACAAAGCTCGGTTAGTCAAAAAATTGGTGGAGCCACTCCAGGCATAGGCTGAAGTCCCTTCAAGGAGGTGCGCAATGTGAGGAGCCGGTCGCGAGTGTTCATGTCTCGTACGCGGGCTTCCAGAAAGAGGGCACAATTTCCCACCGATTTTGGAAAACCTAGGTGAAGCCGTAGAGCGCGCCTCTCCAAAAACACCAGGTATTGAAATTTGCATCTAGGAAAACCGGAGAACAGAACGCGGCCGAACTCTACAATTGGTTTTACATAATGCCGAGAGAAATATAAGAGTGTTTCTGCAGTGTTTGCACACACGAAATTTCTTACTGCTGATTGCCGTCAGGTGACCGAGAGCCCGCTCACCTTTCGGAACAATACTTTTCATACGAGGTAGTTTGTCTAAATCAGGGTCGTATATTGCGCCTGAATATTTTATGGACTCATTTTGTGCGATTTGGGTGCCGCCATACAGCAGACAGATACGAAGAGGGGACGCCAGTGGATAAACAAGAACGGAAGATATGTTAACGTTAAGAATTGATTGTAACTTGTACAGCATTGAGGTAGGCTCCCAGGGCATTGAGGTATAGTTGCAATAGCCAGTGCCGTGAATGAATATCTCTGCTTGATACGTAAAAGGCTATGTCATGCGCATACACATACACTTTGATGTCAACACTAATAGATATGTCCCGCGTGAGTGTGTTAAAGAGGAAATGTGACAGTACCTGTCCCTGAGGCACATCTGTAGTCTGCGAAAAGGTTTTGGAAATAAAGAAAGCGTCAGAAAAGGAAAATTTAATCTTTTAGGAATTGCTCTGCCCATGCAAGAGCGTAAAAAGCTGGCCGAATGTCGTCAAGCTTCCCAAGTAGATCAAGTGATCGGCCCAATATTGGAGATGTATTGGTAAACGCTGGTGCTACATAGAACCAATGTGAAACCTTCCTGTTCCAATATTAGGCCAATTACGTGTGCTGCTTTTGTTGTTCAACACTATTGAATTCTGTACAGCCTTGCAGCCCTAATTCGGCTTTCCAAATCTAAAGGAGCAGTCCAGATCGAGCACTCTCGTCAAAACCCTAAGCGAGAAGCACTAAGGCTTGTAATGCCAAAATGTGATTATTAGACGGCTGTGAACAGTGCGTTCAATAAGTTTTCCTAAATTAGACAACGGGGAAATTTGCCGAATGTAATTGATTGCAAAACCCTTGTTAGGTTCTTTAAGAAGTAAAATTATTTTCGCTATTTTCCATTCAGGAGGGAGCCAAGCTGTCTCAAGGGACACATTAAAAATATGTAATACATCAGAGGTAAAGTCTTAAACAAGAGACTTCAAAATACTGATACCGACCTCGCTGCATTCAGGAGCTGCAGGTTTGAGGTCAGAAACTATTAAAAATAATTCAGAGGGTCGAGCCGCAGTGTAGTCTGCGCGCGGTGTGGGTAGGACGAACGGAACCACCAACCGCGATTGAAAGCCCAGAGTAAAGCGTTTCGCTATCTAGTCAAGTTGATTTTGTGCTTCCCGGGGCGGTAACATAAGTGAATTTTACATGAGAGCACGGCGAATTGTGGCTGCATTCCATGAACCGATACAAAGCTATGAGATTATTTGTGGGGAATAGATTACTGCTCAAATTCTTATTGTGCTCCTCCTTCCTTCGCCTTATGAATGCTCCTTTTAAAGACGCCGCGAAAAATTTGTAATTTGTCCAATTCAGCGGGCAGTGATTACGAGAGAGACTCTTCCAGGCAGCTATTCTATCTCGATATGTTCTCTCACACTCATAATTCCACCACAGAGAGAGCTGATTATTTTTCACTAAAGATTGCACTATCAACACAGAACGCTCAGTGGTGACTTACATGGAAGTGAAAGCTTGTTGAGCAGGATCCATGTTATCAAATGATGCAATCGAGGAGAAAGAGGATTGCAGAAGTTTTCTGAAAAGTGCGCGGTTGACGAATTTCTGTAAAAAAAAGTCGCGCTAAGGGGACAGGCTACTATGATGAAAAGTTATCGGTAAATGATTACAGGAAGTGCCACAACCCACTGCAGACCACGAAGAGACCTTAACTCCGTTCGCTGCCAATGTTAAGTCAATGACGGACTGAGAATCGGCACGCATGTGACTAACTCCTGAACTGTTGCACCTGCGTACGTTCCTTGCCAAAGAAGCTGCCCACATTCATCTGTACGGAAATTCCAAATTACGCGATGAGAACTGAAATCGCCAGCTAATGCCACTCTGAAGTTAGAGCGCAAATATTGTTTAAATAATCTGTGCTTTAGTCACCTGAAGAAATGTAGACTTTATCAACAGTAAGTTTAGCACAATGTGGAATTGCGATAATAACAGCCAACAGTTAGGAGTCACATCTTAGAATGTGGTGTGACATATGCGCCCGATGAAATATATTAGATGAAATAAATGTTAAATAGCAACCACCCCGGCCATAATTGCGATCGGCTCGGAATACTCGAAAATATTTAAGAGAGAATGGCCTAATAGGAGTAAGCCAAGTTTCTTGATATAAAATTGTCTGGTTCGAATTGGGAGACAAGGTTCTGTAAATCTTGAAAAGAAGATGCAACTGAACAACAATTGCATTGAAGTTTTTTAACCCTGCCATGGTTACTGTAAAAGCAGAGAGGCTGTTACAGCCTTCTTTAGCACATCAGATTTATGTGGATTACGGGGGAACATTTCTTGCTTTTGTTATTTGGGTGGCAGTCTTCGACTCAGTGGAAGGAGCTCAATGTTTCTGGAAAGTGCTCGCCATCTGGAAGTCCGAAGTGCAAACGGTAGAGAGGCCGGTATCCCCGGCGTCATGTAAAGGCACAGACGAGGACGCAGCAGGAATAGGAAGGAGTCTGGGGAGAGTCACCAGGGATTCTATGGGAAGGACTATTTGGTGGAGCGGGAAAACCAGCAGGTGAAGGAGCAAAACTGACTAGAAATGACCTTTGAGAGTGGCTCAGTGAAGGTAGCCAACACAGGATCCGCAACGCCTGCTAGCGCCTTCTCAACGGCTGAGACCACAGACTCAATCAGTACTGCTTCGGAATCAGACCCAAAGACCTAGTAAGGCCCGCATAACGATGCCTTTTCCTGTCTAATAGTTCATAGTCATCAGTTCCGGAGCACCTTCTCTGCTGAAAGACGTCCAACACACTCTGCTCATCAGAACATTTGGGACAGCCGGCATCAGCGAGATGAACGCCGCGACAGAGATTGCATAGATCTTCAAATGTCTGATGAATAGTTGTCGCCGCAAAGTCGGTAATCCATCGCAGATTTGCAAGCTTCGTTGCTATGAGCAAAGGGCCAGCAATTTTTGAATTTGAAAGAACGAGGCTGAAGTGATTCGAAACGGTATACCATGGGTCAAACTTTAAGCTCAGGGGGGCACGGATATCCTGAAAATGTTATCACGAGCTCTGTCGGTACACGAGAACCATTTGTATCTCTGGTACAGCGGAATACCGATAATACACCAACACAAGCGTCCTTAAAACCCTCACGCAATTCCTGAGGAGAGGCCGATGGGTCCACTCCGCGGGTGATGCCTTTTGAACAAGCGAGTTGCTCTGGTATTAAAGGACTACCCAAAAACGACGCGCATGATGTGCAATGCAGGAAGTACGCCATGCACTGCACATCCGAGGCTCGGCGCAGAATGCCCTTCCGGCCGAAATGACGCACATCAGAGATCTCCAGGTGGCGGCCGGTAATAGCCTTCAGCTGCCTTCAGCTCCGTCTACAGTAGGAATAAGCGCCACTGGAATGTCACTGACGCCGATCCGTCCGAATGATTGCAGAGGCGAAATTTGGCCCAGCAGGCTGGCGAACCAGAGGGCCGTACTCCAAGCCGGGGACGCTAGAGACATAGATCGAAGCCTAAGATGACATTTAACCTGACTACAGTTTCAGCGATAAAAAACAGCACCTGGCCATAACTTCAGCACGTGAAAGGACCCACCGTAGAACAGAGAAGAGGGAGTCCAGTGGAGGCAACAAGGTCGAATACAAGAAGAGTGGCGGGAGCCGGCAGGTTCGGGTCGGCGGTCTTCTTTTTCACGTCAGTAAATATGGCATATACCTACGCGGGGAGATTGGCCAAGGTACAGTGGAAAATGCCAATGAAGTATTTTCGCGAGGTAAAATAGACGTGAGAAGACGGAATCAACATAAAAATTTGAAAAATTCAAATGAAAAAGAAATATGAATTATCAGGAATTGAATTAAGCATTTTTGGACATGCGACAGAATTTTGTATACAGCTAACATGGTTATCGATCAATTGCACTTATGTTATCATGAAGGTAGCCGCAAACACTGCTTAACGGGAATCCCTGTGCGCTCGCACCGAACGAGAGAAGAACTGGAAAAGACAGAGGGGGTCGTAACCTGGAAAGAGGGACCTCCATGTGCTGCTTTCCCTGAGCAGCGAACCGCCGGAAAGAGAGGAGAATGCTTTCCTTTTAATTTGTGGAGTCGATCAACAATCTTTTCTGCCTGTTTGATGGGGTTATAATCTCTCAAGCAACTGTAGCTATGAAGGGTGTCGGTGGAGGTGTAAGTGATCCTGGTGTTCGGTTGCTGGCGTTATAGACGCGGGTTAGACCTCGACCGCGAGGGTCGTTATTGGATGGAGGCGAAATGCCAGAGACTCGCGCACTGTGCGATGTCAGTGGACTTTAAGGAACCCAGGTTTGTCTATATCCCATAGAACAGGCAGGAAAGATCATCGATCGACTTCAGAAATTAAAAGGAAAACATTCTTCTTTGCATCTCTTGGATTTGGTGGCTGTTAACTTCGCTCTTAAAAATGTCCTAACAAGTTCCTCATTTTCATACACTTTTCTGCTCAGTTATTTTAGCGCAGTAAACAGAGGCTATTCAGTAATAAAAATACCTGTTTTTTGGCTGACAATTTACATGATCACAGCAATATCGGCGATCCATCTCGCAATTTATTCTTCTTCTTCGTCGTTCGTAAGGCATGGCATTCCGGAACACTGCCTGCTCTTCGTCGTCTTCTACGTGACATTAAATCCGGAGGCTCAGAGCATAGCAATATCGTCTAGTGTATCTCCTACAAGCTGGCCTAGCGCGAGCGGTCAGTCCCGTGGCACTACCCGCTGATCGTCGTCTTCTGCGTAGCAAAAATAAATCCATTCTTCCGCACTGAGTCAGACATTGCAAAAATTCTCTGTAGATTATTTAACCCACCATCTCCCTGGTAGGTGATGATCACATTGCTGATTTTCCATTGACCAACCGCTGCTATGGTGGCTAAGTGATCCTGGTGTTGGGTTGCTGACGCTATAGACGCGTGTTAGATCTCGACCGCGACGGTCATCATTCGCTGGAGGCAAAAAGAGAGTCGCGCACTGTGCAATGTCAGTACACTTTAAAAAACCCCAGGTGGACTAAATTATCGAAAATTGAATTACGGTGCCCCTGATAGCCACAGTCGATTTGGGACATTAAAACCTTATAAACCAGACAGAAAAGATCATTGATCGACTTCACAAATTAAAAAGAAAACATTCTGCTATGCAAATCTAGGTGTTGGTGGCTGTTGACTTTGCTCATATGTCCTAACGAGTCCCTCATTTCTGTACACTTTGTTGCTCAGTTATTTTAGCGTAGTAAGCAAAGGCTTATAGAAATATGCAGTACTCAACAGATCTGTTTTTAGCTGATAATTTTCATGATCACCGCAATTTGCATTTTCTTGATCATCCATCTGATCTCCGAAGCACGAAAGCGTGAGAGTACCATGTGACTGTTATACTAGAACCGTTATGGATTCAACAGGAATGTCAGGAAAAATACTTGAACCCTTTCAATTATTTCAACGCTGTGAAGATAAACGACATATTGTGCTGAAGAGAATATGGCGCATATTCTTTTAATGATTTCGCTTAACCGACGTGCGTTATTCACAAAAATATGCTCATCCCCCTTGCGGCGCCATACTGACGAGAGCAACTTGTACAGGCGTCCACAAACTTGTCTAGAACGCACCAGCAACGTTATGTATTGAATGTTAATGGCAAAAACCCTTCTCGCTGGGCTGGGTGTAGCTTTGTGGTTGCCGGCATGTAAACTCTGATTTATGCGTCCATGTTTGCACAATAATGCGGTGTTTTCATCTCTATGCCCCTCTCAAGAACGCCCCTGCATTTCCAGGTGCGAGAGTGAAGTTGTCTAGACAGACGTGTAGGCGTATGTAACACAGCGAGGTGGTATCTAGCCTGATCATTCTTGGCGGATTAAAATAAATTGCAAGGAATCTCTGCAGGGGCTTTCAAACGCTATGCTTATAAAAGAGCAACCCAATTCATTCAGCTTTAGATAGTTCGTAGTGGAGACTTCTGGCGTTACTCACTTGCAGTGATGCCGCAGTAAAGGCTGTTGCAATTAGAAACCTGTCCTTGTTATACCTACGGAGTGTCGGTTGATGAACGCGGTACCGTTCCGTACGCTTGATGAAACCTGTCACTAGAAGCAGGCTCGTAGTAGTGCTTGTTGACCCCACCGCTTACAGAGACAGCAAGATAGTGGTCGCCCCCTAGAGGTAGTTCGTATGAGACATCAAGTTCCTGGTTTCGCCTCGCTGATGCAATGCATCGAAGAAGCGGTGCGGCAGGAGATAGCGAAGGTTGCACCGGGGAGTGATAGGGCTATGAGGAAGAGCCTGATCTTAGGGCAAGATAAAAGCCCCGGGAGAAAGGGCAGTTAAAATCTGTGGCTTTGCAGACGCTAGACGGTGGGAACTCTTTAATGTTAAAAAAATGCATCAGATAGGTGATAACACCGGTTTTGATGGCTTTCAAGTATCTGAGCAATGATTATCTCAAGAGGTGTAGACGTGGCTGCCACAGTTTGACCCCAAATATGACCTTCCGGCGGCTGTCTGATGCCCTGCACTCCATGAAACAAAGCGTGTCAAACAGCAGGAGAGCCAGGCCTTGATTACTGCGTTCCTTTATCTTAGGCGGTCTTTGTGTCCGGGTTGCTGGCGCGAATTTTTCATACAGTGCGGGTGTTCTTGAGGCTTGGCGTACTCCACAGCTGCTGTTGGCGTGGAAGTAGCACGTAACATGAGCTATGTGTGCTTCGTCTCTATGCTAACCTGTCTCTATTGAAATAAAATTTAAATCAGGAACGAATTTCTTAGACGGGTAGGCTTGGTGCTGCGTCTAATTTTGTGCCTAAAGCCAATATATACCATTGCGGCCATGTAACTGGCGACTGGTTCCAGCCCCCTAGAAGCAGTTCAATCGTTGGTAAAATAAGTACAAAGCGTCGTAAACACGGATAAAGATTATTCCTTTGCTCTTTATAGGCTCCGTATTCGTAGCGGAAGAACCCTGCACAGTCCTCTGAAATCAACGGTATTCAGCTCAAAACCACTTCGCCTTGCTGGCGCGCGTGTGGTCTTGTTTTGAGAAAATCGAATGGTGCATTATGTTTTTTTCACTCGCTTAGCTACTACACACTAGAGTCTGTTAGCACGAAATGAAGGTTCCCTTAAGCACTGCAACCCACATATGGAGAGCACATTCTTTAATTCGACGGGTAGTTCCGTTACCATGTTTAATACAGTCAGAAAAGCGATATCTTTGCTCTTGGAAGAGAGTGCTTCTTTACAGGTCATATGCCCATAGCAACATTTCCAATAAGTGTACTAGAAAGAATTAAGAAAATTCAAGGAATTTCGAAAATAAACGTTCAGTATGGCGAATGCCTCAGTGGATGGTTTTTTTGAAAGCTTTGGCAACACGCGACAAAACAATTCACTTGAATCAACGCGAAGTGGATTTATAATGCTCACGTGAAACAGCTGGCCAGCTTCGATCATTTGTATCCCGCCATTGCCCAAGTTTGTAAAATAGAACCTGGCTCGAGTCACTACAGAATTCACCTAACCGCATACGAATTCCACTGAAGTATAAAGAAGCTTCATATTCAGCGAAAAAAAAAGGACTCTAACCCATGGTGCGCCACAAGTTCTCTGCATTACTGTAGACGCGCTGCGTCGTTCTGAGGCGAAAGCCTGTAATGGCTGTTCGTTGTCTGTCTGTCGGCCCGTTCGTCCGGCCTTCTGTTCGTCCTGCCGGCCATCCGTCCGTCAAAAATTACGGACGGAGTAAATAAAAATAATAAATAATAAAGAGTAAAACATGACACAAAATATTGACACTAAACACTAAAACATGACACTACACAGAACAAATAAAAACAGAAAAAAATGCAATGCCTACAGGCGCCGTGGAAAAAACCACGTTCTAAAAAGTTAAATGCATTTCGCAATCTTGCACGCAAGCAGACTAAAGTCCCCTCAGTGCCCTGAGACAGAATTGCCCTCAAGTTTGTGCGAGTTGCTAACCAGTATTATTGCCTTAAATGCATTTTCGGTAAATGCCTCTAGGTCAAAGACCTTGGCGTGAAGGCCTTTGGAAAGGCCACACGACGAACAACTTCATACAAACAGCCGCTTTAACCAAGCTACCGTGTCACATCCGGCTATCACTTCCGGTTAGGTTGGGGGCACCCCCCCCCCGCACACACACACACACACACACACACACACACACACACACACACACACACACACACACACACACACACACACACACACACACACACACACACACACACACACACACACACACACACACACACACACACACACACACACACACACACACACACACACACACACACACACACACACACACACACACACACACACACACACACACACACACACACACACACACACACACACACACACACACACACACACACACACACACACACACACACACACACCCTACCCCTTACTGAATGCTTACTGAATTTTTCAGACCTCTTTCACGGTCAACGATGACAACGCCGGGTTTCGTTGCTGATAAGCCATATAAGGCGCTTCGCATTAATAATGTGTTCATCCCTCCTCGTCAATCGGCCGCTGCTTCCGAAGGCTATCATTTGGTTGCATGGCAGCGACACAAGCATTGGTCGTTCTTTGTTGGTCGTGCTGTTCACTGGTCGAAACTGCCGCAGGTAACTGTTGTCGACTTTTCTTAGCTGTTCTTCAAATCGACGCGGCCAACTTCTTTTTTCACTTTATGTAGCGTCAGTTCCCGCGTTTCTGTCCGTTTGCCTCATTTTTCGGATCCGCGTCTAAGCTTTTTGCCTTTAGGTCAACGCAATAGTGCCCTTAAGCCACTGATTTATGCAAGTGAAAATGCTTACTGGATAAATGCACACCTGTATTCGGATGACAGCCAAATTGCTACCGCCTCCGAAAATATATATATATATATATATATATATATATATATATATATATATATATATATATATATATATATATATATATATATATATATATATATATATAAAGTAGGCTTAGCAACGATAGGAATACCTGGAAGTAGGAGATTTCAGAGCAGTTTTCAGATGTTGTATTGCACCTGCGATGTCATCTCTTCGTGCTGAACAACCAAATTCATCCTAGTACAGGTTGTGAAAGTATGTAGCGTTATTTCTAAGGCGATCTATATTTGAAAACACCTACGCATGGGAGGGATTCCTCGCTGCGGGTGCGGAACGGGAGCGTTGCCCATAGAAACGACTAGAAGCAAAACTTTCCGAAACATTTTTCTCGTTTCACAGAGTACTCTTTGAGGCGGCTGTTTGTTAAAGGAGTACAGGCACCTAATTTTGGTGGCATGCATTCTTCTCTGCAATGACGCGGCAGACGCTACCGTGTGTGAATCTCCATGTGATATGCGCCTAGGACCGATAAATAGTTTATAATCAGATTTTTTCTGTCCTACTGTTTCGGTTTCAAAAGCTTAAAGACGGTTATTACCTCAAAGACTGATTCTGTGTCACGTGAGGCATGAAAAAACGTCCATATAATCGCTGATTCATCGTTATAACTTACTGTAGTGCTCAAGCCAGCCTCTCTCAATTGCCAGAATGACAACGAATGTGGAAGCAGCGATTATATTGCTGTTAATTCAGTGTCTCCCGTGACCTGTAAGCACACGTTGATGTCACAGTCCTCATTCGACTGTTGAACCTGAAACAGGACAAAAATAAATGCGATTATAAATTATTTAGCGGTCCCAGCAGAATACAAGGTTGTAATCCGTGTATGAGAATGACTTACGCATTATTACAAACAAGAAAACACGCACCCAGAAGTTAGATGCCTATACTTATTTAACAGTTGGTGATTCCTTTTAAGAAGAGTGTGACAAAGGATGCTACGTACCCTGAGAGGCGCTCTGCCCGCTCGGTGTTACCAGATGTAATGTGCCTCGCATACAAAACTGTTGTTAGAGCGGTAATTGAATACGCCAAAATAGTACGTGATCCTTACACCTAATCCAGTAGTCCTAAGATAGTATACAGCGACTTGCTGCAAGGTTTATCTTTTTTCATTTTTTTACCAGAATTCTGTAGGAAAGCTCAACTTCCGTCGCTAGAAGCAAGAATCAAGTATGAAAGATTGAAATTCCTTTTACCTCGTTAGTAGCAACATTCTTAAAATTAACAAATAAGATAACTTTGAAATCAAAACTAATGAAATATCAAGGCATCGCCATAGTAATCTATTCGATTACCGGCCGTACGAAATTTACTTTATTTATTTTTATTATTTTTATTTATGACATACAGCAGGCCGTGAGGTCCAAGCAGGAGTGGATTACAGAAACAGATCACAAATTGAGCATAAATGCCAAAATGCAAACAGAACACGAGCCGCGGGAAATGACATGAAAAGGCAAAAAAAAACAATCTAACACAAGAAGCAGAAAAATAAAGAAAACAAAACTAACAACAATATGATTGTTGTTACGTTGTTTAAAGCTGCAATGACTGAAACTCTCTTCCAGACTCCGCTGATTTGTCAACGTCGCTAACTACTGAATACTTGCAGCAGCTAGATAAGTTTGTGTCTGGCATTAGCCCTGACGTTTTCTTTGTTATGCAGCATATACAAAACGCTGTTGCGGTAATGCTTTGCGTATGCTAGCTTGTGGTATTCAAAGCTATCACAAAAGTAACGAATAATCTCTTATACTTTCGTTTGCCACAATTAATGATCGCTTCTTTAGTATGTACCTGCCAACAAACCCATCATAACTCCTGTTATTTGCCTTCTGGTATACCTGTGATTAAGGGCAAGGGATTGTGAATGTGGCTTAGACACTTGCGGCAAGACCTGAAAGGTGCTCTTTTTAAAGGGTTGGTGTAAAACACATATTTCAATGCATCCATATCATGGTCAGTTGGATAAAAAAAAATGCCACATTAGTGGTGAAATTTAAATGTTGTAAGTCTAAGCAGAGAGAACATTTTTGTTATGCCCCCCCCCCCCCCCCCCAAGAAAAAAAAAAGGGGGGGGGGGTTTCGTGTAGCCAGATATCGCGAGGCTCTTTTATTGGTGCATGCTCTATCGACTTTAGACCAAAATGCAGAAAGAGTTCTCGCAAAAAAGGCTACAGCAGGCGCTGTTCCTTTTCCTGGCTGGGTCATTTGCAACAGCCATAACTGCAGTAAAAATCACCTTAAAATAAAGAACAACTTTTACAAGAGTATTGTGAAAAGAAACGCATATGTGGATACAACAAAACAGAGGTTGATAGATACTAAACCAGAAATGAGAAACAGCTTTGTGGCTTTGAAAGCTTCACTTGTCGCTAATTTCTGGCGTAGCACAATTTACCACTTTTGGCCAGGGAGAAATTGCGTAGCATTGCACTGTCTGCTGCCTTTTCGCACGTTCCATCATCGGTTTTGCTGCGTGACGATGCGGAGGCTGACAGCGTTAACCCACCAAGAAGGCGACGATATGTTATTTGTTATAATAGGGTTTCTTTAACAAGGAAACATGTGCTGACCGGACGTGCGCCGCTATTTATCATCGTAAATAATCTCATGATACGCATATGCTTCCGTCTGAAGGACTAAAATGTAAGTTACAGAAACGACAATCCAAAATCACTCGTTTCAGGTGTGTCATATACACGCGCAAGCACAGCACATTATCATAATCAGTACTATCAGCACATCGGAAACAGGTACCAGCTTGAGTGGCCAGGTCACTGATAATTTGTTTAAGTTGTTGCATTCAGAGCCTCACTAGTCGAAAAGCATCCAATCAAAGAGCGATAATTGTTGGGTGACATAACGCACCTGCGTTTCTTATCCGTTTTTTTCCTTATAAGAATGATATGCGGACCGGTTCCCAGTTTTACTTCACTCAGGAGGATTTATTGGGCTCGAGAAAGAAGCAAAGACCAACTCCCCCAGGAGAGCGGCTAGCGACAGCTCTGTTGACTCAGTGCAGAAACGCGCGCTGCAAGACATCAGAGCTCTTTGGGGAACGCCCTGAACAACGTAGAGCCTTCAAGAGGGATCTTCGAAGGCGTCTCGATCGCTGCATTCGCTTTCATCGCTGGTAACGCAACGGTGTGGGAGAAGTAAGCAAGAGGTCATGTCTCTTTGGCGGCAGCGGTTGGCGTTCCGCGTAGAGTACCGCGGCTTTCCGGAATGGAAGACGGTCGAATTTCTGGACGAACTCGAGACGACGCAGTTCTGCAGATGGTGCGGCCTGGTCGCCCCTGACTTGTTCCTGCTGTCCTGCCGGCACGTCATCTGCTATCATTGTCACGAGGAGGCATTCAAGGTGCCGAATGCAGAGTGCGTGCTCGACAGCGAACAGCTGTCTTCCGACCAAACCTATGCGTTCTCGAACAATGTTACCGACAAGGCGGTGCGCTGTTCCAACCGTGGTCTGGGTTGCCAGCATGTTGGCCGCTTGATAGATTTGAACAAGCACTTACGTGAAACATGTACTTTCGAGGAGACAACGTGTTTCAAGTGCAATGGTAGCGTAGTCAACAAAGACATGCGCCACCATTTTTACGCTTGCGGGGATCCAGTGGGAATATTTCTACGGGCCAGCGACGTGCAGGTTCTTGTGGATCAAATAGAAAATGCCCGCCAAAAATTGGAACAAGCAATGACTACTTCGCACGTTCCCTTTGCAGATTCGCTGCGTGTGGCACTGGATTTCGTGAGCTTTGTGTTCGCCAGGGTCAAGACTCAACTTTAGCCAGCAAAGGCCAGCGAGGACTTCTCTGATTCCAAATAACGACTCCCGGGAGCAGCGGAAGAGTGCCAGTTTCATGGTCTCCTGACTTCAACAGAAATGTTTAGAGCAAACAACGCAGCCGCGAAGATGGCACGTATATCACCGAACTCGTGATGGTTTCAGATTGATCCTCAGGGCTGAGTCCCCAGCATTGAAAATTTATCTGTGCGTGACTAACAAACTCTTTAAGGATTGTTTTTACCATTCGAAACAGACTTTCTCAGAAGTGCTTGTGATTGTTCTGGATTCTCGCTTTTTTTAAAACTGTCGCCGTAGGGTGCGTCAGCGGCCAGTGCAACGTTCTGAAAAGTTTTCTTTGCTAATAGTTCTGCAATGCATTGTGTCAGAATATTCTAGAAATGTTTGGAAATCTCGATACTCGTGCTATAAAAAACTCGTGTTCTTTTTGCGATGCTAGCATGTGCGAAAAAGTTTCTTTTGTCGTTATCTTTGCGACCTACCATCACTTATTCTGCTGTATATGACGGTATCAATGCTTTTAGTTTCAACCTGCAATTTCTTTTACGTACGCTGTGAAATAAAGTTCTCAATTTAACTGAATCACTTTACGTGTTCTCGCTACTGAAAATTTAGGTATTCCAGCCGATATTTCATTGGTAAGAGTATGCCTTTACCATTGTTAGCTTACTTTTTTTACAATGCTTACTCAACGCAGCTTCGAGTGTCATACCGCTTTGACACGTCAGATTTCGGGGCGGTTTGTGCCTTCGAAATACAATCTGGTGTCAGATTCAACGCTATCGTAGATCAATCAGCTGCTGCTCACCAGTTCACTCTTTTTCATTTTTTTGGCGAATCGACATTCCCTTTTTTTACAAGGTAAGAATTATCCTATTCAGGTCGCGAAGTTGACACGACATGCATGCATTTTACAGGTGAAGTGTTTCCTTTAACTAAAGATAGAAGTTAGGAGCGCGTTGCCTATATCAAACTAGTCCTATATCTGCTCTCCGGCAACTTTCACGACGCTCGAATGATTCGTAATTTTCTCACTGAGGCTCAACTGAGACTGACTTTTGTGCCTCGAACTCAAGTATTTTTCCGCTGCAGCGAATATGACCTGCATCGCGAGAATCTGTCTTGGTAGCGAATTCTTCCGCGAAGTCTACAAATTTCTTTTCAGTTAGCTCCGGGGTAGGTTTGAAATAAGTTTCGGGCATCTTGTCGGGGTGGTTGCTGAGCCTGGAATTGTGAGTAGAAAGGACAGTAATGCCCTCATTGGAATTGCAAGCAATATTAACCTGCCTTACAAACCTCTTGCTGGACTGATTGCCGCTGTAAAAAAAAAAAAAAAGGTGCGATACTACCACTCGAACAACAGAAAGCGAGTTGTGTGTTCTTCTAGATATTCTGCCATTAAGAAAGGCTGCTATCAGTTACGCTTCAGGACCAGTGCAGATTCGCATTTGTCGATTACATCGTCAACGAGGTATTTATGTAACGCGAAGCGCCAGATGTACAGATGGAAGCAGTCCTCAAAAATATGAAGCTGTATAGCGCATTTGTTAGACACACACAAAAGCACACGGGATTTGTCTCGGTCCTGCGAATGCGATATACTACTTTCTGAATCTAAGAACAATCTAGCTTGTCTGAAAATTGTGTTAAACCTCCAATACTGTTGAAGTATATTTGACGCTCGCTGATTCCCTCAATGATTGGAGAAATGACGCAATGCATCATATACTTCGGGATGGTTGCCTTTGAGTTAAGCTCTGGGACGCAGAAAGTTGTTTTATTGATAGAATAAAAAAAGCTAGGATGAAAAACTTAAGTTTCGCGTAAGGGTATAATGCGATAGCGTAATTGGTTGTATCCCATATATGCAGAAGGTCCTTCTCTACTTCACATTCATAGATCCCTGGGAGTTGTCATACCCCTGCTGGGGCAGTGGTGCAGCGGCTAAGCGATGCGCTACTGCCTTGCGATGGAAGATGCTCCCTCTGCTAGGCCTCGTGTGGGACATCGTTGCTCTTTCCGAAAGAGCAATCATTATTTTAAGTGCCACCCGCCCCGGCGGGCAGTTTTCTCGCTATCCGGTGGGCATGTTGCGATGAATTAGCAAGGTCGTGTTACCTAGCTGGCCCACCTGTCTCCTGGATTGCTTTCTGAGGACCACCTGCTACAGTCATGCCTGTGATTTTTCGCACACAACGCTGACAACACCGTCGCCGGTTTGTCTGCATGAGGGGGCATTTAATGCAAACGCGTTGAAGCGGAGGTAGAAAGATGTTGCTAGCCGCGGCATCTGCCATCGAAACCGAAAGCACCTGAGCTGCGGCTAGCAGATATCAAATGGATAGGCAGAGGATAGTAAGACAGAAAGAAAGAGGGGAGCGACAGTAAAAAACGATAGGTTAGGTGGTGGTGGTGGTGGTAGTGGTTTTATTAAAAAGAATAGTAAAAAGGAAGGAAAAGATTTTTGCTAGCCCCGGCATCTGCCATCGATACTGAAGCACCTGAGCTGGGGCAGCGGAAATAAAGGATAGCAGGCAGAATGGAGAAATGAAATGAAAGTGGTGATGGGACAGGAAGAGAGGATAGGGGGAGAAGGTTAGGGATGTTCTGACATTTCCGTTTCTTGACTTCTGATTGTATCTGTTTTGTGGCAATGGAAATACGCTAATTCCTGCATTCTGCAGTGCGTACTCAACTCGAGATCTGCGCAGGCGCTCGAGGTGTTGGCGCTGGCATTGCGTTGATTTCTAGATAACAAACCCTTGCCGAGACACCGACAACGTATCTCTTATGCTTAATGACACCGATGTCAAAGTGGCTGGAAAGTGAAATTGACAAAGTGCAATCGAAAGCAGCGAGACAGGACGAAGAAGTGCAGTTTGTTTTCTTCAGATGCCTTTCCGCATGATTGTTGGCGTCTTATAATTTCACGCTTCGCCCGATTACAAAGAGTAGCGTGAGATACTACGTGGAGGCATGAGGTGGTCACGAGATCGCACTCTTGCAGCGTGCCCATGCATGGAATACGTGTATCCCTCGGGGCAGAGGTTCAACAGCTTGCTTCTCGAAACAAACTGGAGCATGGCACAGACCCTTATACAATCAGACACTCGTCGCTATCCCTGCCTCGTGAAGATTATGTGGGGCCTTAGAGATAAATTTGTGCGCGCCAAATAACCTCTACTGCTTGTTGTCGGAAAGGGCTCGAATCAATGACTGTGAGAGAATTACTGGGATAACAAAAATTAGCTTTGGTTTAACTACTGCTGAACCTGGTTAGAGAACGAAAGCTGTGGTGTATCGGGCAAGTAGGCGCTGTTTGTCGTCTGTAACATTAAGTGCGTTCCGCGCACTGGATAAGAAGCGTGCCCACCCTGGCAGGTGGAAGTTAAATATTGATTTATCGCGAGAAATCGGTCACCCATTGAACGCAGGGCTCCGGCTTACATTCCCCTCAGACTGACGTCACAATGGCAGTTTAAATCGCTCGACTTCACTTGGCGTGACCCTTCTACCGCCCTCTACCGGGGAATCGAAAGGTCAGAGGTGAAGTGGTGCGACACCATGGAGGACCACATACGGGAAGGCCTACAGCCACAATTGACCTCTGGCTCTGTTGAACGCCAACAGGCAGCGCAAGGCAATATCGGCTTTAACTAGCGTAGTGAAGCTTTCGCTTCAAATGAGAGCAGAATGAAATGAGTTCATCGAAGTGACCGAACCGCAGAGCACAAAAAAAAAAGCGCTGGACAACATCTTCCCAGCACGGCGAGCTTTATGAAGTGCAAATCGAGTTTGTACTTTAATTCTAGGCTACACATGCCGACAAGCGCTGCAACGCCGCAGCGGCTACATGAGGAGACCCATGAAGTCATGCCACCAAGATAAAAGCCGGCATATAAAGAATGGTGGTTAGTTAGTTTATCGGGCACAACATACCAAAGCTACTCAGGACCATCTGGGGTTCTTCAACGTGCACTGACATTGCAGAGTACATGGGCTTCTAGAATCTCAGTTTCATCGAATTGCGATTGTAGCGGCCGGAATTGAATCCTCGTCTTTCGGGTCAGAAGCCGAGCGCCATAACCAGTGAGGCATGGCGGCGGCTCTTAAGGGGACGGGCTAGGACCTATACCTCCCATGTATTTTAGATGATGTCCGAGGGCGCAGTAGAGCCAGATATTGATATCTCTGTGAACATCTCAGCCCCGTCTTTGCATATTGCTTCCACATTTTGCGGACGCATTTTGCGGGCACATCTTGCGGACACCTTTTGCGGACACTTCTTCGCAGACATAGCCTAGTAATGCCTTAACATTATAATTCGTGGTGGACGTTAGCCACCTCGATAACGCTGTGCCTTGCGCCGGGCGGCGTTGCCAGAGTTCAGCAGGATGATGGCAAACATGGACTCCTGAGCGGAGATGCAATTTTTGCAGTGCAAATTCTTTGCCGGTCTTTAATGCAATAACTGTTAAATTGAAGGCCTCGAGCCAAAAAGAAACATCTACTGATGGTGAAATCGCACCCGAGCAGGGCAATATTAGGCAATGCACTTCAGTCTGGTCGCATAGCGTCCGAGGTAAATTTATCTCAAGACAAAATGGAAATAAAAAGTGGTTTTGAGGAACGGAAATGGCGCAATATCTGTATCACATCTCGGCGGACACCTGAACTGCGCATTAAGGGAAGGGATAAAGGAGGGAGTGAAAGAAGGAAGAAAGAAAAAAGAGGTGGCGTAGTGAAGGGCTCCCGAATAATTTCGACCACCTGTGGATCTTTAACGTGCACTGACATCGCGCAGCACACCAGCACCTATTGAGTTTCGCCACCATCGAAGCGCGGCCGCCGCGGTCGGGTTCGAACCCTGGTATTCCGGTTGAGCAGACGGACCGCTGAGCCACCGGGCGGGTCAAAACAAAATCCTAGGGTGCTTTCTGATGTTCTCATATGGGCACTAACAATCACTGTAATCCTGGAGAAATTCAGCGTATACCTGTTTTCATAAAAGAGAGCTACATATCGCCGATGGATGTAAAATGGGGCATGGTTAGCCACCACCTGCGTTTCTAAAAATGCCTTTTTGGTCTAGAAAAAATAAGCAGCAGCTTAAATACTGCTGAACCTGGTGAGAGAGTGAAAGCTGGGGTGCATGGGGCAAGTAGAGGCGGCTTGGCATCTGTAACGTTGGGTGCGCTCCCCACGCTAGATATGCAGCGCCCCCACCCTGCCACACTAGGGCTATTTTTTTAACCTACACTGCGCTGAACTTGTGGAAGTTCGTGTAGGCGAGTGGAAGGCGGGGCTAAAGCTTTGACGTAAAGGCGCTGAACTCGTCTGCACGAGAGTCAGCCAATAGCGTGATACCGATCGTCGCCGTCCTCGGGAGCAGACGACAAGCTCTGAATATTTGGGATGTCGTAATATAATGCAAGATAGAATAAAGAAATATAATCTGCAAAACGTTTTTGCATGGCGTTTGTAAGTAAATAAATGCAATGGGTATTTTGGTTTCGCCTCAAATGAAGCGCAGCACACCGCGGCATATGGGGTACGAGTTTCGATGGCTGCTCCTTGGTTCTGAGACAGCAGCCTGACCGACCGCTTTGAGGCGCCGCCGTATCAATAAACAGACGTGAAAGACGATACTGTAAGTGTAGGGAGTAGGGAGCTTCGCACTAACATACACAGATACGTGAATGACCATGTACGCAAAATACATTTGTTCCCGTGGGTCGCTCAGGGCCGATACCAACTGTACGAACGCAGCTTACCTAAATGCGAAGTAGCGTTCGGCAGACTAAAATATGCACATTCAGACGTGTAAGCGATATTTATCTTCGTAGAAGGTAAGGTTGCCACTCTCCGTCTCGTGGGTGCACCGCCATAACGCTGCCATCGTCCAGACGGACGAACTTCACAGACTTGCCAGGCTGCGCTGCAACCGCAAGCGACATTTACAGTCACAAAAGGGGGTTGTGCATTTGAAACGCGCGCCTTCTTTTTTCGTCTGCTACCAGACAACTCCAAACAAAGCGGTGTAGAAAGGTTAGTTACCGGGCTACACTGCGCGTAAAAGAAATACGTTCGTGTAGGTGGGGTAAAATTTTTTTTACACTAGTAAAAAAAAGGGAACCATGCTACATTGACTAGTGTAGCCAGTGTAGATAAAAAAAGACCATACTTTTGTAGCGAAAGCTACACTATGCCAGTCAGCGACGCATTTTGGATACACGTCGCTAGTCACTACTGTGCTGGCAGCGTTAGTTGCACCGAGCCGCAGGCGTTCTGCGGCTTCGCTGCAGCTTTCCTCCAAATATATTTTTAATTTTCGAATAATTCTTTCTTCCTTTCTTGTTTCCCTCCGTCTTTCATCCCCTCACATTTCTCCCTCACCACCGCCACGTACCTCAAAGCGCGGTTGAGGCGTCCATTGACCCAGGGAGCCAGTTCTGTGACCTTTCTTTCCTCGATATCATTGCCGTCTAGAACGGTGTCAACGCCAACGCCAATGAGCACAATGAACGCCGATAGCTTCCGCTTTATATATCCTGGATTAGCCGAGTTAATCCACATTAATGTTTATGGGCGCTCACTTGCACCAAGAACAAATACCGCTTGCCGTTGCGTCTGGTTCACTCAGGCGCATGAAGAATTAGAGCCCATAGGAGTCTGAAAGCGTACTATCAAATTTTAAGAGCGTTAGGTCTTACGCATAATGTTTCTCGATTTCTTGGGGTCGGCTACCACCACCCTTCGGCGTACAATTTTCTAATTAAGAGGAATTCAAGATGGTGGCCCCATTGTAAATCGATATAGCAATCCAATTTTTGACTGATTAGTGACGTCATTGGTATATATAATTGGTGATTGACGGTTGATGCCACTGAGATATTAAATTAATTATTGATTGGTGACGTCCCTTATAAGTCAAAGATGCCAAATTCGTATATCCATCGGTGTACCTAACTTTAATCTCAATCATGTCAATCCTATAGAGCAAACAAAACGGCCAACTCTCGCTACTTCAACGTCCTCCAGACGGTGGTGGCATCTCTTTATTTTCTAAGTCGGGAGGACCAATCGCCAGCGATGCGCAGACTTCGTGGGCAAACGCTGAACCAATCACAGATAGTGCTAGCACAGCGTTGACCGCGTGGGCGAATGAGCGTACAAGAACTCATCCAGGTCGTGACGCCCCCAAAAACCCTCTTTTGTACGCTCGCAGAAGTCTAGAAGGCTATGTTCCCGGCGACGTGCGGCGTCTGAACACTGCTACGACGCGTTGGGGCGCCTCAGGAACAAGCGTTCCGCCCGATGACGGCGAAGTTTGGTTGAAGTCAAAGGCGGGGCACATGGTGGGTGCGGTCCCAACGCCTCCACTCCACCACTCCCCACCTGACGACGACGAATGCAACGAGAAGCAGATGCAGAGGGTGGTCACATGATCACAGAACGGAGCCACGCGTAGGTCGTGTGCTACATCTTGCTAAACTGTAAAGCCACTGCTCAAGAAATGCTGTCCTGTCTACCAGGGTTTCCGTAGCACTGAATGCAATTAATAGAGTTCGCAAGGCTAAAGGTAAAATTTTTCAAACATGGTGGTTTTCTGTGATAATTGGCTCCATATAATTTGGGGTGACGTCGCAGGCAGCTGTAACCTCGTTTCAGATAGAGAAAACAACATCGCAGTTAGGAGTCCTTAAAGGTTGTTTCCGATGAAATTAGGTTTCCCTACACTGGAAAGACGACTGTTAAAAAAATGGAATTTGGAAGAAAAAAAAATGATGCCTATGCATAGTAAATGTGGATACATTTTTTCACGGTTACTTGAGATAGCATATGGCAAGTGTCAACAGGAGTGTTTGCCTTGTAAATACTGCTTCATAGAGGGGCGTTTAAAATATTAATAAAAGCAGGGAGTCTTTCGGATTAGCCATTAGAAAAATGCGCCGCAAACTAAAGTACTTCATGTTCTATTGTCGACAACGTCACCACAGAAGAAACACCGATCAGAGTTAACTTTACGGGAACTTTGAGACAGGGAATAATTGTGGGAGCTATGAATATTAACTCAATAAAAAAAACGGGGGACAGCAAACACTGAAACATCTAGAATTTTTCGATTCTCTTCAAATTAAGCAAATCCTTTGCGGCAGAGATTACTGCTGTAATGTTTGTACTGAGAAATATTTATGCATCAACAGTAGCCTTACAGGTTTTTGTGCCGATTTTGTTGCGCGCAGCAATGGCGGACAAGTGCCATGAATACCTACGCAAAAGTATATCCCTCATTTAAAACGGCGCATCAGCCGCCACATCTGACGCACAACGCCACGCCACTAATTGAGGGCGGTTACGAGACTGGAACCGGCTTCGTCCTCTTTCGACACTTGACGCGGCACCTGCAAGGCTGCTTTTGTTGGTGACAAATTGTGACAGCGTTGTGCGTGTGTGCGTGCGTTATGCCTTTTTCCCCTTCTCTCTTCCTCCTTTTCGCCCCCTAATCCCTCTAACCCAGTGCAGGGTAGCCAACCGGAACCCTTTTCTGGTTAACATCCCTGTCCTTCCTTCCTCATCTTTATTTATCTATCTATATCTATCTCGTTGGTGATAACTTGGAGTGTCTCAGAACGCCGTTTTCATGAACGGGAAAGAGCTTTTATCTTCCTGGATCGATAACCTTGAGGAGGGGTGACAGAAGTGCATCAAGGATGGTGGGGGAGGGGCTCGAATAAAGAACCCAAGCGCGATCCCAAAATAAGTTCTTGGACATGAGGCGTACGAGATTTTTTACACCTCCCAGTGCTCTTTTTTAATGTAGAGAGCTGCTTAGTGGCCTACGCTAAAAGCCGTTGTATTTGGTTCCTCTTCATAATTGATTATGGATTTCATAATTGATTTTATAATTAACTTATCGCTTTCAAGCACGATTCTTTGCGAAGCGCATTCTAGTGAATTGTACGTGTTGTATGACTGTACTGTTTCAGCCAAGTTTACCAACAGAAAGGTACGTCAAAATGACAGAAACCACGAGCTTTTCTTCATAGGAGTACAGTGAAACAACTGGCAAACTCTTTGAAGTCGCGTGCTGGGTCCTGAAGGGTGTGGACTTGAATTTCTTTGGTAAAAGATTTCAAATGCTGGGGCTGCTAAATAATACACACAGACCAGTTCAGAAGCCAACCCCTGCACTGTATATTTTCCTGAAATGCTGCACACGTGTTCTTCTGATACCATAGAGGTGACATCTCCTTGCGATGGATACTGTCTACTGCTATTTATGCTTCATGTCGTTTCGCTATGTTTCTGCGTAGCACAATAGTTCACTAGCGGCTGCAAGGAAGTACAAAAAGTTTAGTCTCTAAAAACGTAAAATGCATTGTACCCGTTGACATACGTGCTGGAAACTAACATGCTAACGTTGCGAAATGCCTCTATTGGAATGGGCTAACGTCCCCGATAAACGATAGTATTGCGACTATTCTACCGCAGCGGTGGCCGAGTGGTTGAGCATCCTTCTCGCATGCGGAAGGTGCGGGGTTCGATCCCCTGTTCCGCCGGGTACCCACCGGTGACACAGTGGGCACAAGTTTTCCCCTGGCCCGGTGCTCGTCTAATGAGGGTGAAATGCTTGTAAAATTGGTATTTGACTCCACCTTGAGTAATCAAAAATACCTTGTGCCATGGCGCTCATTGGCCATATGCGCTCTTGCGCCATAGAAATCCATCATCATCCTTGTGACAATTCTGCATTGAACTGTGGCGATTCCATCCACGGCTTCCTTTAAAGTGCGGTTTCGAGACTGAGAATTTATTGTATTTCATTAAATTCCTTACAAACAACTTCAATATTTTATCGATTCACCACCGAATATTTGCGCAGCACTCGATTGGTGTACAGGCTAGCGCCGAAAGTATTAACAACCTCAAATAATCTGCGAAAGTGCATACTTGGCTTGAAGTCCATGGGCCGCATGTTTTTTGGTAGCCAATCGGCGTTACTGCTGCAGTTAGTTGCTATTATTTCGACGCGGTACGGAAGCGAAACAAGCGGCCAGGATACCAGCGCCTGCTAGCAGAGCTCCACCGACAGCCCCCGGTATGATGACCCGCTCCACCACCTCCTCCGCTTGAGGCTCGCACAGAGTTATCTGTATACCAAGCTCGCGTAGGAAGCGCTCGGCCCATTTTTGGCAGTTGTTCTTCGTCAGGTGGTAGCTGCCAGAGGCGCTCATCTTCCTCACCACCGTCTCGATGCGCGCCTGAGGGATCCTGTGCTCACCGAGGTGCCTCTGAAAACGAACAGAAAGCGGCAGGTTCACAACTGGTGCTTGCGGCTACCTCACTGGGATAGCAAAATGTTCTTTTTAACATGAACTAGGGAACTGTATTCATCTGTAGCTCTCTCCTCTAATATGACATCCATAACACAACTGGATAGGAGCAAATCATAGATGGGCTCGCGTTGAGGGCCTCCTCTCTCTGGATGTATAGGGTGCTTGGTTTGGGAGTGTGGTGCCAGATCTTGGACCTTAACGACCATGTGTAGGTGTACTCCGGCATCGTATTGATTTGATACGTAGCTCCCAGAACGAGGGCGGGGAAAGTGTCCATGATTCCCCTGTACACATTCTGTGTACGTAGGCTCATTAATGGGTGTTCATAATAGTACGCCAGATAAAATGGTCCCCTCTTCACTAGTAAAGCTTGTGCGGGCAGTGTATTGAAGAGCCGTCTGTTTTTGAGGCTCCTAGAAGTCAGCCACAATTTTTCTTTGCGCGGGTGCTTGTGATCTTCCTGCGGATCAGAAGTTGCAAGGAAGAGGGTGGGAGCTCGAGAAGCATATCGTGGTAGAACAAATGCTATTGAGTGGCTTTCCGTTTATTAACACCCTCGTCCACCTCTCGTACCTTTTTATAAGGACAGTGGATCGAACACGCTACATGTTGGAACCTCCTTCAGCACATCCGGATTGTGCCAGTCGACTAGCCTATTTGCCAGAACCCAGTGCGTTCAGAAGGAGGCTCCGTATTTGCAGTTGTATTCTTCGTCCAGCGACGTTAAAAATTGAAACGAAGCCAGAAAATAGAACTGTTAAAGCTTGACTCTTAATGTGCGAAACGTGCCCTCAGAATAGGCGAATGAGATATTTAGAGTTACATCTCTCAGCCCACAAAAACACAAGCACAAATTTAAGCAAGGGACTGTGCTACACAAGCATGGCCGTGAAGAGCACAAGGAGAGGCGGACACTCGCGAGAGATTTTATTCGGAATAAATCAGATACCTATATCTTGATGTGTCTTGCAAATGATGCTCTGAGTGTGTGCCAAAAACATGCGTTATTTTAAAGGGAAAGCATTTCTTGGCTCATGAGTGGCGCGACAGGAAGCTGTGGACAAAAGTTGAGGACAGAAGCGGTAGAGAGCGTGGGTCTACAAGAACTGCATTAAAATGCAGTCGTAGCGCCATCGTGCATCACCCCCTCAAAACCGCCCTCGCAATCTACGACGCTTGGTCAGTAGATGGCGCGAAGGAAGTCGCATAGGCATAGAGTTCCTTACTATTACCTAGAGGGAAAGCTGGCAGCACTGCACCTCAGCCACCATGGGCGATCCAAGCATCATGGGGCGATGAGTTACTCGGTGCGGGAGAGTCCGTTTTTTTTTTCAGGAACACAGAGTGGTGTTACTGAGATGGTCGATTCTGTCCACGGCGCAACCCGCGCACGGAGGACTTCGGCACAAACGTAGTGCGCAAAAGCCATAGTAGCGAAAACGCAGCAGCACACGACGTCTACAAAAGGTTTTTGTTTTCCGAAGTGCCACTAAAAATCCTCTTAAGGTCTTTAAGCGACCGCTTTTAAAACATATTTCTTTTTAAAAGTGCGCCTGTTAAGCACTAAATATTGGCTTTTGTGGTCTGCAATACTTGTCAAATAGGAGAACAAGCCATCGCTTATTTTGGGCAAACTTTACATTTACGTGCTTTTCTGCTCGTTTGTTGCAATTTGTAGGCAGGGTATTAAACGATAGGGCATTCTTGATTCTCGAACAACGTTTGTTTTTTCATTACATTTGACCTAAAGTTGTGGTTCTGAAGTCGGTGGCTCTCCGCCCCATGATGCTCAGAGCGCCCATGGTGGCTGAGGTCGTCTCGAATATGCTCCATGGATGCAAACTTCCATAGGCGAGGCGCTAGCTTTACCTCCAGTTAATAGTAAGAAACTCTATGCGCGTAGGTTAGATGATGGAGGCGATATGTCGGGCGGGTTTAAAGGAGAAAGGACGCGCAGAGAAGTGGTTTTACATTACTGCCCCTATGTGGACTTAAGCGCTCCGCTGGAGTTTTTTTATACAATTTGATCAAAGTGGCACAAATGTTGTCATCTCTCTTCTTCATTATGAAAAAAAAGGTAAGCAAGCTAAAGTGCCATCTGTTCACGAATTCGCCTGGAAATTTCTGCTCTTACAGGCAAAGGTCGGCACAAGTTCTCACGCGCAGCCAAATAGAATGCTGCGTAGAGCAAGTGCAAATTAGCCCCTTTTCATTTGTTTATCGAATACCGGTGCTCCCTGGCCGTTCATATATACACAGGCCCGTATGGCGAAACTAAATTTTCCCATCGGTCAGGGCAATTTCATACACAGCCCAAACCGAACACCTGACGAACTGAGTGGCGTGACATTTCATGCAGTCTCTATCGCTCCTTTCTTCGGAGGCGATTCGGGGTCACAATGCGTGGGGCAGGGAATACATACTGCACACCGTAGAGATTGGCTACATTGTCGACATTGTGGGACACCGTATGAATATAGCGGACAGCCTCCAGTCTAATTTCTTTTACTCGACTGTCAACTTCCTAAGGTGTTCTAGCCTTCAATATCTGCAGGAGCTTCTCCGCCAGAAACACTACGGCGAGACAGTGAAGCCAGCTTTCAGCATCCGACCAACCTGATTGTTGAGGCTGTGATGCGCCAGGCGAGTACATAAATTTTGCAAACCTCTCCTGACGAAGAAAGTACCAATGGCCCGTTTTACCGTCCCGGAATTAGCGGATTCAAATAGCTACAGGTCTTTCGGGACACATGGATAATACATCCAGCACGTCTGACGTGGTGTTAAAGTCAGGCTAGTAACTAAAAAATGCAATCTATTCTGAACAGGTAATTCTTGAGGGGTTACCAGATTACGATCAATGCTGGCCAAAAGAGTACCAACAACTACAGTCACCACACAAGGACTGATGCAAATATCCTCGCGATCAACAAGGTTCTGGTTGTCAGAAGTCACAAAGTTTGACTCAAAACAAAATTCAAGCAGCTTCATAATATTGCACAGGGTCAAACGTCTGGTGTTTTGAAAACTAACGACACCATTTCCTTCAATGCGAGACCTATCGACACGAAGCAGGGCAGCATTAAGAATAGAAAAGAAAAAGATTTTGTAACTATCTAGACGACGCAACCCAAAGATAAGGGACGCTGTAGGAAGGAAACCACATCGCCATTGTTCTTTGTCGCGAATGGGTCTTTATACCAACGCCTTTAAACACATCGGGAAAAAGGGGCCAATCTCCCGTTGCCAGGTACCCCTCTCAGTCACTTGTCATCGAAAGGGCTTATAAAGTTTGTAGGTTTCTCACAGAAAAAAAAACATTACTGTTTGTAGTTAGTAACAACGCTCGTCAATCGATCCAAAGACATGTCCTTGCAGAGTTATATCGCTTGAGCTTTTTCCTTGGAAGCCTGTGCTGTATTCGGCGCAGGGTTCTTTGTGACAGCTTTAGTGGCGTGTCGTTAAACATCCCAAACAGTGGTAAGACCAACCCTCCACCCTAGTCTGCTAGCAGAACGATCAACCCGTTTTCTTCAAAAAAGGAGGCAACCTCATGCACATTCATTTTCAAGCTTGATCATCCTTTGCTCGCACAAATCTGACGACTGGTAGTAGTCTGCAGCAGGCAGTCAAGACTATCTAGAAGAGACTTTTGACGGTCCTTGTCGTTTTCTCTGCGCTTCAACTGCCACTTTAAAGACAGAAGCTCGTGCTCTGGTACAGTAGGTTCCATGCTGAACTTCGGTCCCTTTTTTAGCACATCGGTTATTTTGGTTGGAGTTCGACGTCAGCAAATGCTATAACAGCACCGGCATATCATTTTTGCTTACGCCTGTTCTTAGGAAGGCGCAGGAAAAGGCACTTCGACCTTTTCAAGCATGCCGGCCCACTGCATACATCAGCAGTGAAGCCCCTATACGAGGTACAAACGTTAGTTTTGCAACGAATTTACGTACCAATAAACGCATTCATATTGCTTGCTATCAGAGCACCATTCGATAGAAAACGGTGTTAAATGCGCCCGAAGTGGAAGTTTGAGACCAAGAAATCCGGCCGGATATTGTGCCCGGTACAGTTTCACCTTCTTTGAATTCACAAGTCATCATTATATTTTTCTTCTTTCTGCGAACCTCCTACTGGAATTTACAGAAAAAGCGAACTGTGATATGCACTGAGGTCTATAACACTAGCTCCACAGGGACTGGTACTCGAACAGAAAAGTTCACGGTCACATGAACGTCGCTCTATGCACGCTGTCATAGACTGGCTGAACAGCAACAATGCACCGTCTTGGCCTTCTTGGGGTAAGAAATTAGACATTTCGGCGTCTCGTAGAGTGAGAACGTGCGTCATATGCATTAGCATAATAATAGTCTGGCAACGCATCAGTCTGTAAAACAATTATGTATCTCTATGAATCCTTGCAAACACCAAGTTACTGTGTTCCCAAGGAGACCGGTGCTCCATACTGTGAGCTTCACAAATATTTCACGTTTTACCATATTTAATTGGAAGACATGCAAAAATGCAGGTGTTGTTGCCAATTAAGCTTTGTTCGTAGAAACCGACCATTAGAAACCAGCAACCACCTTCATTGTGAGGGAATAAACATAAGCATCATTAACAACAATATACTTAAGTCCTTTGTAACGGGAGAGTGAGCGTGTTTGAAATTGTTTCATGTATTTAGAAATGCTCTTTCCATTGTAAAATTGTTGTGCTACCATGGCTGCCTTGTATATATTGACTTTTATTTGTGGCTCGAGAATGAGTGTATATTGTTTTTTGTATGGCATATACGTACTGACTGTTACACTTTCTAATGTATAAAGATGTATATTTCTAAATCTTCCACTGTATATGCCTGGTAAATAGGGGGCTCGAAGCACATCAAGTGGAAACTGCCACTTTTTTCTTCGAGCCCTCCTCGTCCTCCGTTAATCTTTTTCTGAGGAGGAAATAAAAGATTGATTGATTGATTGATTGAACTTGACGCTATAGTTTCGATGGAATGGTATACACTTTTTTTTTCTTTTAGCTGACCTATATTCTCTGTTGAGATACATAGATACATTCTTCCGTTTTAGTGCGGAGGTGCAAAGGAATAGGAATGCTGGCCGAAAGTTGTTTAAATGTAGACGCTTTGGTTCTCGTACGGAAGCCTTGTTCATTCAACGAAAAGCCTTAAACCAAGACAAAACAAACTGCGACGCAGTAATCAACCGAAGCCTCTCCTTTGCGCTTGTAGGCGGAAGGTTATCGTCGTTGTAATTTAATGTTGTTGCTTTTTTCATTATCAGGGACTCAAGATATGAGAGGGAGAGCCAGTTCTTTTCTGTTCTGATTATTGATGTTTCATCTCAAGCGATAATGTGTGTCGCGGCTGCCATCTGTTCGGCAAGCACGTTAGAGCCAGTCTTTTCACTGATAATGTCGTGTTTGTGTTCCCTGAATCGCCGTTTGAAGTTCCCGCTCTCGCCTCGGTCGGAATGGTCGCAGTGTGCGGAGGAATTCTATAAATTACGCCAGGAAACTTTTCTTTCTGTAGTCAGTCATTTAAGGCCAGCAACGCGTTCCTCAGCTTGCACGCTGAGGCGTGAGTGACATGAATACCGTAAGTGAGCAGTGCACCGACCAAAGACTCGCTGACGCTCCGTACATAAGGGAAGGCGGCTTGGGTGCGGCAAGGAAGACGAACCGATTGTGCTGGGCGTGATGACACCTTTAGATCGGTATTCAGAGAGAGAACTCTTTAATGAAAAACAGAGATTTTAGCCGGCGTGAATATTCGCTGACATGATGCTCGGCGTAGGGGAGGGAGTTCGGGAGTAAAGATAGAACAAGGAAGTGCTTGAGACGCCGCAATCCATGACCTCTCGGTGCACTGTGGTAGGTGAGAAACCCAATATTCAGATCTTGAGCATACTTTTTCGTCACGTCGGATGATGGAAGAAGGTACATATCGCTTTTGGTACACCGAAAAACAGGAAGAACAGCCGTATGTCCTTTATGCAGATATTGAACGAAAGGCGGCCGCTACATGTCTCAATCAAGAAGTGCAACAAAGGAAGACTGCCAGAAGGCTCGTCCTCGACACTGAACCGAATGAATTCTTCAGTGCTGCTCATGTGGTTTGTGAAAGCAGCCAAGCGTTCCTTTTGATTTTGCAGAAAAATAGTCGACGGATTGTACACAGACCTTTGGCTGTGGCTCGAATGCTGCCATCGCCCTATCTGTAATAGTTTCATGTTGAAGTTGGCGGTTGTTACCAAGACAGCCGGACCCATGATGGCCCCGTAAAACTCTTTGTAACTGCAACCTGAAAGACAGAGTATGAATTCTGCATGCAGAACTGTAACAGCTTTGGAAGCTGCGATGCGTCGACAGGGGTTCTCTAGCATAGTTCTTCGTCGTACTTTCGTGCTGACTGGTGCACGTTCACTCAGATCCGCCAGAACACTAGTGAACAGCGACTTGATATGTAAGGCCACAGTAATTTTGTCGCAATCTGCCCATACCGTTTCGGTGAAATATAAACTGTTACGTATTGAATGAGTGTGTTTAGGACCGGTAATGCCTTATACAAGTAGCGCGACAGGCGGCATAAGGGCGAACGTACAAAATCTACTCTCGGTTGCATCACGACACTGCTTATGAATATTCGGGAGGGCATGTAAAGGTGGTTCAGATCCAATAAAGGAGCTTAAAGTGCAACGACTTGTGCTGCGGTAGAACAAATCGGAACGCTGCCGTAAGAAGACTCTGCAAGTCTCCTTCTATTTTGAGTCTAAGGGTCCCTCTTGAGCCGCACGTGTGTATTGCCGACTTGCATAACTTTCCTCCAAGAGGTTCACAGCACCGCCATGGGCGCAACTATCTCGAGTGACAACCGCCAACTTTATCATGGAAGCTTCAAAAGACCGTTAACTGGCCTTGTTCCAGTTGTGACCAACAGATTTCTACGATACATAAATGCTTCTGCAGTATCGAAAAGTACGCATTGTCTGCTATCAGAAACCACGTTAGCAGCACAGAAGACTTAATATAGTTCAGTTTCGAGGAGCATGGCGCATGCCATGTTTCATTTTTGGACATATACATTGAGCGACATAGATGCCACCTTTCGTTCAATGTCTGCAGAAAGGACCCATACACACAGGCCGGCATCTTCATTTCAATTCTGTTCATCCGGTGTGCCACAAGCGTTCTGAGACTGCTTCCATTATCCAGGGTGCCAAATAAAGTTTGAAGCTGCAGCTTCTGACCTATGCTAAGTGCGCCGAGAGCTCAACAAATGCACCTACTCAAGTACTTCTTGGATACTGTTCTACCAGAGGTCATCGCGCCCTTCAGAACCGTTTTGTCCTCCTTGCCAAGCCGGAACTAAGATCACTTATGTACAAGGCGTGAGCGAGTCTTTAGTGTTTGCTGTAGCACATAGCAAATGCATTTCCATCGCGCTTCAGCGCGGAAATTAGTTCACGATTGGTGGCCGTTAAAGTCAAACGAAAAGAAACATGTTTCTCGCACTCTCTAAAGCACCCGATGCAAAGAGCGAGTATACTTACATAGGTGAGATGGGGAACTTCGAAAGACGATGAGGGGATCACAAGAACGACGTCAAATATAAAAAAAATTGGCGGTGGTTTAGCTCTGGTTAAACCGGGAGTGACGCGATAGTAACAGCTGGCTGAGTGGAATTCGGTCACGTGACAAACCTCGTGACGAACCACGTGATCAGCCACGGCGCCGCGCCGCCGGCAGCTGCTCCGCACCACGAGACAAACCACATGAGAGCGTGGCGGCGCCGCCACGCTGAAGGCTCGAAATGCTACCGTAATGTACCTATCGCTACAAAAAGACTGAATATTGCGGAAAGAGGGGAAATGGCGACACACAATAACCTGGCTGCGCACAATCAGATGGCTGCCACTGTTACGTCTGGAGCACCTGATAAACCTGACCGCAGAAACAAAACAGTGTATTTCAACAGCACTAATCTTCCACCTACGCATGCAAGGTGCCTGGACACATTACTGCGACGCTCTTATATGCTTCGTGATTTGGGACGCATGAACAAATGCCTAACATTTTTTACAACTTTTGGTCACCATTCCTTTTCAATACAGCATGAATCTACGATCCGACCAGACAAGCTGTCGTCAAACCTTATTTATATTTCTTTAGTATGGTGGCTGCCGCTGCAGGTTTCTTTTCTGTTCCAGTTATTGACGGTCTGTTGTTATCAGGCGTTCACAAGTAGATGTTGCTGTGCACTCCTCCAACATAGCTTGCCAGCTGCTTACTTTGCTTCTCACAAGCACTACAGTATATATTTTCTTAAATCACTGCTTTTAACTGTATTTTGTAGCGTACATAACGGTAGCATTTCCAGCCTTCTGCGTTGTGGCGCCGCCACACTGTGGCTGCGCCGCCACGCTCTCACGTGGTTGGTCACGTGGTGCGGAGCAGCTGCCAGCGGCACGGGGCCATGGCTGATCACGGGGTTCGTCATGTGGTTCGTCACGTGTCCAGGTTACACTCAGCCAGCTGTAGCAATCGCGTCACCCCAGGTTTAACCAGAGCTAAACCACCGGCAATTTTTTCTCCGCACGCATTCTTGTCTTTGTATGCGTTTCCAGTACTCACCTTGTACGGATACACCTCCTCCAAAACTTTCCTGCTCTTCCATGTGCTGCGTCCGGTCAAATCTCCTGCATGGTCCATGTCGGCATCGCAGACGAACACTTGCGGGCCGCCGTAGTCGAACGCCACCAGCCAGTGCTTTTCCCAGCTATGTCCAGTCACTGACCGCGAAGAAGAGGCGAAGAAAGAAAGGGCCCGCGACCCGGGCTGCTGGATTGGCGTGCTGCAGAGGTACACGTTGCAGAGGTCTGAAGATCGCGTAGAATCGGACATCTTCACGTGACCCGTCCACAGGCTGTGCCCCTTTAGGAAGACGATAGCTGGAGATTGGGCTCTTAATGACAGGGCTTGAAGAACTTTTCACAGCAGGTTTCCTGTGGTGTGGACGGGAAAACGAGATAAAAATGCACAAAGCATAATTTCGCGGTTGTGCTATTCAAGTACGTTTTTCACCAAAAAACCAGTGCATGTTTCGATAATTTAAAATCAACAAGACACCGTACAATCCACGTTTTGAAGCTTCCACGTCATAACGTGAAGTGGCTCTTCTTGTCTTGTTTCTCTAAAATTTTGCGTAGAACAAAGTGCATGCATTTGGAATTTTACGGATTGATTTTTAGGAACGTACCTCTAGCTCAGTAGATGCGCAGAAAAAAATAATGTCTGTGCCACAAATGAGGGCTGTTTGCTAAAATGACGAAAGTGTTTTCATTATTTTTTTCATGCTGCTATACTCGGCCACAATTGGACTACAGAATGCATTGAGAAATTTTTTCCAGCGACGCAAAAAATACAAGCAAATAAATAAAGGACTACAGGGAACAGTACAGGAAAAGAAGATCCCAAACCACGAATTGAAGAGCAGTAGATTTGTTAACGCCGGCCAGAAAATGAATAGTTCAACGGGACGGCCCGGATGGCGTCGCATTCTGGCATATCCCACGATAGACATGAAGCAGGAGACGAGACAGCGCATCCTGTATTATAGTGCCTCTCAATCATCATCATCATCATCATTATTATCAGCCAGACTATACGCACCGCAGAACAAAGGCCTCTCTTATACCTCTCCAATTAACCCTGTCCTGTGCCATCTGCGCCCGCCTTATCCCCTCAAAATTCTTAATCTCCTCCGCCGATCTAATTTTCTGCCGCCACCTGCTGCGCTTTACTTCGCTTGGAATCTGGTGTGTTGCCAATAAGGATCATCAATTATGTTGCCTTCGCATTACATGCCCTGCACAAGCCCATTTCTTTCCATTGATTTCGACTAGGTAGTAATTAACCCACGTGTGTTCCGTCACCCACTAAGCCCGCTTCCGGTCTATTAAAGTTACACCTATCATTTTTTTTCCATACCCTGCCAAGTGCGCTCCACGCAGTTTTTATTCTTGTCCGTATCTCCCTATCTTCTGTCAATACCTGCCCTAAGTATACGTATTTCCTTAGCACTTCCTTCAGCGCGCTACCATTTGTAAACTGCTGTTCTCTTCGGCGAGTGTGAACATTACTTTTGTTTTCTGTATATTAATCTTTAGATAAACAATACTGCTCTGTCTGTCTATCTAATGGATCATGTTTTGCAGTTCAGCATCTCCTTAGTGACTTAGCAACGCGATATCATAAACGAATCGCTGATTTCTAAGGAATTCTCCGGTAACTCTTATCCTCAACCACTCCCGATACAGGCCTCTGCACACCTCCTGTATTCATCTATATATCTCCTTACTTGACAATCTTTCGTACTGGAAATTTATTCCTGACTTTATGGAGGACTATCTGAGCTGTGAAACCGCTGTGGATATGTTCAAGTATTTTTGGTAAGGCTCTTGTACACCCGGATTCCGCAGTGCCTGCAGGACTGCTAAAGTTTCAACTGAATCAAATGCTTTCTCGTAATCAATAAAGGCTATATATAGAGGTTGATTATATTCTTGGCATTTCTCTATCACCTGAGTTGCAGTGTGAATGTGGTCTATTGTTGAATATCATCTACAAAAGTCTGCCTGATCATTTAGGCCGTCGAAGTCTAAGGTTGTCTTGATTCTGTTAAGTATTGCTTTAGTAAATACTTTGTAGACAACAGATATTAAGCTGATCAGTCTGTAATTTTTCAAGCCCCTCACGTATCCTTTCTTATGAATTATTATTGTGTTAGCGTTCTGCAGAGCTTCTGGTACGCTCGAGGTCATAAGGTATTGCGTATACAGGGTAGCCAGTCTTCGTACCACAATCTCCCCTCCGTCCTCCGACTGATCTGATGTTACCTTATTCTTACCAGCTGCTTTCCCCCTTTTCGTTGCTTCTGTAGCTTTCTTTACTTCCTCTTTAGTTATTGTCAGATCAAGAGAAGCAACGCGGACGTATTGTCCACCATCCATTCTCAAGGTGGCATGCTGCGGCGAGCTCCCGCATAACGCGCCAGTCGGGTGCACCGCATTGATCTTCCGCAGCAACCGCGACGCGCCGCGGTCGGCTGGCTTCCTGCAGAATATAGGCATCAGGAACTTGTGTTAGTACAGCGCGCTCTACGTCAGGTGATACGAACACGGTTGGCGAGGTTGGACAGCCACCGCCATAGCTTAGCTGGCAGAGCCCCGTACGCGATAAACGGAAATCGTGGCTGCCGATCCTACTGGCACGATGTGGTTGTATTTCCTTTCTAATGTTTATGCGAAAGCAGTAATCTGGAGGTTCGGAGCCTAGTGAAATCCACTATTGTATGTTCGAGAAGCTGGCCTAGAGTTAGCGCTCCGGCCTTCGTTTTGTTCTTGCTGCGTCTAAAGAGATGCAACATACCAACGATGCGGGATTGGTCATGATTTCGTGGAGATTCGAACAGTAGAAAAAATCTTCCAGATTTACCTCAAGTGGCTCATCATTAAAAATGGAGAAATTTGGAAAAACAAACAACGAATTATGAGAGATTTTCATTTCATTTATTTTACTCTCAAGGCTTTCGCAGTAAAGAGGGGCAATTGGAATGAACATCGAGGAAACAAAGAAACACGGACTAAACTAAATTAATTTTAAAGGAATAATCATAACATATGAATTTTGAGAGAAGTAAAGGCAACGAAGAGTTAACACGAATTCTCGGTGACGAACCTGCGAAGAAGCTCACATCACTGCTAAAGGCCATACCCTTTAACGGTTGCACCGAAGGAGAGGGAGACACGAAAAGTGAACGGCAGCCATAACTGAGCAAGGGGAATTTGCAAAACGTTAACTCTATGCCATGCAAACTGCCGACAGGAGAGGATTAAATGGTCTAAAGATTCAACGTCCCCGCATGACGCACATAATTTCGGCAGCGTGAACCATGAACGGCGTAAATAAAGGAATCGGCAGCGGAACAGCGTGATGGAAACCTTACATTGCATTCACGCACATGAAGGAATGTTCTGTGGGAACTTCAATTGCTCATAGCCCGCTGTATCAAGGATGGGCTCATGGCTCAGGTTCTGGTGTAGTTGGAAACGTTCATATCGGGACGTGGTCAGGAGGCTACGGTTTGGAAGGACGCAGAAAACAGGCCCATTGATGGCTTTCGCTGAGAAATTGGCCGTCGAATTTGAATAATGCTGTAGTGTCCTGGAATCCACTGAAATCAAACTTCATGCACAAGAAAGGGCACAAAGTGCCTTAGGGACCGGTAAAAGAGACGCGCTGCTAAGACTGAGGTACAGTCCGAGGGAATGATTACGTGTTATAGCGGGGAATTTTTTGAAGGACCAAACGAATAGCGACAAATTCAGGCGGAATTAATTGACGTATAATCAGAGACCGGGATGGAATAACTCCAATCTATTGCGTGGGGATAAACACTTACTGCTGCTTTTTCGCCATGTTGAGTGCCATCTGTGAAAGAAAATACTTGGCTCTGATTCTGGAACAGATATTCTTCCAGGAGACCATTTAGCACACTGCCAGTCAAGTTCTTTGCACGCTGCTGCAGCGTATGGTCAAAGCAAACAGCAGGAGCAGCTGACACAATGCTAATGCATTGCACGGACCTAAGCGAGACTTTAATCCTAGACAACAGGTAGACTGTAAACGCAGCAGCTAGCATTGCGGCCAATGTTTCTCTAGAAACAAAGCTCGGTTAGTCAAAAAATTGGTGGAGCCACTCCAGGCATAGGCTGAAGTCCCTTCAAGGAGGTGCGCAATGTGAGGAGCCGGTCGCGAGTGTTCATGTCTCGTACGCGGGCTTCCAGAAAGAGGGCACAATTTCCCACCGATTTTGGAAAACTAGGTGAAGCCGTAGAGCGCGCCTCTCCAAAAACACCAGGTATTGAAATTTGCATCTAGGAAAACCGGAGAAAAGAACGCGGCCGAACTCTACAATTGGTTTTACATAACTCTGAAAGAAATATAAGAGTGTTTCTGCAGTGTTTGCACACACCAAATTTCTTACTGCTGATTGCCGTCAGGTGACCGAGAGCCCGCTCACCTTTCGGAACAATACTTTTCATACGAGGTCGTTTGTCTAAATCAGGGTCGTATATTACGCCTGAATATTTTATGGACTCATTTTGTGCGACTTGGGTTCCACCATACAGCAGACAGATACGAAGAGGGGACGCCAGTGGATAAACATGAACGGAAGATATGTTAACGTTAAGAATTGATTGTAACTTGTACAGCATTGAGGTAGGCTCCCAGGGCATTGAGGTATAGTTGCAATAGCCAGTGCCGTGAATGAATATCTCTGCTTGATACGTAAAAGGCTATGTCATGCGCATACACATACACTTTGATGTCACCACTAATAGATATGTCCCGCGTGAGTGTGTTAAAGAGTAAATGTGACAGTACCTATCCCTGAGGCACACCTGTAGTCTGAGAAAAGGTTTTGGAAATAAAGGAAGCGTCAGAAAAGGAAAATTTCATCTTTTAGGAATTGCTCTGCCCATGCAAGAGCGTAAAAAGCTGGCCGAATGTCGTCAAGCTTCCCAAGTAGCACAAGTGATCGGCCCAATATTGGAGATGTATTGGTAAACGCTGGTGCTACATAGGACCAATGTGAAACCTTACTGTTCCAATATTAGGCCAACTACGTGTGCTGCATTTGTTGTTCAACACTATTGAATTCTGTACAGCCTTGAAGCCCTAATTCGGCTTTCCAATTCTAAAGGAGCAGTCCTGATCGAGCACTCTCGTCAAAACCCTAAGCGAGAAGCACTAAGGCTTGTAATGCCAAAATGTGATTATTAGACGGCTGTGAACAGTGCGTTCAATAAGTTTTCCTAAATTAGACAACGGGGAAATTTTCCGAATGTAATCGATTGCAAAACCCTTGTTAGGTTCTTTAAGAAGTAAAATTATTTTCGCTATTTTTCATTCAGGAGGGAGCCAAGCTGTCTCAAGGGACACATTAAAAATATGTAATACATCAGAGGTAAAGTCTTAAACAAGAGACTTCAAAATACTGATACCGACCTCGCTGCATTGAAGAGCTGCAGGTTTGAGGTCAGAAACTATTAAAAATAATTTAGAGGGTCGAGCCGCAGTGTAGTCTGCGCGCGGTGTAGGTAGGACGAACCCCCAACCGCGATTGAAAGCGCACAGTAAGGCATTTCGCTATCTGGTCAAGTTGATTTTGTGCTTCCTGGGGCGGTAACATAAGTGAATTTTACATGAGAGCACGGCGAATTGTGGCTGCATTCCATGAACCGATACAAAGCTATGAGATTATTTGTGGGGAATAGATGACTGCTCAAATTCTTATTGTGCTCCTCCTTCCTTCGCCTTATGAATGCTCCTTTTAAAGACGCCGCGAAAAATTTGTAATTTGTCCAATTCAGCGGGCAGTGATTACGAGGGAGACTCTTCCAGGCAGCTATTCTATCTCGATATGTTCTCTCACACTCATAATTCCACCACAGAGAGAGCTGATTATTTTTCACTAACGATTGCACTATCAACACAGAACGCTCAGTGGCGACTAACATGGAAGTGAAAGCTTGTTGAGCAGAATCCATGTTATCAAATGATGCAATCGAGGAGAAAGAGGATTGCAGAAGTTTTTTGAAAAGTGCGCGGTTGACGAATTTCCGTAAAAAAAAGTCGCGCTAAGGGGACAGGCTACTATGATGAAAGTTATCGGAAAACGAGCAGAGAAGTGCCACAACCCACTGCAGACCACGAAGAGACCTTAACTCTGTTCGCTGCCAATGTTAAGTCAATGACAGACTGTGAATCGGCACGCATGTCAGTAACTCCCAAACTGCTACACACGCGTACGTTCCTTGCCAAAGAAGCTGCCCACGTGCATCTGTACGGAAACTCCAAATTACGCGATGAGAATTGAAATCGCCAGCTAATGCCACTCTGAACTTAGAGCGCAAATATTGTTTAAATATTCTGTGCTTTAGTCACCTGAAGAAATGTACACTTTATCAACGGTAAGTTTAGCACAATGTGGAATTGCGATAACAACAGCCAACAGTTAGGAGTCACATCTTAGAAATTGGTGTGACACATGCGCCCGATGAAATATATTAGATAAAATAAATGTTAAATAGCAACCACCCTGGCCATAATTGCGATCGGCTCGGAATACTCGACAATATTTAAGAGAGAATGACCTAATAGGAGTAAGCCAAGTTTCTTGATATAAAATTGTCTGGTTCGAATTGGGAGACAAGGTTCTGTAAATCTTGGAAAGAAGATGCAACTGCACAACAATTGCATTGAAGTTTTTTTAACCCTGCCATGGTTACTGTAAAAGCAGAGAGGCTGTTACAGCCTTCTTTGGCACATGAGATTTATGTGGATTACGGGGGAACATTTCTTGCTTTTGTTATTTGGGTGGCAGTCTTCGACTCAGTGGAAGGAGCTCAATGTTTCTGGAAAGGGCTCGCGATCTGGAAGTCCGAAGTGCAAACGGTAGAGAGGCCGGTATCCCCGGCGTCATGTAAAGGCACAGACGAGGACGCAGCAGGAATAGGAAGGAGTCTGGGGAGAGTCACCAGGGATTCTATGGGAATGACTATTTGGTGGAGCGGCAAAACCAGCAGGTGAAGGAGCAAAACTGACTGGAAATGACCTGTGAGAGAGGCTCAGTGAAGGTAGCCAACATAGGATCCGCAACGCCTGCTAGCGCCTTCTCAACGGCTGAGACCACAGACTCAATCAGTACTGCTTCGGAATCAGACCCAAAGACCTAGTAAGGCCCGCATAACGATGCCTTTTCCTGTCTAATAGTTCATAGGCATCAGTTCCGGAGCACCTTCTCTGCTGAAAGACGTCCAACACACTCTGCTCATCAGAACATTTGGGACAGCCGGCATCATCAGCGGGATGAACGCCGCGACCGAGATTGCATAGATGTTCAAATGTCTGATGAATGGTTGTCGCCGCAAAGTCGGCAATCCTTTGCAGATTTGCAAGCTTCGTTGCTATGAGCAAAGGGCCAGCAATTTCTGAATTCGAAAGAACGAGGCTGAAGTGTTTCGAAACGGTATACCATGGGTCACACTTTAAGCTCAGGGGGGGCACGGATATCCTGAAAATGTTATCACGAGCTCTGTCGGTACACGAGAACCATCTGTATCTCTGGTACAGCGGAATACCGATAATACACCAACACAAGCGTCCTTAAAACCCTCACGCAATTCCTGAGGAGAGGCCGATGGGTGCACTCCGCGAGTGATGCCTTTTGAACAAGCGAGTTGCTCTGGTATTAAAGGATTACCCAAAAACGACGCGCATGATGTGCAATGCAGGAAGTACGCCAAGCGCTGCACATCCGAGGCTCGGCGCAGAATGCCCTTCCGGCCGAAATGACGCACATCAGAGATCTCCAGGTGGCGGCCGGTAATAGCCTTCAGCTGCCTTCAGCTCCGTCTACAGTAGGAATAAGCGCCACTGGAATGTCACTGACGCCGATCCGTCCGAATGATTGCAGAGGCGAAATTTGGCCCAGCAGGCTGGCGAACCAGAGGGCCGTAATCCAAGCCGGGGACGCTAGAGACATAGATCGAAGACTAAGATGACATTTAACCTGACTACAGTTTCAGCGATAAAAAACAGCACGTGAAAGGACCCACCGTACAACAGAGAAGAGGGAGTCCAGTGGAGGCAACAAGGTCGAATACAAGAAGAGTGGCGGGAGCCGGCAGGTTCGGGTCGGCGGTCTTCTTTTTCACGTCAGTAAATATGGCATATACCTACGCGGAGAGATTGGCCAACGTACAGTGGAAAATGCCAATGAAGTATTTTCGCGAGGTAAAATAGACGCGAGAAGACTGAATCAACATAAAAATTGGAAAATTCAAATGAAAAAGAAATATGAATTATCAGGAATAGAATAAGGATTTTTGGACATGCGACAGAATTTTGTATACAGCTAACATGGTAATCGATCAAGTGCACTTATGTTATCATGAAGGTAGCCGCAAACACTGCAACGGGAATCCCTGTGCGCTCGCACCGAACGAGAGAAGAACTGGAAGAGACAGAGGGGGTCGTAACCTGGAAAGAGGGACCTCCATATACTGCTTTCCCTGAGCAGCGAACCGCCGGAAAGAGAGGAGAATGCTTTCCTTTTAATTTGTGGAGTCGATCAATAACCTTTTCTGCCTGTTTGATGGGGTTATAATCTCTCAAGCAACTGTAGCTATGAAGGGTGTCGGTGGAGGTGTAAGTGATCCTGGTGTTCGGTTGCTCGCGTTATAGACGCGGGTTAGACCTCGACCGCGAGGGTCGTTATTGGATGAGGCGAAATGCTAGAGACTCGCGCACTGTGCGATGTCAGTGGACTTTAAGGAACCCAGGGTTGTCTAAATTCCATAGAACAGGCAGGAAAGATCCAATACACTGTAGCGCAGCAAAAGACGAGGACAGTGTATTGGAACTATGTACCAACAAGCCCAAAAAGCCACGCTACAGGAAAGATCATCGATCGACTTCAGAAATTAAAAGGAAAACATTCTTCTTTGCATCTCTTGGATTTGGTGGCTGTTAACTTCGCTCTTAAAAATGTCCTAACGAGTTCCTCATTTTCATACACTTTTCTGCTCAGTTATTTTAGCGTAGTGAACAGAGGCTATTCAGTAATAAAAATACCTGTTTTTTGGCTGACAATTTACATGATCACAGCAATATCGGAGATCCATCTCGCAATTTATTCTTCTTCTTCGTCGTTCGTAAGGCATGACATTCCGCAACACTGCCTGCTCTTCGTCGTCTTCTACGTGACATTAAATCCGGAGGCTCAGAGCATAGCAATATCGTCTAGTGTATCTCCTACAAGCTGGCCTAGCGCGAGCGGTCAGTCCCGCAGCACTGCCCGCTGATCGTCGTCTTCTGCGTAGCAAAAATAAATCCATTGTTCCGCACTGAGTCAGACATTGCAAAAATTCTCTGTAGATTATTTAACCCACCATCTCTCCCTGGTAGGTGATGATCACATTGCTGATTTTCCATTGACCAACCGCTGCTATGGTGGCTAAGTGATCCTGGTGTTGGGTTGCTGACGCTATAGACGCGTGTTAGATCTCGACCGCGACGGTCATCATTCGCTGGAGGCGAAAAGAGAGTCGCGCACTGTGCAATGCCAGTACACTTTAAAAAACCCCAGGTGGACTAAATTATCGAAAATTGAATTACGGTGCCCCTAATAGCCACAGTCGATTTGGGACATTAAGACCTTATAAACCAGACAGAAAAGATCATTGATCGACTCCACAAATTAAAACGAAAACATTCTGCTATGCAAATCTAGGTGTTGGTGGCTGTTGACTTTGCTCATATGTCCTAACGAGTCCCTCATTTCTGTACACTTTGCTGCTCAGTTATTTTAGCGTAGTAAGCAAAGGCCTATAGAAATATGCAGTACTCAACAGATCTGTTTTTAGCTGATAATTTTCATGATCACCGCAATTTGCATTTTCTTGATCATGCATCTGATCTCCGAAGCACGAAAGCGTGAGAGTACCATGTGACTGTTATACTAGAACCGTTATGGATTCAACAGGAATGTCAGGAAAAATACTTGAACCCTTTCAATTATTTCAACGCTGTGAAGATAAACGACATATTGTGCTGAAGAGAATATGGCGCATATTCTTTTAATGATTTCGCTTAACCGACGTGCGTTATCCACAAAAATATGCTCATCCCCCTTGGGGCGCCATACTGACGAGAGCAACTTGTACAGACGTCCACAAACTTGTCTAGAACGCACCAGCAACGTTATGTATTGAATGTTAATGGCAAAAACCCTTCTCGCTGGGCTGGGTGTAGCTTTGTGGTTGCCGGCATGTTAACTATGATTTATGCGTCCATGTTTGCACAAAAATGCGGTGTTTTCATCTCTATGCCCATCTCAAGAACGCCCCTGCATTTCCAGGTGCGAGAGTGAAGTTGTCTAGACAGACGTGTAGGCGTATGTAACACAGCGAGGTGGTATCTAGCCTGATCATTCTTGGCGGATTAAAATAAATTGCAAGGAATCTCAGCAGGGGCTTTCAAACGCTATGCTTATAAAAGAGCAACCCAATTCATTAAACTTCAGACAGTTCGTGGGGGAGACTTCTGGCGTTACTCACTTGCAGTGATGCCGCAGTAAAGGCTGTTGCAATTCAGAAACCTGTCCTTGTTATACCTACGGAGTGTCGGTTGATGAACGCGGTACCGTTCCGTACGCTTGTTGAAACCTGTCACTAGAAGCAGGCTCGTAGTAGTGCTTGTTGACCCCCACCGCTTACAGAGACAGCAAGATAGTGGTCGCCCTCTACGGGCAGTTCGTATGAGACATCAAGTTCCTGGTTTCGCCTCGCTGATGCAATGCATCGAAGAAGCGGTGCGGCAGGAGATAGCGATGTTGCACCGGTGAGTGATAGGGCTATGAGGAAGAGCCTGATCTTAGGGCAAGATAAAAGCCCCGGGAGAAAGGGCAGTTAAAATCTGTGGCTTTGCAGACGCTAGACGGTGGGAACTCTTTATGTTAAAAAAATGCATCAGATAGGTGATAACACCGGTTTTGATGGCTTTCAAGTATCTGAGCAATGATTATCTCAAGAGGTGTAGACGTGGCTGCCACAGTTTGACCCCAAATATGACCTTCCGGCGGCTGTCTGATGCCCTGCACTCCATGAAACAAAGCGTGTCAAACAGCAGGAGAGCCAGGCCTTGATTACTGCGTTCCTTTATCTTAGGCGCTCTTTGTGTCCGGGTTGCTGGCGCGAATTTTTCATACACTGCGGGTGTTCTTGAGGCTTGGCGAACTCCACAGCTGCTGTTGGCATGGAAGTAGCACGTAACATGAGCTATGTGTGCTTCTTCTCTTTGCTAACCTGTCTCTAATGAAATAAAATTTAAATCAGGAACGAATTTCTTAGACGGGTAGGCTTGGTGCTGCATCTAAGTTTGTGCCTAAAGCCAATATATACCATTGCGGCCATGTAACTGGCGACTGGTTCCAGCCTCCTAGAAGCAGTTCAATCGTTGGTAAAATAAGTACAAAGCGTCGTAAACACGGATAAAGATGATTCCTTTGCGCTTTATAGGCTCCGTATTCGTAGCGGAAGAACCCTGCACAGTCCTCTGAAATCAACGGTATTCAGCTCAAAACCACTTCGCCTTGCTGGCGCGCGTGTGGTCTTATTTTGAGAAAATCGAATGGTGCATTATGTTTTTTTCACTCGCTTAGCTAGTACACACTAGAGTCTGTTAGCACGAAATGAAGGTTCCCTTAAGCACTGCTACCCACATATGGAGAGCACATTCTTTAATTCGACGGGTAGTTCCGTTACCATGTTTAATAGAGAGTCAGAAAAGCGATATCTTTGCTCTTGGAACAGAGTGCTTCTTTTCAGGTCATATGCCCATAGCAACATTTCCAATAAGTGTACTAGAAAGAATTAGGAAAATTCAAGGAATTTCGAAAATAAACGTTCAGTATGGCGAATGCCTCAGTGGATGGTTTTTTTGAAAGCTTTGGCAACACGCGACAAAACAATTCACTTGAATCAACGCGAAGTGGAGTTATAATGCTCACGTGAAACAGCTGGCCAGCTTCGATCATTTGAATCCTGCCATTGCCCAAGTTTGTAAAATAGAACCTGGCTCGAGTCACTACAGAATTCACCTAACCGCCTACGAATTCCACTGAAGTATAAAAAAGCTTCATATTCAGCGAAAAAAAAAGGACTCTAACACATGGTGCGCCACAAGTTCTCTGCATTACTGTAGACGCGCTGCGTCGTTTTGAGGCCAAAGCCTGTAATGGCTGTTCGTTGTCTGTCCGTCGGCCCGTTCGTCCGGCCTTCTGTTCGTCCTACCGGCGGTCCGTCCGGCTAAAATTACGGACGGAGTAAATAAAAATAAAAAATATTAAAGAGTAATATATGACACAAAAATATTGGCACTAAACACTAAAACATGACACTACACAGAACAAATAAAAACAGAAAAAAATGCAATGCCTAGAGGCGCCGTGGAAAAAACCACGTTCTAAAAAGTTAAATGCATTTCGCAATCTTGCACGCAAGCAGACTAAAGTCCCCTCAGTGCCCTGAGACAGAATTGCCCTCAAGTTTGTGCGAGTTGCTAACCAGTATTGCCTTAAATGCATTTTCGGTAAATGCCTCAAGGTCAAAGACCTTGGCGTGAAGGCTTTTGGAAAGGCTACACGACGAACAACTTCATACAAACAGCCGCTTTAACCAAGCTACCTTGTCACATCCGGCTATCACTTCCGGTTAGGTTGGGGGCACCCCCCCCCCCCCCCCGCACACACACACACACACACACACACACACACACACACACACACACACACACACACACCTACCCCTTACTGAATGCTTACTGAATTTTGCAGACCTCTTTCACGGTCAACGAAGACAACGCCGGGTTTCGTTGCTGATAAGCCATATAAGGCGCTTCGCATTAATAATGTGTTCATCCCTCCTCGCCAATCGGCCGCTGCTTCCGAAGGCTATCATTTGGTTGCATGGCAGCGACACAAGCATTGGTCGTTCTTTGTTGGTCGTGCTGTTCACTGGTCGAAACTGCCGCAGGTAACTGTTGTCGCCTTTTCTGAGCTGTTCTTCAAATCGACGCGGCCAACTTCCTTTTTCACTTTATGTAGCGTCAGATCCCGCGTTTCTGTCCCTTTGCCTCATTTTTCGGTTCCGCGTCTAAGCTTTTTGCCTTTAGGTCAACGCAATAGTGCCCTTAAGCCACTGATTTGTGCAAGTGAAAATGCTTACTGAATAAATGCACACCTGTATTCGGATGACAGCCAAATTGCTACCGCCTCCGAAAATTTTTAGACTGTTCATAGATATTTGTCTTTAAAGTCTATTGATTCCTACAGAGAAATCCAATAGATTAGACTATAGACAATACAATACAAGGTAAAGGAAATGAGGGGCCCGTTTGACAAATTTATGAAGGGAGCCAACAGTCACCGAAACCAAGGTGCTTAGGGGAACGTTCATTTTTTTTTTCGATGTGTTATGCTTATCGGTGAGATAATAATACTTAGATTAATAAATCGCTTAAAGAAAATTACTTATAAAGCAGCAGAAAAAACAACCATGCCGCCGGTGGGATCCGAACCCACGACCTCCGAATATCGCGTCCGGTGCTCTTACCAACTGAGCTACGGCGACGGCTGTCCAATCTGCTGCCCTCGTGGGTATTTATGTTTACTGGGTGCAAGCGAGCCATGAGAGTGTTCACCAGCGCCACCCTCGACCATAGCGGTGGACGTAGCACGTCCTGTAATACCGCGAGCGTGACGTGGAACGTCATCTAACGGCGAGGGCGGGAACTGTGCGAGAGCCCTCTTATGCTACCTATGGCATCAAGACCGCCAGAACCGAGACCCTCGTTAAACTATTAGCAGACAAGGTAAAGGAAATGAGGGGCCCGTTTGACAAATTTATGAAGGGAGCCAACAGTCACCGAAACCAAGGTGCTTAGGGGAACGTTCATTTTTTTTTTCGATGTGTTATGCTTATCGGTGAGATAATAATACTGAGATTAATAAATCGCTTAAAGAAAATTACTTATAAAGCAGCAGAAAAAACAACCATGCCGCCGGTGGGATTTCTTTAAGTAATTTTCTTTAAGCGATTTATTAATCTAAGTATTATTATCTCACCAATAAGCATAACACATCGAAAAAAAAATGAACGTTCCCCTAAGCACCTTGGTTTCGGTGACTGTTGGCTCCCTTCATATATATATATATATATATATATATATATATATATATATATATATATATATATATATATATATATATATATATATATATATATATATATATATATATATATATATATTTATATATATATAGTAGGCTTAGCAACGATAGGAATACCTGGAAGTAGGAGATTTCAGAGCAGTTTTCAGATGTTGTATTGCACCTGCGATGTCACCTCTTCGTGCTGAACAACCAAATTCATCCTAGTACAGGTTGTGAAAGTATGTAGCGTTATTTCTAAGGCGATCTATATTTAAAAACACCTACGCATGGGAGGGATTCCTCGCTGCGGGTGCGGAACGGGAGCGTTGCCCATAGAAACGACTAGAAGCAAAACTTTCCGAAATATTTTTCTCGTTTCACAGAGTACTCTTTGAGGCGGCTGTTAAAGGAGTACAGGCACCTAATTTTGGTGGCATGCATTCTTCTCTGCAATGACGCGGCAGACGCTACCGTGTGTGAATCTCCATGTGATATGCGCCTAGGACCGATAAATAGTTTATAATCAGATTTTTCTGTCCTACTGTTAAGGTTTCAAAAGCTTAAAGACGGTTATTACTTCAAAGACTGCTTCTGTGTCACGTGAGGCATGAAAAAACGTCCATATAATCGCTGATTCATCGTTATAACTTACTGTAGTGCTCAAGCCAGTCTCTCTCAATTGCCAGAATGACAACGAATGTGGAAGCAGCGATTATATTGCTGTTAATTCAGTGTCTCCCGTGACCTATAAGCACACGTTGATGTCACAGTCCTCATTCGACTGTTGAACCTGAAACAGGACAAAAATAAATGCGATTATAAATTATTTAGCGGTCCCAGCAGAATACCAGGTTGTAATCCGTGTTTGAGAATGACTTACGCATTATTACAAACAAGAAAACACGCACCCAGAAGTGAGATGCCTATACTTATTTAACAGTTGGTGATTGCTTTTAAGAAGAGTGTGACAAAGGATGCTACGTACCCTGAGAGGCGCTCTGCCCGCTCGGTGTTACCATATGTAATGTGCCTGGCATACAAAACTCTTGTTAGACCGGTAATTGAATACGCCAAAATAGTACGCGATCCTTACACCTAATCCAGTAGTCCTAAACTTGATAGTATACAGCGACTTGCGGCAAGGTTTATCTTTTTTCATTTTTTTACCAGAATTCTGTAGGAAAGCTCAACTTCCGTCGCTAGAAGCAAGAACCAAGTATGAAAGATTGAAAATCCTTTTACCTCGTTAGTAGCAACACTCTTAAAATTAACAAATAAGATAACTTTGAAATCAAAACTAATGAAATATCAAGGCATCGCCATGGTAATTTATTCGATTACCGGCCGTACGAAATTTACTTTATTTATTTTTTTATTTTTATTTATGACATACAGCAGGCCGTGAGGTCCAAGCAGGAGTGGATTACAGAAACAGATCACAAATTGAGCATAAATGTAAAAATGCAAACAGAACACGAGCAGCGGGAAATGACATGAAAAGGCAAAAAAAAAAAAACAATCTAACACAAGAAGCAGAAAAATAAAGAAAACAAAACTAACAACAATATGATTGTTGTTATGTTGTTTAAAGCGGCAATGACTTAAACTCTCTTCCAGACTCCGCTGATTTGTCAACGTCGCTAACTACTGAATACTTGCAGCAGCTAGATAAGTTTGTGTCTGGCATTAACCCTGACGTTTTCTTTGTTATGCAGCATATACAAAACGCTGTTGCGGTAATGCTTTGCGCATGCTAGCTTGTGGTATTCAAAGCTATCACAAAAGTAACGAATAATCTCTTATACTTTCGTTTGCCACAATTAATGATCGCTTCTTTAGTATATACCTGCCAACAAACCCATCATAACTCCTGTTATTTGCCTTCTGGTATACCTGTGATTAAGGGCAAGGGATTGTGAATGTGGCTTAGACACTTGCGGCAAGACCTGAAAGGTGCTCTTTTTAAAGGGTTGGTGTAAAACACATATTTCAATGCATCCATATCATGGTCAGTTGGATAAAAAAAAATGCCCCATTAGTGGAGAAATTTAAATGTTGTAAGTCTAAGCAAAGAGAACATTTTTGTTATGCCCCCCCCCAAGAAAAAAAAAAAGGGGGGGGGGTTTCGTGTAGCCAGATATCGCGAGGCTCTTTTTTTGGTGCATGCTCTATCGACTTTAGACCAAAATGCAGAAAGAGTTCTCGCAAAAAAGGCTACAGCGGGCGCTGTTCCTTTTCCTGGCTGTGTCATTTGCAACAGCCATAACTGCAGTAAAAATCACCTTAAAATAAAGAACAACTTTTACAAGAGTATTGTGAAAAGAAACGCATATGTGGATACAACAAAACAGAGGTTGATAGATACTAAACCAGAAATGAGAAACAGCTTTGTGGCTTTGAAAGCTTCACTTGTCGCTAATTTCTGGCGTAGCACAATTTACCACTTTTGGCCAGGGAGAAATTGCGTAGCATTGCACTGTCTGCTGCCTTTTCGCACGTTCCATCACCGGTTTTGCTGCGTGACGATGCGGAGTCTGACAGCGTTAACCCACCAAGAAGGCGACGATATGTTATTTGTTATAATAGGGTTTCTTTAACAAGGAAACATGTGCTGACCGGACGTGCGCCGCTATTTATCATCGTAAATAATCTCATGATACGCATATGCTTCCGTCTGAAGGACTAAAATGTAAGTTACAGAAACGACAACCCAAATTCACTCGTTTCAGGTGTGTCATATACACGCGCAAGCAAAGTACATTATCATAATCAGTACTATCAGCACATCGGAAACAAGTACCAGCTTGAGTGGCCAGGTCAATGATAATTTGTTTAAGTTGTTGCATTCAAAGCTGAACTAGTCGAAAAGCATGCAATCGAAGAGCGATAAATGTGGGGTGACATAACCCACCTGCGTTTCTTATCCGTTTTTTTCCTTATAAGAATGATATGCGGATCGCTGCCCTGTTTTACATCAGTCAGGAGGATTTACTGGGCTCGAGAAAGAAGCAAGGATCAACTCCCCCAGGAAAGCGGCTAGCGAAAGCTGTGTTAACTCAGTGCAAAAACGCGCGCTGCAAGACGTCAGAGCTCTTTGGGGAACACCCTGAACAACGTAGAGCCTTCAAGAGGGATCTTCGAAGGCGTCTCGATCGCTGCATTCGCTTTCATCGCTGGTAACGCAACTGTGTGGAAGAAGTAAGCAAGAGGTCATGGCTCTTTGGCGGCAGCGGTTGGCGTTCCGCGTAGAGTACCGCGGCTTTCCGGAATGGAAGACGGTCGAATTTCTGGACGAACTCGAGACGACGCAGTTCTGCAGATGGTGCGGCCTGGTCGCCCCTGACTTGTTCCTGCTGTCCTGCCGGCACGTCATCTGCTATCATTGTCACGAGGAGGCATTCAAGGTGCCGAATGCAGAGTGCGTGCTCGACAGCGAACAGCTGTCTTCCGACCAAACCTATGCGTTCTCGAACAATGTTACCGACAAGGCGGTGCGCTGTTCCAACCATGGTCTGGGTTGCGAGCACGTTGGCCGCTTGATAGATTTGAACAAGCACTTACGTGAAACATGTACTTTCGAGGTTACAACGTGTTTCAAGTGCAATGGAAGCGTAGTCAACAAAGACATGCGCGACCATTTTTACGCTTGCGAGGATCCAGTCGGAATATTTCTTCGGGCCAGCGACGTGCAGGTTCTCGTCGATCAAATAGAAAACGCCCGCCGACAACTGGAGCAAGCAATGACTACTTCGCACGTTCCGTTTGCAGATTCGCTGTGTGTGACACTGGATTTCGTGAGCTTTGTGTTCGCCAGGGTCCAGACTCAACTTCAGCCAGAAAAGGCCAGCGAGGACTTCTCTGATTCCAAATAATGACTCCCGGGAGCAGCGGAAGAGTGCCAGTTTCATGGTCTCCTGAATTCAACAGAAATTTTTAGAGCAAACAACGCAGCCGCGAAGATGGCACGTATATCACCGAACTCGTGACGGTTTCAGATTGATCCTCAGGGCTGAGTCCCCAGCATTGAAAATTTATCTGTGCGTGACTAACAAACTCTTTAAGGATTGTTTTTACCATTCCAAACAGACTGTCTCAGAAGTGCTTGTGATTGTTCTGGATTCTCGCTTTTTTAAAACTGTCGCCGTAGGGTGCGTCAGCGGCCAGTGCAACGTCCTGAAAAGCTTTCTTTGCTAATTGTTCTGCAATGCATTGTGTCAGAATATTCTAGAAATGTTTGGAAATCTCGATACTCGTGCTATAAAAAACTCGTGTTCTTTTTGCGATGCTAGCATGTGCGAAAAAGTTTCTTTTGTCGTTATCTTTGTGACCTACCATCAATTATTCTGCTGTATATGACGGTATCAATGCTTTTAGTTTCAACCTGCAATTTCTTTTACGTACGCTGTGAAATAAAGTTCTCAATTTAACTGAAGCACTTAACGTGTTCTCGCTACTGAAAATTTAGGTATTCCAGCCGATATTTCATTGGTAAGAGTATTCCTTTACCATTGTTCGCTTACTTTGTTTACAATGCTTACTGAACGCAGCTTCGAGTGTCATACCGTTTTGTCACGTCAGATTTCAGGGCGGTTTCTGCCTTCGAAATACAATCTGGTGTCAGATTCAACGCTATCGTAGATCAATCAGCTGCTGCTCACCAGTTCACTCTTTTTCATTTTTTTTGGCGAGTCGATATTCCCTTTTTTTACAAGGTAAGAATTATCCCATTCAGGTCGCGAAGTTGACACGACATGCATGCATTTTACTGGTGAAGTGTTTCCTTTAACTAAATATAGAAGTTTGCAGCGCGTTGCCTATATCAAACTAGTCCGATATCTGCCCTCCGGCAACTTTCACGACGCTCGAATGATTCCTAATTTTCTCACTGAGGCTCAACTGAGACTGACTTTTGTGCCTCGAACTCAAGTATTTTTCCGCTGCAGCGAATATGACCTGCATCGCGAGAATCTGTCGAGGTAGCGAATTCTTCCGCGAAGTCTACAATTCTCTTATCAGTTAGCTCCGGGGTAGGTTTGAAATAAGTTTCGGGCATCTTGTCGGGGTGGTTGCTGAGCCTGGAATTGTGAGTAGAAAGGACAGTAATGCCCTCATTGGAATTGCAAGCAATATTAACCTGCCTTACAAACCTCTTGCTGGACTGATTGCTGCTGTAAAAAAAAAAAAAGGGTGCGATACTACCACTCGAACAACAGAAAGCGAGTTGTCTGTTCTTCTAGATATTCTGCCATTAAGAAAGGCTGCTATCTGTTACGCTTCAGGACCAGTGCAGATTCGCATTTGTCGATAACATCGTCAACGAGATATTTACGTAACGCGAAGCGCCAGATGTACAGATGGAAGCAGTCCTAAAAAATATGAAGCTGTATAGCGCATTTGTTAGACACACACAAAAGCACACGGGCTTTGTCTCGGTCCTGCGAATGCGATATACTACTTTCTGAATCTAAGAACAATCTAGCTTGTCTGAAAATTGTGTTAAACCTCCAATACTGTTGAAGTATATTTGACGCTCGCTGATTCTCTCAATGATTGGAGAAATGACGCAATGCATTACATATTTCGGGATGGTTGGCTTTGAGTTAAGCTCAGGGACGCAGTAAGTTGTTTTATTGATAGAATAAAGAAAGCTACGATGAATGTCCTTCTCTACTTCACATTCATAGATCCCTGGGAGTTGTCATACCCCTGCTGGGGCAGTGGTGCAGCGGCTAAGCGATGCGCCACTGCCTTGCGATGGAAGATGCTCCCTCTGCTAGGCCTCGTGTGGGACATCGTTGCTCTTTCCGAAAGAGCAATCATTATTTTATGTGCCACCTGCCCCGGCGGGCAGTTTTCTCGCTATCCGGTGGGCATGTTGCAATGAATTAGCAAGGTCGTGTTACCTAGCTGGCCAACCTGTCTCCTGGATTGCTTTCTGAGGACCACCTGCTACAGTCATGCCTGTGATTTTTCGCACACAACGCTGACAACACCGTCGCCGGTTTGTCTGCATGAGGGGGCATTTAATGCAAACGCGTTGAAGCGGAGGTAAAAAGATGATGTTGCTAGCCGCGGCATCTGCCATCGAAACCAGAAGCACCTGAGCTGCGGCTAGCAGATACCAAATGGATAGGCAGAGGATAGTAAGACAGAAAGAAAGAGGGGAGCGACAGTAACAAACGATAGGTTAGGTGGTGGTGGTGGTGGTAGTGGTTTTATTAAAAAGAATAATAAAAATGAAGGAAAAGATTTTTGCTAGCCCCGGCATCTGCCATCGATACTGAAGCACCTGAGCTGGGGCAGCGGAAATAAAGGATAGCAGGCAGAATGGAGAAATGAAATGAAAGTGGTGAGGGGACAGGAAGAGAGGATAGAGGGAGAAGGTTAGGGATGTTCTGACATTTCCGTTTCTTGAATTCTGATTGTGTCTGTTTTGTGGCAATGGAAATACGCTAATTCCTGCATTCTGCAGTGCGTACTCAACTCGAGATCTGCGCAGGCGCTCGGGGTGTTGGCGATGGCATTGCGTTGATTTCTAGATAACAAACCCTTGCCGAGACACCGACAACGTATCTATTATGCTTAATGACACCGATGTCAAAGTGGCTGCAAAGTGAAATTGACGAAGTGCAATCGAAAGCAGCGAGACAGGGCGAAGAAGTGCAGATTGTTTTCTTCAGATGCCTTTCCGCATGATTGTTGGCGCCTTATAATTTCACGCTTCGCCCGATTACAAAAAGAGTAGCGTGAGATACTACGTGGAGGCATGAGGTGGCCACGAGATCGCACTCTTGCAGCGTGCCCATGCATGGAATACGTGTATCCCTCGGGGCGGAGGTTCAACAGCTTGCTTCTCGAAACAAACTGGAGCATGGCACAGACCCTTATACAATCAGACACTCGCCGCTATCACTGCCTCGTGAAGATCATGTGGGGCCTTAGAGATAAACTTGTGCGCGCCAAATAACCTCTACTGCTTGTTGTCGGAAAGGGCTCGAATCAATGGCTGTGAGAGAATTACTGGGATAACAAAAATTAGCTTTGGTTTAACAACTGCTGAACCTGGTTAGAGAACGAAAGCTGTGGTGAATCGGGCAAGTAGACGCTGTTTGTCGTCTGTAACATTAAGTGCGTTCCGCGCACTGGATAGGAAGCGTGCCCACCCTGGCAGGTGGAAGTTAAATATGGATTTATCGCGAGAAATTGGTCACACAATGAACGCAGGGCTCCGGCTTACATTCCTCTCAGACTGACGTCACAATGGCAGTTTAAATCGCACGACTTCACTTGGCGTGACCCTTCTACCGCCCTCTACCGGGGAATCGAAAGGTCAGAGGTGAAGTGGTGCGACAGGACCACATACGGGAAGGCCTATAGCCACACTTGACCTCTGGCTCAGTTGAAGGCCAACCGGCAGCGCAAGGCAATATCGGCTTTAACTAGCGTAGTGAAGCTTTCGCTTCAAAAGAGAGCAGAATGAAATGAGTTCATCGAAGTGGCCGAACCGCAGAGCACAAAAAAAAAGCGCTGGACAACACCTTCCCAGCACGGCGAGCTTTATGAAGTGCAAATCGAGTTTGTACTTTAATTCTAGGCTACACATGCCTACAAGCGCTGCAACGCCGCAGCGGCTACATGAGGAGACCCATGAAGTCATGCCACCAAGATAAAAGCCGGTATATAAAGAATGGTGGTTAGTTAGTTTATCGGGCACAACATACCAAAGCTACTCAGGACCATCTGGGGTTCTTCAACGTGCACTGACATTGCAGAGTACATGGGCTTCTAGAATCTCAGTTTCATCGAATTGTGACTGTAGCGGTCGGAATTGAATCCTCGTCTTTCGGGTCAGAAGCCGAGCGCCATAACCAGTGAGGCACGGCGGCGGCTCTTAAGGGGACGGGCTGGGACCTATACCTCCCATGTATTTTAGATGATGTCCGAGGCCGCAGTAGAGCCAGATATCGATATCTCTGTGAACATCTCAGCCCCGTCTTTGCTTTTTGCTTCCACATTTTGCGGACGCATTTTGCGGGCACATCTTGCGGACACCTTTTGCGGACACTTCTTCGCAGACATAGCCTAGTAATGCTTTAACATTATAATTCGTGGTGGACGTTAGCCACCTCGATAACGCTGTGCCTTGCGCCCGGCGGCGTTGCCAGAGTTCAACAGGATGATGGCAAACATGGACTCCTGAGCGGAGATGCAATTTTTGCAGTGCAAATTCTTTGCCGGTCTTTAATGCAATAACTGTTAAATTGAAGGCCTCGAGCCAAAAAGAAACATCTACTGATGGTGAAATCGCACCCGAGCAGGGCAATATTAGGCAATGCACTTCAGTCTGGTCGCATAGCGTCCGAGGTAAATTTATCTCAAGACAAAATGGAAATAAAAAGTGGTTTTGAGGAACGGAAATAGCGTAGTATCTGTATCACATCTCGGCGGACACCTGAACCGCGCATTAAGGGAAGGAATAAAGGAGGGAGTGAAAGAAGGAAGAAAGAAAAAGAGGTGGCGTAGTGAAGGGCTCCTGAATAATTTCGACCACCTGTGGATCTTTAACGTGCACTGACATCGCGCAGCACACCGGCACCTATTGCGTTTCGCCACCATCGAAGCGCGGCCGCCGCGGTCGGGTTCGAACCCTGGTATTCCGGTTGAGCAGACGGACCGCTGAGCCACCGGGGCGGGTCAAAACAAAATCCTAGGGTGTTTTCTGATGTTCTCATATGGGCACTAACAATCACTGTAATCCTGGAGAAATTCAGCGTATACCTGTTTTGTTATATTTTCATAAAAGAGAGCTACATATCGCCGATGGATGTAAAATGGGGCATTGTTAGCCACCACCTGCGTTTCTAAAAATGCCTTTTTCGTCTAGAAAAAATAAGCAGCAGCTTAAATACTGCTGAACCTGGTAAGAGAGTGAAAGCTGGGGTGCATGGGGCAAGTAGAGGCGGCTTGGCATCTGTAACGTTGGGTGCGCTCCCCACGCTAGATATGCAGCGCCCCCACCCTGCCACACAAGGGCTATTTTTTTAACCTACACTGCGCTGAACTTGTGGAAGTTCGTGTAGGCGAGTGGAGACGGGGCTAAAGCTTTGACGTAAAGGCGCTGCACTCGTCTGCACGAGAGTCAGCCAATAGCGTGATACCGATCGTCGCCGTCCTCGGGAGCAGACGACAAGCTCTGAATATTTGGGATGTCGTAATACAATGCAAGATAGAATAAAGAAATATAATCTGCAAAACGTTTTTCCATGGCGTTTGTAAGTAAATAAATGCAATGGGCATTGTTGTTTCGCCTCAAATGGAGCGCAGCACACTAAGTTGTATCGTCTGCTCAGCCGATGCATGCAGCACATCACGCAATTGCCGCTAAATTTCTTGCGCAGTAAGTTCATCGTCGGAAGAAGGGTCGGCGACCAGTTCCTCGTGCGAAATACAAAGCGTCCATGCTTCTCTCGTGACTAGGGGAACAGCGCTCTGCGACGCGTTGAAACCGGCGTTCCGCGGCATATGGGGTACGAGTTTCGAAGGCTTCGCCTTGGTTCTGAGACAGCAACCTGACCGACCGCTTTGAGGCGCCGCCGTATCAATAAACAGACGTGAAAGACGATACTGTAAGTGTAGGGAGTAGGGCGCTTCGCACTAACATACACAGATACGTGAATGACCATGTACGCAAAATACATTTGTTCCCGTGGGTCGCTCAGGGCCGAAACCAACTGTACGAACGTGGCTTACCTAAATGCGAAGTAGCGTTCGGCAGACTAAAATACGCACATTCAGACGTGTAAGCGGTATTTATCTTCGTAGAAGGAAAGGTTGCCACTCTCCGTCTCGTGGGTGCACCGCCATAACGCTGCCATCGTCCAGGCGGACGAACTTCACAGACTTGCCAGGCTGCGCTGCAACCGCAAGCGACATTTACAGTCACAAAAGGGGGTTGTGCGTTTGAAACGCGCGCCTTCTTTTTTCGTCTACTACCCGACAACTCCAAACAAAAAGCGGTGTAGAAAGGTTAGTTACCGGGCTACTCTGCGCGTAAAAGAAATACGTTCGTGTAGGTGGGGTAAAATTTGTTTTACACTAGTAAAAGAAAGGGAACCATGCTACAGTGACTAGTGTAGCCAGTGTAGATAAAAAAAAGACCATACTTTTGCAGCGAAAGCTACACTAGGCCAGTCAGCGGCGCATTTTGGATACACGTCGCTAGTCACTACTGTGCCGGCAGCGTTAGTTGCACCGAGCCGCAGGCGTTCTGCGGCTTCGCTGCAGCTTTCCTCAAAATATATTTTTTAATTTTCGAATTCTTCTTTCTTCCTTTCTTGATTCCCTCCGTCTTTCATCCCCTCACATCTCTCCCTCACCACCGCCACGTACCTCAAAGCGCGGTTGAGGCGTCCATTGACCCAGGGAGCCAGTTCTGTGACCTTTCTTTCCTCGATATCATCGCCGTCTAGAACGGTGTCAACGCCAACGTCAATGAGCACACTGAACGCCGATAGCTTCCGCTTTATATATCCTGGATTAGCCGAGTTAATCCACATTAATGTTTATGCGCGCTCACTTGCACCAAGAACAAATAACGCTTGCCGTTGCGTCTGGTTCACTAAGGCGCATGAAGAATTAGAGCCCATAGGAGTCTGAAAGCGTACTATCAAATTTTAAGAGCGTTAGGTCTTACCCATAATGTTTATCGATTTCTTGGGGTCGGCTACCACCACCCTTCGGCGTACAATTTTCTAATTAAGAGGAATTCAAGATGGTGGCCCCATTGTAAATCGATATAGCAATCCAATGTTTGACCGATTAGTGACGTCATTGGTATATATAATTGGTGATTGACGGTTGATGCCACTGAGATATCCAATTAATAATTGATTGGTGACGTCCCTTATAAGTCAAGGATGCCAAATTCGTATATCCATCGGTGTACCTAACTTTAATCTCAATCATGTCAATCCTATAGAGCAAACTAAACGGCCAACTCTCGCTACTTCAACGTCCTCCAGACGGTGGTGGCATCTCTTTATTTTCTAAGTCGAGAGGTCCAATCGCCAGCGATGCGCAGACTTCGTGGGCAAACGCTGAACCAATCACAGATAATGCTATCACAGCGTTGACCGCGTGGGCGAATGAGCGTACAAGAACTCATCCAGGTCGTGACGCCCCCAAAAACCCTCTTTTGTACGCTCGCAGAAGTCTAGAAGGCTATGCTCCCGGCTACGTGCGGCATCTGAACACTGCTACGACGCGTTGGGGCGCCTCAGGAACAAGCGTTCCTCCCGATGACGGCGAAGTTTGGTTGAAGTCAAAGGCGGGGCACATGATGGGTGCGGTCACAACGGCTGCACTCCACCACTCCCCACCTGACGACGACGAATGCAACGAGAAGCAGATGCAGAGGGTGGTCACGTGATCACAGAACGGAGCCACGCGTAGGTCGTGTGCTACAACTTGCTAAACTGTAAAGCCACTGCTCAAGAAATGCTGTCCTGCCTACCAGGGTTTCCGTAGCACTGAATGCAATTAATAGAGTTCGCATGGCTAAAGATAACATTTTTCAAACATAGTGGTTTTCTGTGATAATTGGCTCCATATAATTTGCGGTTACGTCGCAGGCAGCTGTAACCTCGTTTCAGATAGAGAAAACAACATCACAGTTAGCAGTCCTTAAAGGTTGTTTCCGATGAAATTAGGTTTCCCTATGCATATTAAATGCAGATTAAATGTGGATACATTTTTTCACGGTTACTTGAGAGAGCATATGGCAAGTGTCAACAGGAGTGTTTGCCTTGTAAATACTGCTTCATAGTGGGGCGTTATACGGCAATATGTAGAAATTAATAAGACCGCTTCAAGTGTTGTTAATGTTCAATCAGGAGTCCCCCAAGGAAGTGTGCTTGGGCCATTGTTGTTTTTAATATATGTTAATGATTTAGTTGCGGTCGTACCTGAAGATGTTTCTGTTAAGTTATTCGCAGACGACTGTGTTGTGTTTAAACAAATTTCATCCGAATATGACCACAGCTCTGTACAAAAAGCAGTTTTTGCCATTGAAGAATGGTGTCTTAAATCGGCTGTAGAACTTAATAGTGAAAAAACTGTTGTCTTACGTATAACTAGAAAAAAGTCTCCAAGTTTGCTGCCTTACCTTATTCGCGGTAATAGGATTTTGGAAGTTGAGCAATATAAATATTTAGGTGTAACACTTGACATTAAGTTAAAATGGTCGTCACACATTACTAATATTTCTACAGCCGCATTGAGAAAGCTATGGTTTTTACGAAGAAAGCTAAAAACTGCCCCAGCACACATGAAAAAATTGGCTTACGAAATTTGTGTGCGGTCTTTACTTGAATATGCTTCAATCGTTTGGGACCCGTACACGAAAAAGGACATAATGGTCCTTGAAAAAGTAAATAGGAAAGCGGTTAGGTTTATATACGGAAAATACAAAAGGGAAGACTCTCCATCGCAGTTAATGATGTCAAATAACATTCCTACACTAGAAGTCCGCCGAAAGATTAATAGATTGGTATTATTGTTTAATAGTTTAACAGGTAAAAATAAACTGAAGCTTCCGGAGTGCATTAAGCGTCCTCTAGTGAGAAGGACTCGGAACGTTCTTGAACATTCACTTACTCCCCTATTCGCAAAAACTAACAGTTTTAAATACAGTTTTTTCCCTAGAACAGTGCAAGATTGAAATTCGTTACCGGAATCTGTTTTTTCCTCGCAAAATTTTTCTGATGCGTTAAATCGTCTATTTACCTGCTAATATTGATTATATGTAAGTTTTGTATACGTGTGCTGCTGACATTGTATAAGTTTATTCGTTTGGTTTATTCTTTTGGTATCCGTGCGCTGCTAACATTGTATAAGTTTATTTTTTTGGTTTTATTCTTTTGGTTTCCGTGTGCTGCTAATATTGAATAACTTTATTCTTTTGGTTATGTAACATTATATGTTCACCCCTGCTTGGGCCAAGCAGTGGCCTGCAGTATTATGAAATAAATAATAAATAAATAATTATTAAAAGCCGGGAGTCTTTCGGATTAGCCATTAGAAAAATGCGCCGCAAACTAAAGAACTTCATGTTCTATTGTCGACAACGTCACCACAGAAGAAACACCGATCAGAGTTAATTTTACGGGAGCTTTGAGACAGGGAATAATTGTGGGAGCTATGAATATTAACTCAATAAAAAAAAACGGGGGACAGCAAACACTGAAACTTCTAGAATTTTTCGATTCCCTTCAACTTAAGCAAATCCTTTGCGACAGAGATTACTGCTGTAATGTTTGTACCGAGAAATATTTATGCATCAACAGTAGCCTTACAGGTTTTTGTGCCGATTTTGTTGCGCGGAGCAATGGCGGACAAGTGCCATGAATACCTACGCAAAAGTATATCACTAATTTACAAAGGCGCTTCAGCCGCCACATACCACTCACAACGCTACGCCACTAAGGGAGGGCGGTTACGAGTCTGGAACCTGCCTCGTCCTCTTTCGACACTTGACGCGGCACCTGCAAGGATGTTTTTGTTGGTGATAAGTTGGAGGGTCTCAGAACGCAGTTTTCATGAACGGGAAAGAGCTTCTATCTTCCTGCATCGATAACCTTGGGGAGGGGTGACAGAAATGCATCAAGGATATTGGTGGAGGGGCTCGAATAAAGAACCCAACCCAAGCGTGATCCCAAAATAATTTCTAGTACATGATGCGTACAAGATTTTCACACCTCCCACTGCTCTTTTTTAATGCAGTGAGCTTCTTAGTGGCCGCCACTAAAAGACGTTGTATTCGGTCCCTCTTCACAATCAATTATCAATGCCTAAGTTCCATCGCTTTAGAGTGCGATTCTTTGCGAAGCGCATTCTAGTGCAGTGTACGTGTAGTATGAGTGCGCTGTTTCAGCCAAGTTTACCAACACAAAGATACGTCAAAATGACAGAGGCGAGGAGCTTTTCTTCATAGGAGTACAGTGAAACACCTGGAAAACTCGTTGAAGTCTCTCGCTCTGTCCTGAAGGGTGTGGACTTGAATTTCATTGTTAAAAGATTTCAAATGCTGGGGCTGCTAAATAATACATACAGACCAGTTCAGAAGCCAACCCCTGCACTGTATATTTTCCTGAAATGCTGCACACGTGTTCTTCTACTACCATAGAGGTGACATCTCTTTGCGGTGGATACTGTCTACTGCTATTTATGCTTCATGTCGTTTCGCTATGTTTCTGCGTGTTGCACAATAGTTCACTAGTGGCTGCAAGGAAGTACAAAAAGTTTAGTCTCTAAAAACGTAAAATGCATTGTACCCGTTGACATACGTACTGGCAGCTAATATGTTAACTTTGCTAATTGCGTCTGTTGGAATGGACTAATGTCCCCGATAAACGATAGTATTGCGACTATTCTACCGCAGCGGTGGCCGAGTGGTTGAGCATCCTTCTCGCATGCGGGAGGTGCGGGGTTCGATCCCCGGTGCCGCGGGGTACCCACCGGTGACACAGTGGGCACAAGCTTTCCCCTGGCCCGGTGCTCGTCTAATGAAGGTGAAATGCTTGTAAAATTGGTCTTTGACTCCACCTTGAGTAATCAAAAATACCTTGTGCCATGGCGCTCATTGGCCATAGGCGCTCTTGCGCCATAGAAATCCATCATCATCATTGTGACAATTCTGCGTTAAACTGTGGCGAATCCATCCACGGCTTCCTTTAAAGGGTGGTTTTGAGACTGAGAATTTATTGTATTTCATTAAATTCCTTAAAAACAACTTCAATATTTTATCGATCCACCACCGAATATTTGCGCAGCACTCGATTGGTGTACAGACTAGCGCCGAAAGTATTAACAACCTCAAATAATCTGCGAAAGTGCATACTTGGCTTGAAGCCCATGGGCCGCATGTTTTTTGGTAGCCAATCGGCGTTACTGCTGCAGTTAGTTGCTATTATTTCGACGCGGTACGGAAGCGAAAAAGCGGCCAGGATACCAGCGCCTGCTAGCAGAGCTCCACCGACAGCCCCCGGTATTATGACCCGCTCCACCACCTCCTCCGCTTGAGGCTCGCAGAGAGTTATCTGTATACCAAGCTCGCGTAGGAAGCGCTCGGCCCACTTTTGGCAGTTGTTCTTCGTCAGGTGGTAGCTGCCAGAGGCGCTCATCTTCCTCACACCAACGTCTCGATGCGCGCCTGAGGGATCATGTGCTCACAGAGGTGCCTCTGAAAACGAACAGAAAGCGGCAGGTTCACAACTGGCGCTTGAGGCTACCTCACTGTGTCTACGTGTCGAAGCAATAGACCAACGGAGATAGCAAAATGTTCTTTTTCACGTGAGGTAGGCAACTGTATTCATCTGTTAACCTCTCCTCTAATATGACACCCATAACACAACTGGATAGGAGCAACACATAGATGTGCTCGCGTTGAGGGCCTCCTCTCTCCGGATGTATAGGATGCTTGGTTTGGGAGAGTGGTGTGAGATCTTGGACCTTAACGACCATGTGTAGGTGTATTCCGGCATCGTATTGATTTGATGCGTAGCTCCCAGAACGAGGGCGGGGAATGTGTCCATGATTCCTCTGTACACATTCTGTGTGCGTAGGCTGATTAATGGGTGTTCATAATAGTATGCCAGATAAAATGGTCGCCTCTTCACTAATCAAGCTTGTGCGGGCAGTGTATTGAAGAGCCGTTTGTTTTTGAGGCTCCTAGAAGTCAGCCATAATTTTTTTTTTCGCGCGGGTGCTTGCGATCTTCCTGCGGATCAGAAGTTCCAGGGAAGAGGGTGGGAGCTCTGGAAGCATATCGTGGTAGAACAAATGCTATTGAGTGGCTTTCCGTTTATTGACACCCTCGTCTCCCTCTCGTACCTTTTTATAAGGGAAGTGGAGAGAACACGCTAGAAGTTGGAACCTCCTTCAGCACATCCGGATTGTTCGAGTCGAGTAGCCTATTTGCCAGAACCCAGTGCGTTCAGAAGGAGGCTCCGTATTTGCAGTTGTATTCTTCGTCCAGCGATGTTAAAATTTGAAACCAAGCCAGAAAATAGAACGTTTAAAGCTGGACTCTTAATGTGCGAAACGTGCACTCAGAATAAGCGCAGGAGATATTTAGAGTAACATCTCTCAGCCCACAAAAACACAAGCACAAATTTAAGCAAGGGACTGTGCTACACAAGCATGGCCGTTAAGAGCACAATGAGAGGCGGACACTCGCGAGAGATTTTATTCGGAATAAATCAGATACCTATATCTTGATGTGTCTTGCAAATGATTCTCTAAGTGCGTGCCAATAACATGCGTTCTTTAAAGGGAAAGCATTTCTTGGATCATGAGTGGCGCGACAGGAAGCTGTGGACAAAAGTTGTGGACAGAAGCAGTAGAGAGCGTGGGTCTACAAGAACTGCATTAAAATGCAGTCGTAGCGCCATCGCGCATCACCCCCTCAATACCGCCCTCGCAATCTACGACGCTTGGTCAGTAGACGGCGCGAAGGAAGTCGCATAGGCATAGAGTTTCATACTATTACCTAGAGGAAAAGCTGGCAGCACTGCACGTCAGCCACCATGGGCGCTCCAAGCGTCATGGGGCGATGAGCTACTTGGTGCGGGAGAGTCCGTTTTTTTTTTCAGGAACACAGAGTGGTGTTACTGAGATGGTCGATTCTGTCCACGGCGCACCCCGCGCACGGACGACTTCGGCGCAAACGTAGTGCGCAAAAGCCATAGTAGCGAAAACGCAACAGCACACGACGTCTATAAAAGGTTTTTGTTTTCCGAAGTGCCACTAAAAATCCTCTTAAGGTCTTTAAGCGACCGCTTTTAAAACATATTTCTTTTTAAAAGTGTGCCTGTTAAGCACTAAATATTGGCTTTTGTGGTCGGCAATACTTGTCCAATAGGAGAACAAGCCATCGCTTATTTTGGGCAAACTTTACATTTACGTGCTTTTCTGCTCGTTTGTTGCATTTTGTGGACAGGGTATTAAACGATAGGGCATTCTTGATTATAGAACAACATTTTGTTTTTTCATTACATTTGGCCTAAAGTTGTTTGTTCTGCAGTCGGTGGCTCTCCGCCCCATGATGCTCAGAGCGCCCATGGTGGCTGTGGTCGTCTCAAGGATGCTCCATGGATGCAAACTTCCATAGGCGAGGCGCTAGCTTTACCTCCAGTTAATAGTAAGAAACTCTATGCGCGTAGGTTAGATGATGGAGGCGATATGTCGGGCGGGTGTAAAGGAGAAAGGACGCGCAGAGAAGTGGTTTTACATTACTGCCCCTATGTGGACTTAAGCGCTCCACTGGAGTTTTTTTTTATACAATTTGATCAAAGTGGCACAAATGTTGTCATCTCTCTTCTTCATTATGAAAAAAAAACGTCAGCAAGCTCAAGTGCCATCTGTTCCCGAATTCGCCTGGAAATTTATGCTCTTACAGGCAAAGGTCGGAACAAGTTCTCACGCGCAGCCAAATAGAATGCTGCGTAGAGCAAGTGCAACTTAGTCCCTTTTCGTTTGTTTATCGAATACCGGTGCTCCCTGTGTCGTTCATTTATACATAGGCCCGTTTGGCGAAACTAAATTTTCCCACCGGTCAGGGCAATTTCATACACCACCCAAACCGAACACCTGACGAACTGAGTGGCGTGACATTTCATGCATTCTTTATCGCTCCTTTCTTCGGAGGCGATTCGGGGTCACAATGCGTGTGGCAGGGAATACATACTGCACACCGTACAGATTGGCTACATTGTCGACATTGTGGGACACCGTATAAATATAGCGGAGAACCTCCGGTCTCATTTCCTTTTCTCGACTGTCAGCTTCCTGGGGTGTTCTAGCCTTCAATATCAGCAGGAACGTCTCCGCCAGAGCAACCACGGCGAGATAGTGAAGCCAGCTTTCAGCATCCGACCAACCTGATTGTTGAGGCTGTGATGCGCCAGGCGAAAACATAATTTTTCCAAACCTCTCCTGACGCAGAAAGTACCAATGACCCGTTTTACCGTCCCAGAATTAGCGGATTCAAAAAGCAACAGGTCTTTTGGGACACATGGATAATTCATCCAGCACGCCTGACCTGGTGGGCAAGTTAGTCTGTAAAAAATGCAATCTATTCTGAAGAGGTAATTCTTGAGGGGTAACCTGATCACGATCAATGCTGGCCAAAAGAGTACCAGCAACTAGAGTCGCCGCAGAAGTGCTAATGCAAATATCCTCGCTTTGAGCATGGTTCTGGTTGTCAAATGTTACAAAGGGTGGCTCAAAATAAAATTCAATCAGCGTCATAAAATTGTCCAGGGTCAAATGTCTGGTCCTTTGAAAACTAACGACACCATTACCTCCAATGCGAGACCTATCGGCACGAAACAGGGCAACATGAGGAATTGAAAAGAAAAAGAATTCTGTGTCTATCTAGACGACGCAACTCAAAGATGAGGAACCCTGCAGGAAGGAAACCACATCGCCTGTGTTCTCTGTCGCGAATCGTTCTTTTATTGCTAACGTATTTAAACACATCGAGGCAAAGGGGTCAATCTTCCGTTGCCAGGTACACTTTCAGTCACTTGTCATCGAAAGGGCTTATAAATTTTGTAGGTTTTTCACAGCAAAAAACAGTATTGGGCTATTGTGCTTGTAGTTAGTAACAACAATCGACAATCAATCCAAATACACGTCCTTGCACAGTTAAAGCGCTTAAGCTTTTTCCTTGGAAGCCTTCACTGTATTGGGCACAGGGTTCTTTGTGACAGCTTCAGTGGCGTCGACGTTAAATATCCCCAACAGTGGTAAGACGAACCCTCCACCCTTGTCTGCTAGCAGAACAATAAACCCGTTTTTGTCCAAAAAAAGTGGCAACTTCGTGCACATTCATTTTCGAGCTTTATCATCCTTGCTCTCAAAAACCTGACCACTGGTAGCAGAGCGCTGAAGGCAGTCATGACTATCTAGTAGAGACTTTTCACGGTCATCGTCGTTTGCTCTGCGCTCCAACTGCCACTTCACAGACAGCAGCTCGGGCGATGGTACATTAGGTGCCATGCAAAACTTTGTTTACTTTTTTAGGACATCGGATATTTTGGTTGGAAGTTCAACGTCGCTCAGTGCTACAACTGCACCGGCATATCCTTTTTGCTTACACCTGTTCTTCGAAAGACGTAGAAAAAGGTACTTCTACCAAAACTCCACCGACTGGATCGCCATTCGCCGATATCCCTGTCACCTTACCTCGCCAGGCAGAAAGCATGCCAACCCACTACATCCATCGGCAGTGAAACCCTTATACGAGGTACATACGTTTGTTATGCAACAAAATTACGTACCAATAAACGAATTCATATTGCTTGCTAACAGAGCGTGATTTGGTGGAAAAAAGTGTTCGCCCGCAATGGAAGTGTTCGACCAGGAAATCCGGCCGGATTTTGTGCCCAGTAGGCTTTCATCTTCTCAGTCCTCAAGGGTCATCGTTATATTTCTCTTCTTTCTGCGAAAAACCTACTCGAATTTACAGCAACAGCGAATTGTAATATGCACTGAGGTCTATAATCCTAGCTCCAAAGAGACTGGTTCTCGAGCGGAAAACTTCACGGTCACATGAACATCGCTCTATGCACGCTCTCATAGACTTGCTGAACAACAACAATCCACCGTCTTGGCATTTTTGGGGTTAGAAATTAGACATTTCGGCGTCTCGTTGAGTGAGAACTTGCGTCATGTGCGCATATCGTGTCTGGCAATGGATCTGTTTTTAAAACTAAATATCTGTCTGAATCCTTTCACACATCCAGTTCCTGTGCTCCCAAGGAGTCCGGTGCTCCATACTGTGAGCTTCACAAATATTTCACGTTTTACCGTCTTGCATTAAAAGCCTGCTGTAAAAATGTGTTGTTGCCATTTATCCTTTGTTAGTAGAAACCAGCAACATGACCCTATACGTTCGACAAAAGATTATACACTTTTAGTTTTTTTACCAGCAAACAACGTACCTCCCCAGGAGCGCCCAGAAAGGATAGAATGTCCCTGCTCCAATGCAACATTTATCCAACATTTCCAGGCCGTAGATGCAGGACATAGAAACACAAGCAAAAGGGAAGTGCACCCACTAATGTTCTAGAAACGTTTTTTCGAGGGTGTTAAGCAGAAACAAAAACAAATCATAGCATTTTGGTCCCAGTAAGGTAACTGGGAGAACGTTTTTGGGGCCAATGCTTTTCAACAAAAAATACAAATTGACTCCTCGCTCCCTTTTCTCTCTCCCTCGCACCAAAAGCTACGGGGAGAGAAGGTTTTGCTCTTGCACTCGCCGTTTTGAGAGATCAGACAGTTTTGTTCGAACAGCCGAAGGAAGCGCAGTTCACCCCGCATCTCTCTCGTGGGCCGTCGGCTCCATGCTGCAGGCAGGCAGGCAGGCAGGCGACGGTCTGCCTTTTCATCGCACCGGCGGGAGCGGCGTTCACCACCGTGCGAGTTTTCTATAGTGTTTCTAACTTCAGCACGGTGCGACGGTCCCTGCAGGCATCTCCAACTACCAGCAGTCCTCGTTGCGCTGCTGTCTACCAGAGGCGCAGTAATGGCCTCCCGTCGCTTGGCCGTCTTCCTCGCTGGACGGAAGCCATCTTGCGCACACGTATTCGCGCAGCCCCTAGCCGCTCGCGCGCAAGCCCCAGCGCGCAGCAGCTCTTGCTCTGATCACTGCGCTGTCATGAACTTCGTAGCTGCTGATTCATGGCAGCTTTCCCTCGAACCTCGGCGTGCCCACATAATTCCTTTTGGAACTGGTGCAGCGGCGCGCGGCGCATCGCAAGTCTTTTGCACAGCTTCACGGCCCTACACCATAATGGCGCTCTTACAGGCCTAGTTCGGGGGAGCGGATTTCAAGGCAATGGGCAACTCCTAGCGCGCACTCTGCATCCCTCAGCGCCTCCGACGACTGTGGCGTGTTGTTGGTGGCAGCGTGGCCGTCCACTGCGGTCATAGGCGGGAGAGATCTTCGGAAGCCCACCAGGCTCTTGCTGCGAGTCCCCATGGATTAACCTGCTCTACCTACATTGCCGTCTTTTCGCAGCGGTAGTTTGTGTTGTGTTCGCGTCGCTGACTCCCAACCCACCCCTACCGGATTACTTGTGCCTTGATCACCTTGATCTCGCCTCCCACGCCGTATTGTGCCGCACGCGTGTTCTGCTGTACCATGAGTGCGGGCGGCCAGGGCTCCTACCTCAAGACGTACCCCTTTCCATCCGGCTCCAAGCAGTCTTATCTCCACACTTAGTGACAGAAAAATAAAACGGTGGTGTAACGAGGATGTAACGCGTATGTTTGAGCGTTCGCTGTGCCGGGAGAAGGCGCAGGACAGAAGGCTGCGTTGAACTCACATATATAGTTGCAGCACTTTATTTCATCCCCAGGTTTCTGTTGGCAACGTCGTCAAGGTATGTGGCTTATGCTCGTTTTTTATTTTCGCCTCGTAGAATTAATTTTTTTTCCTGTTTTGATAACACGCTCAAGACTACTCCAAAGGCTCGTACGAGAAGCAAAGCGAGAAGGAGGTTTCACCCTGCAGAATACCCGTAACCTGAAACCACGTATCTGTATCGTACGCCCATATCGTCTTTTCTTTTGGCACCCAGGTTGCTCTTTACATGCGTTTGCTTTTGCGTGTGCATATATGCTTTTGTACCCTTTAGAATGTTTGCTTAAGGTGCATCAACTTTCAGCCTGTATTATGTTTGTATTGCTCCATTTTTTCAGATTTCTCAGAGCTAGAGAAAATTTTGGCCATTATTATATGCTGGTGTCGTAGTGCTCCGTACATTGTGTGTTAAATGGTGCACACATATGCGTCTCCTGTTTGTATTCATTTAAATGCAAAGAACACATCTAATAAACTGAAATTACATCTGTATACCGCTGCTATTTCCTGTTATATGGACGGGATCGGGCGACTTTCTGAATTAATATTTCCTTTGTGCGTAAAATTCTAGCACATTTCATGTTCTTGCGGCGGGAGCAGCGCAGCACGAAACGAAGGGTGAGGCGGGAATCAATGCTAACTAACAACCAGATTTTTAATCCACGTTCAATCGAATATATACATCTCGCTCGTGCAATAAGTGAAGGACAGAAGCATGACAAACGCATAAGATGTACACATGGTAAAAGATTAGGACAACGCACGCAGATAATCAATTTCGCTGTCGCGAAACGCTATCGAAAGTATGCTGACGCATATACGTCGCTCTTTTGCCCGATGTTGAAGGCTTCTTCAATCTCCCTGGTTTGTTGATTAAATACGACGGGATGACCATTGTGTTGATAAACTGCGGAGCGCATTCATGCTCTCTGCAATGTTTTGCTAATTCAATGCTCATGGTGCCCTTTAGGAATACTTTGTGCTCTCGAAGCCATTCATTCAAACAGTGCCCTGTTTGACCAACGTAGGTGAGTCCGCATGACTGACGTATTTCCTAAACCCCGCTTTTCACACATTTCACATTTTCTTTTCCGGTGCTTTTTCTTGCATTGATTTTTCTTTGCTCGCTGTTGACTTTGGCGCACAGGCTTCTTAATTTGTTGGGTGCTGACATGAGCACTTTTACACCAGCTCTTGCGCCTACCTTTTTGAGACTGTGGGAAATGCCATTAATGCAAGGAATGACCGCGTACGGCTTCCTTTCTTCTGATGTGGTTGTGACATATTTTCTGCCTCTTAAGTTCTTGCAGAATCCCATCTGCGATACTGGATAGCAGTCTCGTCGGGTAAACTGCTGCTTTCAGCCGACTGTTCTGGGCGTCAAAACTTCCTAGAACTTCATGATGACAGGACCTCGTCAATGCGGCTCTCATTGCTACTTTTGCTAAGGACTAGAAGAACTAGGACTAGAAATAACAAGTGAACTCCTAGAAAACAACGTTATGCGATTTCTTGACTTGACGATAGCCTTTCTAGGCGCTCACATATGCTGGCGGTACGGACCACGAAGCTAGAAGGGACTGCTCTCCTACCCATCTGCGCACTCCAAGATCATCAAGCGGGGGTAGAAAAAAAACAGCAATGAGAGCCGCATTGACGAGGTCCTGTCATCATGAGGTTCAAGGCAGTTTTGACACCCAGAACCGTCGGCTGAAAGCAGCAGGTTGCCCGACGACACTGCTATCCAGTGTCCCAGAAGGGATTCTGCAAGCACCTAGAGGCAGAAATTATGCCACAACCACATCAGAATAAAGGAAGCCGTACGCGGTCATTCCTTGCATTAATGCATTTCCCTCAGTCTCAAAAGGGTAAGAGCAAGAGCTGGTGTAAAAGTGCTCAAGTGAGCACCCTGCAAGTTAAGAAGCCAGTGCACGAAAGTCATCAGCGAGCAAAGAAAAAAATCAATGCAAGAAAAAACACCTTAAAAACATGTGAAATGTGTGAAAAGCGGGGTTTATGAAATACCTCTGTCATGCGTAAGCACATACATTGGTCAAACCGGGCGCTGTTTGAATAAACGGCTTCGAGAGCACGAAAGATCCCTAAAGTGCGCCATCAGCACTGAATTAGCAAAACATTGCAGAAAGCATGAATGCGCTCCGCAGCTTATCAACACAATTGTGATCCTGTCGTATTTTGATCAACGGACCAGGGAGATTGAAGAAGCCTTCAACGTCCGACCAAAGAGCGACATATGCGTCTGCATACCTTCAATAGCGCTTTGTGACAGAGAAATTGATTATCTGCGTGCGATGTCTTAATATTTCACCACGTGAACATATTATGCGTTTTTCATGCTTCGTTTTTTTTTCCTTCTTATACGAGCGAGATGTATATATTCGACGAACGTGCATTAAAAATCTGGTTGTTATTCAGCGTCGTGTCCCGCCTTTCTCTTTGTCTCGTGCTTCGCTGCTCTCGTCACAAGATCATGCACCAACCAGCCCAAATTTTCACCTCGTTAAAGCACATTTCATGTAAACAGGTAAGTCTGAATGTCTTAGCCAGCAAGCATTCACGCGAGTTGACAAATATATTACACCACCTGTAACGTAAGCATGCGCCTAACATTTGGCACATATGTGCGTTTAGATGCCTGAAGTCTGCATGAAAAAGAAGAAATTATTTTATTGAGCCAGAGCCGAGAAATCTAGCATTAACCTTTTAGGGCTGTCCCTGGGACGCACAACTTTTTGGACACGGCTAGTTGTGGGGACGTTTTTTGGACGTTTGCGGGAAAAATGAGAACCTTCTGGGGATATTCCAAATGTCCTGATGGGATATTTCAGCGATATTTTGATGAGATTTCGTGTTTGTTGGGAGCTTCATCTAAGGGGATTTGATGGAAGCCCGAGTACGCGACGATGCGAGAGAAAAAAGCGGCACCGGCAAGCTCAGACTCAATGTCTTCTCGTTTAGGCATTTGATAATGCTCCCGCTTTAGACACTCGTTAATTCGCCTCGGGTCAATGCATAAGCGTAATTTCCCATCCTTTTTGCGTGCTGCAACAAACGGGCTCACCCAGACCGTCGGTTCGCTGACTTTGGCCACCATTCCAGCACGTTCCATCCGATCCAGCTCTTCTCACAGGGGCTCGAGCAACGACAAGGGCACCCGTCGCATCGGCTGGACTACCGGTCTTGCATCCTCCCGCAAAACCATGTGGTACTGGCGTGCTAGACAGCCGATGCCCTGAAACAGCTCGGGAAATTCCTTGACCAGTTGGTCAGTGCTGTTCGTGTGCACAGCGTTGACAGAACGAGACACTAGTACTAACGCTTCGCTCGCAGACAGTCCCAGTATGGCCTGGCGGCTCTTCTTTACAATGAATAATAATAATAATAATAATAATAATAATAATAATAATAATAATAATAATAATAATAATAATAATAATAATAATAATAATAATAATAGTAATAATAATAATAATAATAATAATAATAATTGGTTTTTGGTGGAAAGGAAATGGCGCAGTATCTGTCTCATATATCGTTGGACACCTGAACCGCCCCGTTAGGGAAGGGATAAAGGATGGAGTGAAAGAATAAAGGAAGAATAGGTGCTGTAGTGGAGGGCTCCGGAATAATTTAGACCACCTGGGGATCTTTAACGTGCGCTGACATCGCACAGCACACGGGCGCCTTAGCGTTTTTCCTCCATAAAAACGCAGCCGCCGCGGTCGGGTTCAAACCCGGGAACTCCGGATCAGTAGTCGAGCGCCCTAACCACTGAGCCACCGCGGCGGGTCACAATGAAGAAGTCGAAATGCCCACTTCGGTCGTTCAAAGCCACTTGTAGCGTAACGACGCCTATATGCTTTATAACGACGGCGCTGTATGAGCGGAGAACGGAGGGGCTTGCTCTTAAAGCAGACTTTGCTTTGAGCCTTTGAAAAACTGAGTAAGGCAACAAATTCGCTTGGGAGCCGGTGTCTCCTTTCAGAGACATTAGTTGGGAAGCCACTCTCGCGTGGATAACCCAATCCGCTCTGTTGCCTAAGCTGACGTCGAGGATTTCGAATCCTGCCTGCTCGTCACATACTTCGCTCACTCGACACCCTTTTCTGCAACAGACCGAGAAGTGGCTAACGCCACGGCACCGAAAACAGGTTTTGCCGAATGCTGGGCATCTACCACGTTTGTGGAAGCGGTTACACTAGGAACACTTGAACTGCCTGCGTGCTTTGATCTGAGCCACTTCCGGTTCACGTTGAGCCTCGTCTTGCTCCGAACATTCCACATATTGTTCACAAACTGAACACTTGCCTCACTGGCGCGTTTTGATTTGTGCTATATGCTTCTCCGCTTGAGCCCATACATTGTTTTGCTCGGCGCATACCTCTTGAGCTTTGCAAATTTCCTCCGCCTTCAGTAACGTAAGGTCCTTAACTTTCAGCATCTTTTCACGCAATTCCGTATTCTTTGTTCCAAAGACGACCTGGTCCCTAACCATGGAGTCACTTAGGCTTCCAAAATTGCAACTGCGTGCAAGTCTCTTCAAGTCCCGTGAAAAATGTTCGAAAGGTTCGCCCTCCACTTGCGTTCTTGAGCGGAAGACATACCGTTCGTACACTTCGTTCTGCTGCTGCTTTCAGTATTCCTCAAACTTCTTCGTAACTGTTCCATAATCTTCTTTGTTCTCTTTCTCCGAGAACACAAAATTGTTGAATACCTCTAGGGCGCCCTCTCCGGCCACGGTGAGCAGCAGTGTGGTCTTAGCCCTTTGCGTCCGTGGTACTTTCGTCGGCTCCGTGGCCGGCAGGAACCGCTCGAACCGCTGCTTGAAGAGGCTGCAGTTCTTCGCGGTGCTACCGGACAGCACCAGCGGCTGCGGTGGCTTCACTAAATCCATCGTGCCAGTGCCCAGCGACGCCTCTTCCACCAGCGTGTTGCTGCGTACGTGAGGGCGATCCCACTTCTGACACCATGTTCCAGCGTCCAACAATGAACACACAGCGTGGAAGCAACCAGAAGAAGAACGTTTATTCGAGATTGCTTCCCAACATATATAGTAGACCGGCGGCTGCATGATAACAGCCACGTGTTACAGATAGCACGCTGGCCAGGGCCCATACATGGCGCGCATGCGCGTCTGATACAATACAGCAGAGAGGCCCATCTCCCTGTCGCCCCTAGCCGTCGCCTGGAATCCTTTGGGGCACAGCAGCAGCAAGCGCTTGACTGATGATGTCCTGCTGGACGTTAGGGTCTGGGCTGCAGAGCAAATCCTCCCATGATTCTAGAGTGCGCGAGGTATCGCACCTAGTCGGGCATGTCCACACCATGTGGACCAAAGTTGCTGCCTCGTTGCAAAATTTGTACTGTGTACCTCAGGGTACCACTTGCTGCAGAGTACTTGGTTGGGAAAAAAACCCGCCTGTAATTTTCTCCACATAACCTCCTTTTTCTTATTTAGCTTTTTGTCCGCTGGCGGATAAATTTGTCGATTTAGTCTCTAGTATAGTGCGGTTTCCTGGTCTGAGCGCATATCCTCTCTGCTGTTTATAATTTCGGCGACTTGGGAGGTTCCAGGGGTGCCCGCAAAGTGAGACCTTGGGCGACCGAATGAGCCTCTAAGTAATGAGCCTCAGTTCTGACCTACTAGTTAGCACGCCTTAGCTGTGTTCAGGTGCGCTACTCTGCTGACAATGTTGGGGTGAAAAAAAGCGCTCGTCTAATTTAAGAAGCCTATTTCTGAAAAGGGTGGATAAATATTGATTACCTTGTCCTGTGCTTGCTGCGGCCTCGTTTTACCCGCAAGCTTCATCTAGTCCGCCCAGCTAACTTTCTGTCGCCACTGCTACGCGTCTATTCGCTTAGAATTCAGTCCGTTACCTTTACCGACCATCGGTAATCTTCCCTTGGCATTGCATGCCCTGTCTGAGGCCATTTTCTCTTGGTCTGGACTAGGATGCATTAATGTACACTTATTCTCTGCTTTTATGGCTTTATTTCTAATGTTTATCAAGCCCAGTTCCAACGCCTTACGCTAAGAGATTGGGAACGCTTGGAAATAGTCAACAGAGATGCCATGCGGGTTATCACTGGCCTTTCTCTCTTGGCCCTATTAATACACTGGAAGCGGTAGCTCAGCTGTATACTATCGATGAGCTCTTGGATCAGCGTCGTAGTGCTGACACCGTGAAACTTGAAGCGACCCCTCCAGCATCTGTCCTGGCAAATTACTTTGACCCGACTGATCTTACCTTCATTTAACACCTTCTTAACTTCTTCTTTAACAGCGTCCCCAGGTTACCGACAATCAGCCCCGACGTATGATGCGTAACGTTCACCGCCTAATGGCAGAAGTAGAGCCCCCTCTCCCAGCAGACTCCATAGGCGCACTTCAAGCTTAAGTGAAGTGTACTTCAGCACAAAAGACCATATTTTGCACACCAGCCTCGTTCATCCAGTTCTCTCTGGTGTACCGCAAACATTTTCCAGTATCACAAAGGCACCGCTTCTCTCTGTGATAGCAGAGCTCGCACCATTATACGGCCTGTCTATTCCACAACCAACCCGTCTTCTTTTATATACTACTTCACACACAAGTAGTTCGAACTATACCGCGCGTAGCTAGTCCCCCGCATATATTTGGCGATATGTGTCACACTTTACAGTAGGGGTGTGCGAATATTCGAAATTTAGAATAGAAATCGAATATCTTTGTTAGGAATAGAATATCTTTGATATTCTATTCGTATTTGTCTTCGAGAAATTGATGTTCGAGAATTTCCTGGTGCCGCGCAATTCTCCACCGGGTTTAAAAAAAAAAAATCCGCGTGTCGATGGAATTGCATAACCAGGCCTGGAGTGCGGCCTGATCTCGGTGACCAGAACCGACAACGGACTCTCTCACCAGAGTAGGATTTGGCCACCCCGGTGTAGTACTTTGCCACAACCTTCTATGATCAAGCCAATTAACCCTCGGCCCTCAGTCCCCAGCGGCTGCGGAGCAACTGACCACGGCGGCGGTCAGACCTGTGACGCAGCGGAGGGTGCTAAGAATCTCTGGCTCCGGACAGGCCGCCATTGGAATCCGAACCTGGCAACGTTTAACGCTAGACCTTTTATCTAGTGAGGCTAGCTTAGCAGTGCTGTTCGAGGAACTAGCGGGAATTAAATGGGATGTGATAGGGCTTAGCGAAGTTGGGAGGACAGGTGAGGCGTATACAGTACTAAAGGACGGACACAAACTGTGCTATCGCGGATTAGAGGATAGACGAGAACTAGGTGTGGGATTCCTCATTAATAAGGACATAGCGGGGAACGTAGAGGAGTTCTATAGTATCAACGAGAGGGTAGTAGCTATAGTAATTAGGCTGAATAGGAGGTACAAGCTGAAAGTGGTGCAGGCCTACGCACCCACATCCAGCCATGATGACCAGACCGTTGAAAGTTTCTATGAGGACGTAGAATCAGCAATGAATAAAGTAAAATTGCAGTACACTGTACTGATGGGCGACTTCAATGCGAAGTTGGGCAAGAAGCAGGCTGACGACCACGCGGTAGGTGACTATGGGATAGGCTCTAGAAATAACAGGGGAGAGTTATTAGTCGAATTCGCGGTTAGAAATAATTTACGGATCATGAATACCTTACAATAAACTTCAACTTCAACTTCTTCCGCAAACGAGAAAACAGGAAGTGGACCTGGAAGAGCCCCAATGGTGAAACTAAAAATGAAATCGACTTCATACTATGCGCTAAACCTGGCATCATTCAGGATGTGGCCGTCCTCGGAAAGGTGCGCTGTAGCGACCACAGAATGGTAAGGTCTAGAATTAGCTTAGACTTGAAGAGGGAACGGAAGAAGCTAGTGAAGAAGAAGACCATTAACGAGTTAGCCGTAAGAGGGAAAGCACAGGACTTTAGGATAGCGCTGCAAAACCGATATTCGGCTTTAACGGAGGAAGACGATATTGATGTTCATTCAATGTACAATAATCTGACATCAATAATTAAGGAGTGCGCAGTAGAAGTAGGCGGTAGGACAGTTCGAAAGGATACCGGGAAGCTATCTCAGGTGACGAAAGATCTGATTAAGAAGCGCCAAAGCATGAGGGCGTCTAACCCTACCGATAGAATAGAACTAACGGAGCTATCAAACTTAATAAATAAGCGCAAGGTAGCCGACATAAGGAAGTCTAATATGGAGAGAATCGAGCATGCTCTAAAGAACGGATGTAGCCTAAAATCAGTGAAAAGGAAACTAGGCATAGGTAAAAACCAGATGTATGCATTAAGAGACAAGCAGGGCAATGTCATTAACAATATGGATAAGATAGTTAACGTAGCCGAAGAGTTCTACACAGACCTGTACTGTAGCCAATGTAATCAGAGAGTTAATGTGAAAGACAGCAGTGCACAGCAATGCGTCATCCCGCCAGTAACGAAAGATGAAGTAAAGAAAGCCTTAGAATCAATGAAAAGGGGAAAAGCAGCTGGTGAGGATCAGGTAAGAGCAGATCTGTTGAAAGATGCAGGGGAGATTCTACTAGAAAAACTATCCACCCTGTATGTGCAATGCCTTCTGACCTCGACTGTACCAGAAGCTTGGAAGAATGCAAACATTATCTTAATTCATAAGAAGGGAGACGCCAAGGACTTGAAAAATTACAGGCCGATCAGCTTACTATCCGTTGCCTACAAAGTATTTACTAAGGTAATCGCTAATAGAGTCAGGGCACGTTAGACTTTAATCAACCAAATGATCAGGCAGGCTTTCGTAAAGGATATTCCACAATAGATCATATTCACACTATCAATCAGGTGATAGAGAAATGCGCAGAATATAACCAACCTCTATATATAGCGTTCATTGATTACGAGAAAGCATTCGACTCAGTGGAAACCTCAGCAGTCATACAGGCATTGTGTAATCAGGGGGTAGAAGAGCCTTATGTTAAAATTCTGGAATATATATATATATATATATATATATATATATATATATATATATATATATATATATATATATATATATATATATATATATATATATATATATATATATATATATATATATAGCAAATCACAGCTACTATAATCCTGCATAAAGTCAGCAATAAAATTCCAATAAGGAAGGGCGTCAGGCAAGGAGACACGATCTCGCCAATGCTGTTCACCGCATGTTTGCAGGAGGTATTTCGAGGCCTGAATTGGGAACAGTTGGGAATAAGAATAAATGGAGAATACCTAAATAATCTGCGATTTGCTGATGACGTTGCCTTGCTGAGTCACTCAGGAGGTGAACTGCTAATCATGATCAATGAGTTAGACAGGCAGAGCAGATCGGTGGGTCTAAAAATTAACATGCAGGAAACCAAGGTAATGTTCAACAGCCTAGCAAGGGAACAACAGTTCACAATTGGCAGGGAGAGCCTAGAAGTTGTGACGGAATACGTCTACTTAGGGCAGGTAGTGACAGCTGATCCGGATCATGAGAGGGAGATAACTAGAAGGTTAAGAATGGGGTGGAGCGCATATGGCAAATTCTCGCTGATCATGAGTGGCAGTTTACCAATTTCCCTCAAGAGGAAAGTGTACAACAGCTCAATCTTACCGGTACTCACCTACGGGGCAGAAACGTGGAGGCTAACGAAAAGAGTTCAGCTTAAGTTAAGGACAACGCAGCGAGCTATGGAAAGAAAAATGATAGGTGTAACGTTAAGAGACCGGAAGCGGGCAGAGTGGGTGAGGGAACAAACACAGGTTAATGACATCCTAGTCGAAATCAAGAGAAAGAAATGGGCTTGGGCAGGGCATGTGATGCGAAGGCAAGATAACCGCTGGTCCTTAAGGGTAACGGAGTGGATTCCAAGAGAAAGTAAGCGGAGCAGGGGGCGGCAGAAGGTTAGGTGGGCGGATGAGATTAAGAAGTTTGCAGGCAAAGGGTGGATGCAGCTGGCAAAGGATAGGGTTAATTGGAGAGACATGGGAGAGGCCTTTGCCCTGCAGTGGGTGTAGTAAAGGCTGATGATGATGATCATGATGAATTTCCGGATATTCGAAAATTACCGAATACTCGACAGCGATCGTATACTGCGTAGACTTTCAGAAATTCGACCGTGGCAAAACCACCATATCTGGGAAAATTAGTCGATGATCCATTTAAAAATTCCAGAAAAACGATTGAGAGTTCCTATTTCTTTCTTTTTCTGTCGTTTATCACGCGATCCGTTCGCATTCCGACGCCGCTAGGCTTGACCTGAAGCGAAATTCCGCCAGTGGGCTCGCCCACACCCATGCTGCAAACAATACGGCCGACGGCCCGCTTCGAAAAATCGCAAGGCGAAATCACTTTTTTTTTAATCTTTCCGTGATACGTTACACATTCCATGCCCAAATCTGAAGGATGCGTCCTGCCGCCTTCATAACTCTCCGAGCGTGACCTCCGCCATCCCGGTTTGTAAAATACGCTATGTGGGAAGGCTTACCTACGGAATTTCACTGGAGCCTGCTGAAGGCCTGGTCGCCTCGAGTTCTCAATTGGGGCAAGCGATCGTGTAAAAATCCAGCCTATTGCATGACGCATTGTAACTCGGGCACCTCTTTAGAGGGCGTAACTGCAGGCGTGACAAGGATCGGAAGGCCCCTGTCGCTAGGTGAAAAAATAGCCTGGCCGCGTAGTTCCGGTTTCTGAGCTTCGCCGCTGCCGTGGGACAACTGCACCTGTCGGGCTGCGCATTCGCCGGTCGTCCAATCCCAGCTCCGCGCCGCTTTCGGACGCCGACTGGCCCGTCGCAAGTGATTTATTTTTCCTTTTGAAAAGCCGTCTCACCATTCGGATGCCAGTGTGTGTTCCCCGGCCCCTTGGTTCCATTTGTGTTGTTCTCCAAAACGGCTCATCACGGGCTTACAGGTGTAAGCGCGATGGAGCAGCCCCATAAGGCCTTACTACATCCTCGCATTTTCAGCAGTTTTTTTTTTGTGGGGGGCGCGGGGAAGTTTATAAGCATAAGCCTTCGGATAAAATGGGCATTTCTTCGGGTCCCTTGAACTCCGAATGAATAAGGTGTTAATATTCATCATGCTATATTTGTTGCCAGTCTTGTCACTATATAGATTTTGTTTTGGGTGACCTCATTACAGTTTGGATAGTGTTATCCGGTGGTCCATAAGCAACTCGCCCATCAACTGGTTTTAGTTTCGGATTCTGTTTTGCTGTCACATCTATAGTATACATTTCTGCACACTTGTTTCTTTATACGGTACTGAGGCAGTCTATTTTTGTTTATTTTAGTTGCAAATACCATACACAATCTTGGAAAAGAAATAAAATCAACAACGTTTGCTTGTTTTATCATTTTCTGATTTTTTTATGTACTGAACAGATATTTGATTTGATATTCGAAGCCATTTTTCCTACATATTCTTATTCGATTCATATTCGAAAATTTCAATATTCGCCCACCCCTGCTTTACAATCATATTAACGGATGCTGCCAAGTTGTCTGGGCTCGACGCACTACGCACCATCTTAGGGAAGCTGAAAATTCCTTCCATCCACTGAAGGTGAAATCCTACATTGAAGCCGTCGGCAGGAGACGCCCTACTGCTTGAAAAAGAATTTCTCCGCCGCTCCGCGCGTGATTTAATCCTTCCGCGTGAATCCAACCTTCACGGTGGTTCAACTCGTCGTGAGGAGGTGGCGTTGCGAAGAGTCCGGGTTGGTAGTACGCTCACGCCTGCGGTCCTGGACTTCCGACAGTCCTCCCCCTACATGGCCCTTCTGCTCCGCTCCCGCTGCAGAGGCGACGGTAGGTCACTGCTTGTTAACTCGCCCCGGACTTCGGGCGGCACAGCTACACCTCGGCAGCCAGGAGTACTTTCCTGGCCGACCACCAGATACAAGAATCTGGACACATGAGCCAAAACACCGTGCCTAACTATCTTATAGAAATCTGTCTTATGCCGAAGGGCACATTTGCACAATTTAAAAGAAATCCAGGATCTACTCTGCCCTCTACCTGCCTCTTAATGTTATACCTGCCATTCTCCTTTTTATACTTCGCAGCGTTGTCCTCAATCAACAGCCTTGTCCAGAGTATTGTAATCAGCCCGCTTCCAATGAGGCGCTGTAAGTGGGTGTTAATGTCCTATGACAGTCTCTGGACAGAGCGCAGCAGTGGTAAGGCTGATCTGAAAGGCCAGATGATTGCCAAATGCCCTGTGCAGGGCTATGTGATATAGATACCGTTAAGGGTGTCTTTGAAGCCTTGCTCGTCCTGAAAGCGTAGAATGAAAAAAAAATAGATGATGACTGAGGGAATAAAAGTTTGTCGTTTAAGAAGCATACGTGCTTTACCCATGCTTTGAGCAAGAAAGGGTTTATTTATTTAATTATCCAGAGCACTCGTAAGCTTCAGGAAGGAAGGTATCACAAAAGGAGAAGTGGGCAAAAATAAAATAGGAAATACAGTGACTTCCAAAAATACACAATGCACAAAAGTTACTGTTAAAAAAGAAACGAGAATAAGATGGTAGCACCAAGTGAAGCTTGAAAAAACAATGGTGGACAGCGAAGCGGGAACGATATGATGATCTTAGTTCCAAAAAAAGCAAGCATAGACATAAAACCAATAAGAAGAAAGCAAAAATGAAACAGCACTATCATGAAATTTAGGTAGCACAGATATGTTGCACGCCAGTAATTCTGCTATAAAGAATAAACTTATATGCATCAGCGCCCAATGTATACAGATCTCCAAAAAAAGTACAATACAAATACAAACCACGAGAGACAGATTAAATACGTCGTCTGAGCTTATGAGTTCTCGGAAATTAGATATGTTTTAAGGCGAAAGCCTTTAATGGCTCATACTCGCGGTGTCCGTCCGTCCGTGACACTTTTCAATTGGGTAAGAAAAATATTCTTTGCGTACCATGGGATTCCAACCACCATCCTTCCGTCCCACAGCTGAGCGTGCTAACGACTACGATAATTCCTGCCAACGCACTTGTAGTTGTCCTTGTCTAGGACGCTGGAGAGTGTTTGCCGAAAGTCGTTGAATCAGATGGATGCCTCCCAAATGCCCTCCAGTGTCTCCAGGATTTAAGACCTACAAATAATTGTGTACTTAAATAACATCTCAACCACGCTTCAGCGACACAAGCAGCAACACCGCGCTAAAGGCTTTCGCCTCACCGGACTTCTGGTCAGCTTAGTGTCCCTGAATTTCATTCTGCGCCAGTGGCAGGCGACAGATAATTGCAATCGACTCTTCGTGGAATTAATGGCTTCGAGCAAAAGAATGTGAGTCACGCAATAAGCTTTACTTCGAACTAGTAATCGTGGCGTGGAAATACGAATGAGGGTGACGAAAAGGAATCAGCTGGATATGACGAGCGATGATAAACTTTACGGAAAACTACGAGACGTTAAAGTTTGCGGGGAGCGCTGGCGTTTTCTGCCAGTTACGGGGTTGTCATACTGTTACGGATCGCCCCGGGGAACACTCGGACCGAAAGAATGGACTAGGCGACAGGTGTACCCACACAGACGAATATTTATTACACCCTACGTGACACACACACACGCTAGCATACAAAACTAACAAACTAACACAAAACACAAAGACCATAAATACACACGACCCGGGAACACTGCTACCAGCGTCTACTAATAGCATTCTACTGTTAGTGGTCGGCGTTCATGCTCACGGTTGGTTCGGAAAGGCTGCGGCGTTGTATGGGTCCAGTAGCCGGCGTCGAGGCGGCGTTCGACGTGCTGCGGCTGGCGTCGCTGGCTGCGTCGTATAAGCTCCCGGCCCAAGCGCCCGTGTAGGTGATGCCGGTGTTGTTGGCGTTGAGGGCACCACCCGGATGGGTGGAAACTGTGCTGGAGACACCCCTGGCCGTAGCAGGTGGTAGCGTCCTCAATTGACTCCCCGGAACGGGCTCAGACATGGAAGGAAGTCCACGATTCGAAGCCGTAGAACGCGAGCTCACCGGAGCAGTAGCCGGCGTCGCTCTCTTCTAGTCGAAGCGTCCCTGACCCGCCGTAGCCTCAGCTTCTCTGTTCTCCCCCCACCCACCGTGCCTCGCTCTCCCTCGCGCTTTTGCAGCCTTGGAGTTGTTGTTGTTGTTGTCCTCACACAATGGTCTTGGAGTTAGTCATCGTAATCCTTGCAGTCGTCCTCTTCTTCTCTTCTCCACCAATCACCCCTCCACCTCACCGAATGCCTCTTCTTCATCTTTAGTCTTTGGTTAATCCACGTCATCCCCATCGCTAACCTCTTCTTCTTCTTCAAAACCTCTTTCCTTCATAATTTTATTTTAGACTCCCTATTATTTGTGACAAGGGCGCCCTCTCTCAAGAGTTTTTCCTTGTAAAACTGATCACGTCATCCTCTTCTTGAGGCCATCCGGCCAAGCGACTATCTTCTGTGGTGATTCTGGACCCAGCACACAACACACCGCAGATATCCAGCACACACCAAAAGCACACCACTAACACATTACACCAAACTGCATTTTGGGAACATTAACACACCACTTCCGTAGTCCGTACAGTGTCCTTAATAAACATGTTGATGTCCACAACACACTCCCTTGCATAATCACATAACACCAACAACAGCAACAAGAAGATAAATCCCAGAGATACATTAGCACAACAACAACAACAAGATACCTCTCAGAGATACCTATAGCAGTTCAGTTGGCTCTACTCATGAAGTCCGCTCCAAAGTTATCTCGGCCTTTAATACATTCCACCTGAAATAAGTATTCTTGCAAGGTCAAACTCCATCTCATGAGTTTACTACTGTCCATTTTGGCCTTGGTTAAGTATTCAAGCGGCTGATGATCCGTTTGAACTCTGAAATGTCTCCCATACAGATAAATGTGAAATTTCCTTACTGCCCACACCACCGCCAAACTTTCCTTTTCAACAGTGGAGTAGTTGCGTTCACTATCCGATAATCTCTTGCAAAAAATGCCGCATGTAGCACGCGATTCTGTACTTTCAAGAGTACGGCTCCTAAAGCTCGGTCTTATGCATAATTGCGAAGCACAAACTCTTTATCCAGATTCGGAGCAAGCAGAGCGGTTTTTCCATTTCCATTTTAACATCATGAATGCATTTTCGTGTTCAGCAATCCAATTCAGCCTATTGCTTGCCCCCTTCTTAGTGAGTTCGACCGGCGTATCGGCTATGTGGGCATAATCGTTAATAATGTCCCTGTAGTATCCCGTTAAACCCAGGAACGACTGTACCTCTTTCTTGGTAGTCGGAGTCTGAGCGTGCTATATTTTGACCAAGATGTCTTTCGTCGCGATGCGGCCCATCCCCAGCTTGTGTCCGAGAAAGGAAATGGCTTGAAAGTCCACCTCACATTTTGCCGGTATTGTGGTCAACCTGGCTTGCTGAATTCAATCAAATAATTTTTACAGCACAATATACGCTCTTCACACGTATCTGTTGCCACAAGGATGTCATCAATATAGTGTTATACATTTTGGAGCCCATCGAAAACCTTCCTCATCAGCTTCGTGAATATTGCAGATGGTGTCTTCAAACCAAAAGGCATGAATTTAAACTGGAATAAACCTGCAGAGCACGAAAAGGCAGTCTCCTATTTGGACGAATATTCCATTAGTTTTTGCCAATACCCATTAGCTAAGTCAAATTTAGAAAAAAAACTCTTTAGAGCCACCTTAGCGAACACCCCGTCAACTCTTGGTATGGGTTCGGCATCAGGTACTAAGATGTCGTATAGCCGACGATAATCTACGCACAGTCGGTTAGTACCATCTAGTTTTTGACAGCCACGAGAGGTGCATTGTATGCTGGCTACGACCTCTAAATCACACCAAGCTCCAACATACCGCGCACCTCATTTTCAATTGATTCCTGAACTACTAAAGGTAGTGGGTATTGCTTCATGCAGATTGGTCTATCTGTAGAGAGATCTAGTTTGCAGCATATGACATCCGTTTTGCCCGGCACATTCGAAATCACGTCCCCTTTGCTTTGGAGGAGGGCATTTACCTATGATCTTCGCTCTTCATTCAAATTGGGGTTTATTAGCACCTTATCCCATCCTACAGCTTTCTTCCAACTGCACGTGGGCACCTCGGCGACATCATCTGTCTCCTCGGCTACTACCGAGCATGCTACTTTGGGGGCGTACAGACGTACGGGACCTCTTTCTTAATAATTCTTCAACATATTTACATGGAATTCTTTCTTTGTGTCATCTATCAATATCTTGTAATCCGTGTCATATTTATTCCGCGTCACATGGTCAGGGCCCTTCCACTGCATCAGTAACATATTATGATCCGTGGGTAGCAGGATGAGAACCTTGTCGCCCGGACTGAGATTTTTGTCAGTGGCTTTCTTGACATAGTAGCCCTTATAGCTTTCGCGCGCCATATCCAGGCCTTGATGTGCAAGCCTGCATGTTTCCCCCAACTTGTCTCGCAACTCAAGAACGTATGTGTATGTCGTCTTGAGATCTGATGCGATCTCCTTATTAGCCCTCAGCTCCTTGAGTATTGTAGGTGGACCTCTAACGGTTCTCCCATACAACATCTCGAAGGGGGAGAAACCAAGACTCGTTTGCGGCACTTCGCGGTAAGCGAGCAAAAGAGCTGGGAGGTATATATCCCAATCAGCAGGTCTCTCCTGGCACAATTTCTTGATCATATTTATAAGGGTGCCGTTCAAACGCTCTACAAGCCCATTACACATGGAATGGTAAGGCGTTGTCAGTAACAGCCTTACTGACAAATGGCGGTTAACCTCCTTCATTAGCTCCGATGTGATGTTCGAGCCCCGGTCACTGAAAACTTCCGCCGGGAACCCACAACGCGAGAACATGTCCACAAGGCCCTCCACCACTTGGAGACTGTCACTAGTTCTCAGTGGAATAGCGTCAGGATAATGAGTGACCACGTCGACCAGAGTAAGCACATATCTGATTTGAAGAAAAAAGCGCCACAGCATGCAAACCACGAAAAGACAAGGACGAGACACATAGCGCTAACTCACAACTAATTTTATTGAAACCAGGCAGCGCCTTTATATGGGGACGTTTCACTGAAAAAAGAAGAAGGAGGAGGGCAGGAAAGGTAAAGAAATCTAAGCGACCATCACAGCGAGCACACATGAGCAAGCGGTAACCAAAAGAAAAACTAAAAAGTTAACAAAGATTATTTAAGGGTGTCATCTAAAAATTCGAACTCGGACGAAAAAAGTGAAACAGATGGGGTGCTGACACACCTATTGCCAAGTTTCCTTATGTAAAAAGCCTCCAGACATTCACGTGCCTTCTTATCTGTACTTTTGCCAAGAATCTTAGTCTGACTCAATCGTGCCTGGCATCCGTCGCAACCCATAATATGCGCTACCAAAAGTGCATATTTATCCTTTAAATCTGATAAATTCCGGGCATGTTCCCCCAAGCGCTCGTTGATGCAGCGCCCAGTCTGGCCAACATAGGTCTTCCCACACGTTAAGGGGATAGCATAGACCACTCCTGCGGAACACATGATGCTCTGGCGCTATTTGCTTCAAATCAAGTATGCACCAACTCGCCCAAAAAGAAGTGTTAAAGCACATATCTGTTGCCACTAGCGGAAACTGGAGAGGTACGGGACCAACTATTCCCTTGGGAACTGTGAGCTGGCACCCGTCACATGGGCGAAGAAAGCTTTTAACGTCGCTCTGAACAGCTGGCCAGAAGAACTCCTCGGTGACCCCAGACACCGTTTTTTGAACACCATGGTGTCCGGCCATAGTGGCGTCATGTCCTAAACGTACCACGGTCTCTATCATATCTTTCGGTAACTCCAGCTGTTGGACCCACCTTCCTGAGCTAAATGTGCATTCCCTGTACAGAAGCCCGTTTACCAATTGATATTCAAATAACGTACGAATCCTCTTTCTTTTCACCTTTTTTACGACTCTTTCGAAGCAGCCCTTCAAGCTAGGGTTTTATCTTTGCCTAATTGCAATTTCGCCCGGTGTTATGGTCAAGCACATCGTAATGGGAGTAGAGAGCGGACGCTGCGTTGCTCAGGCTGTCGCTTGAGCCTTTGTATTTACGGCCGACGAGAAACTGGCTGCACCCGTCTGAGCTTTCACGGGCATTTCCTCATATGGATATTCTTCAACATCGAGCATCCTCCTCTCGGGATCGGGGTCTTCGACACTTCTTGCACCCGTAATGTTTCCCAGGATGAGATTGTAGATGGGTTGCTGTACGCATTTTGGCACCACCTGTCCAGTATAATATGGCGTGGAGAATAGAATCCTGGCTTCGGGAAGGTACCTTACTGTGCTCTCTACAAGAGTGACGGCCGATGCTTCCTCTGTAAGATCCTCGTCCTTCACCAGGCTTCTGCGAACCAAAACTGTGTTGGATCCGCTGTCTCTAAGAAACAATTTAGGACGGTCCCCTATTTGCCCAACCACCACCGGCATTGCTGCTTTCGACTTGAGTGTTCCCCTCACCGCCTCATTTCCCAATGGCGTTTGCTATCCTTTTAGCTGCGGAACTTCAGGAGGTGTGACAAGTTCTGCCCGAGTGTCGATAACGCAAGCAGCTCGGTCCTGCATTCAGTATCGGCACTCATTCAGAGTATGACCCCTCCTCTTACAACCTTGACACACAACTTGTGTCTTTTGGGCACGCTACTAGTCCGACAGTCAAATGCACGGCGTCCCACATTGCCGCAGAGAAAATACCTTACTGGCGCCTTAGATGCACCACCATAAACTCTTGGTTTTGTCGCATCTGTCTCTGGGAACTTTTGTGTTTCCTCCCTTGCCTTAATCATATTTCTCAGCCCTTGAGACATGAGAAATTGGTCTGCAGTGTCGGCAAAGTCTTGTAGTGAACACAACGTTCTTCCTTTCAAGAATACCGCTAGCTTTGAGCTGCAAGACGCTAAAAAGTGCTCTGCGACTAGCTTGTCACGCACCCCTTCAAACCTCTTTTCTGTGTTTGACATATCCAGCCACCTATGAAAATTGTTGGTCAGCCTGCAGGAAAACTGCTTAGCGGTTTCAGAATCCTCAGGCTTCGCGGTGCGAAATCTCTCACAGAAAACCTCTGCCATCAGCCTTAATCTTTGGAGCAGTGGCTTTTTGACTTTCTCGTAGTCGATGGAATCAGCAGCAGGCATCCTCCCTAACATATTCAGCGCCTCCCCGACTAAACACACGCTCAATGCCGTGGCCCATTCACTGCGCTCCCAGCCTTGCCTCAAAGCTATCCTCTCGAATCGTTTAAGACATGCGACCAAATAATATCTCTTGTCATCAAAAGGAGCCATCAGCTTTCTAGGACAAACTCTAGACGGTCTAGGAGATTCTGCACCCGTCCGTGATCTCCTCATATCCTCCCGCGGCATGCGCCTGTTTCCACAAAATAAATTGCTTCTCCCGTTCTATCCTTATTTTCTCCTGTTCTGCCTCGCGAGCTCTTCTAGCTTCTCGCTCTTCTGCCTCGCGAGCTCTTTTCGCCTCCCGCTCTTCTGCCTCGCGAGCGTCTGCGCGTGCTGGCGCCCTTTGCTCTCTATGTCTCTTTGCCTCCTCGTCATAGAGACACATCGCCTCTTCTTTGCTTAGCCCTATAGCTTGAGCGCCAGTTCTAATGTTTTTGCTAAATTCATACTTTCTGCAGTCGAGAGATCGGAAAGATCCGAGACGAAGCAAAAAAAAAAGGAAATGAATCCTGGCAGGCTAGCCACTTAGCTTTGGCACGGATCTCCCCGGAGAACACTTGGACCGAAAGAATGGACTTGGCGACAGGTGTACCCACACAGACACACATTTAATAGACATTTAATAACTAACAAACTAACACAAAACACAAAGACTATAAATACACACGACCCGGGAACACCACTAACAGCGTCTACTACTAGCGTTCTACTGTTAGCGGTCGGCGTCCGTGCTCAGGGTTGGTTCGGTGCGGCTGCGGCGTTGTATGGGTCCAGTAGCCGGCGTCGAGATGGCGTCGAGATGGCGTCCGACGTGCTGCGGCTGGCGTCGCTGGCGGCGTCGCGGGCTGCATCGTACAAGCTCCCGGTCCAAGCGCGCGTGGAGGTGATGCCGGTGTTGTTGGTGTTGGGGGCAACCCCCGGATGTGTGGCAAAAGCGCTGGAGACACCTCTGGCCGTAGCAGGTGGTAGCGGCCTCAGTTAAATCCCCGGAACGGGCTCAGGAACGGCAGGACATCCATTATGTGAAGCCGTAGAACGCGAGCTCACCGGAGAAGTAGCCAGCGTCGCTCTCTTCCAGCCGATGCGTCCCTGACCCGCGGAGCCTCAGCGTTTTTGTTCTTCCCCCCCTCGTGCCTCGCTCTCCCTCGCGCTTTTATAGCCTTAGAGTTAGAGGAAGACAACCAAAACTGGGAGATTGCAATGTCGAGAAGGCAAGCGAGACGCCTGCGAGAGAAACAACAAGGAAACGGCGGCGGCAGCGAGTCGGCCTGCGCAGCGGCAAGCCGAGCGGGACCGCAGAGACCAGCAGTCAGCGGGCCCGACACGGAAGCCACTGCCGAGGAGAAGCGCAGGGAAGCGGCGAGGAAACGATTTCCTCCCCTACCCAAGTACGACCTGAAAATCGTTCTGAGACCCAGAGGCCTCATCGTGAGAAACCTGCAGACCCACCAAGTGGCTCGAGCGGTGGTCGCGGCGACCGGCTCGAGGTGCAAGGGCGAGGACCTGATCATCAGACTACGAAACGGCTCCAACATAATAATCGTGAGCACCGACAACGAAGAGGCGGCCCAACACGTGAGGCGCATCTCCCATCTCCCACACGTGGCGGTACCGGAAGACACGATACGAGGGGTGGTCCACGGCATTGCGCCCGGAACGACGCCCGAAGAACTGAAAGCCAACCTGAGGGTGCGCACCCAGGGATTCAAGATCCACAGCACTCGTATGCTGGGCAAGTCGAGCACAGCAGTAATCACCTTTGACGGCCACACGAAGCCCAGACAAGTCCTGTACTACGGAGGGGAGATGTGGTGCTACCCATACCTCCCCACCCGCCAGGTCTGCTACGTGTGCTGCAAGCAGGGCCACAGATCCGACGTCTGCCCGACCCCGGACAGCAAGGCCTGCAAGCAGTGTGGGGAGCAGGACCCACCCAAAGAACACCAGTGCACCCCGAAGTGCCTGGTCTGCGGCGAGGGCCACAAAACATTCACCAAGGAATGCAAACAAAGACTGAAGTCAGCGGAGGAACTGCGGGGGCGACCTGCCTTCAGGAACCGGCAGCAGCAACAGCAGCTGCTGAGACGGGGACGAAGCAGGAGCCGCAGCAGAGGCCGAGTGCCAAGGTGGTTTGGGGAAGAGGAGGACTCCTCCTTCCAGCCACGGAGCGGAGGAAGCAAGTCGAGGAGCCGGAGCCGGGGGAGAAGCAAGAGCCGGGACGGACGGCGGGACGAGTCCTACCCGCCGCTGGTGAAGCCCGGGGGACCCGGATCGAAGCAGCAACAACAACAGCAGAAGAAGAGCGGCGGAGTCAAGGTCAGCTGGGGAGCGGGCCCCCCCAAGTCGCTTTTTCCGCACTCAAACACACACTCAAACACAAACACACCCTCACACAAAGAGAAAAAGCTAGAAGAAGAAAACAGGGCTCTGAGGCAGGAGCTAGAAAAGAGCCGAGAGGAGACTAGACAGATTAAGCAGAAGCTAGACGAACTCATCAGAGAACTGCAATGGCAACGACAGGGCAGAAGTGAGGCAGGCAACAGCAGGCCGACCCCCCCTTCGCCACCACCCGAGGAGGCACAGAAACAATCGGAAGAACAAAGGTGGAACGAAATAAAAAGTTTTATGCTGACCGTACAGAAGCAAATGCACGAACTCCAGCAGAAACAAGCTATGCAGGACCAAAGCTTCCGCAGCTACGTCAAGAATCAAAACAGCAGAGCCATTAACGAGGCCAGAGACAGACTATTCTGCGAGAGACGCTTCGGCGGATCAGAAAACCAAGGGGCAAACAACAACGGTAACTCATCATGGCAGGACATCAGCAACTAAGCATTTGGCAGTGGAACTGCAGGGGGTACAAGAGGAAGCAGAACCTCCTGCAGCAGTACATAAACTCCCAGGGGAAGCAGCCAGACGTAATTCTGCTACAAGAAACCAACAGCACTCCCACGCTAAAGGGATACACATGTCAGGAAGGCGGGAAAAGAGCCGCAACCCTCGTAAACAACAAAATAGCCACCATAGCACACAAAGAGATCGAGGGCACAGGGATAGAACACGTAATCACCGAAATAATCCCACAGAAGAAGTTCAGCGCGAAGAGCACGTACATAGTGAACCTATACAGCTCCCCGAAACAAATGGACGGCGATTTTAGAAAGCTGTTTACGGAAGTAAGCAAGATGGCCAAAACGAACGCCCTCGTGGTAGCGGGAGGCTTTAACGCCAAGAGTCCGATCTGGGGATACCCATCGTCCAACCGCAAAGGCCAAGGCATATGGGACGCCGCGGGGAACCTGGGGTACGAACTAGTAACGGACGAAGACCAACCTACAAGGATAGGCAACAGCGTCAGCGCAGACACGTGCCCGGACCTCACCTTCGTGAAGGGCACGAGCCAAGTAGAGTGGGAAAACACCCTTGAAAACCTGGGGAGCGACCACTGCATAATCCAACTCACGATGGCAGCGGAGTCCACCAAACGAAAACTTGGGAAAGCCCGCCTCACCGACTAGGACGCCTTTCGACAAGGAAGCAGGGATCTGACCGGGCAGATCACAAACATCCAAGAGTGGTGCTAACAGCTCAAACAGATACAGGAGACCTACACGCAAGAGGTAGACAGAACCGAGCAAATACCGGAGGTGGACAAGCGCCGGCTCAGGCTATGGGAGGCAAGGCGCGGGCTCACCAAACGATGGAGGAAACAAAAGCTGAACAGGAAGCTAAAGAAGAAGATAGCGGAAATCACGGCCAAGGCAGAAGAATACGCTACACAACTGGCAAGGCAAGGGCGGCAGCAGTTCAGCAGCTCGCTAAACGGCACCCTGAACACGGCCAAAACGTGGCGAATTCTGAAAGCGATGATGGATCCGGGAAAGACGAAGACCGAAAGCAGTAAAACGATACAAAGACTGATCCACCAGTACGAAGGAACGGAGGACCAAATGATAGAGGACCTCAAAACCAAGTGTTACGGGAAGGAACGCCCCGAAGAATATAGAGGAACCTATCAAGGCAAAGAAAACCCCGAGATGGACAGGCCGATCACGCTGGCAGAAGTGCACGAGGCGATGGGGGCCCTCACTAAGAACACGGCAGCTGGAGGAGACAGGATACGCAATTCCCTCATACGCAACCTCAGTGAGGAAGCGGTTAACCAGCTGACAGACTACCTCAACAAACTCTGGGCCGAGGGCTCGATTCCGGCCGAATGGAAACACGCGGAGGTAGTGATGATCCCCAAACCGGGCAAAAAGCTGGAGATCGAAAACCTACGACCGATCTCCCTCACCTCGTGCCTGGGAAAGCTATACGAAAGAATAATTACGAAAAGAATCCAGCTATGGATGGAGCGAGAACAACTCTATCCACACAGCATGTTTGGATTCAGATCAAAGCTGTCTACGCAAGACGTTCTCCTACAACTCAAGGAGGACGTTCTCGCCAACATCCCGAAGGCTGGAGAGAATGTTGTCATGGCCCTAGACATCAAGGGGGCCTTTGACAACGTCAGCCACCCGGCAATAATGGAGGGCCTCCAGAACATAAATTGCGGAGAAAGAACTCACAACTACGTGAGGGCCTTTCTCGCAGGCAGAACTGCCACCGTGGGGCTGGGAGACGTGAGAAGCCAACCCTTTAACACCCCCCCCCCCAAAGGAACCCCACAGGGGTCGGTGATTTCGCCCGTGCTCTTCAACCTAGCCATGATCGGCCTGGCCAAAAGATTGGGGGAAATCGAAGGCACACAACATGCCATGTATGCGGACGACATCACGGTGTGGACCAACCGTGGATCGCAGGAGAAAAACAAGAGAGACTACAGAGAGCCGCGACCTGCATAGAAGAATACGTGAAGGCAAGGGGTCTAGCGTGCTCGACAGACAAGTCAGAGCTACTCAGAGTGGCGAGGAAACCCACGGAGGCGAGCCTAGAGACCAAGCTCGAAGGCCAAAACATACCAGAAAGAAGCACCATAAGGATTCTGGGCATGTGGCTGCAGAGCAGCGGCAAATGCAGCCACACGATCAGCCTGCTACAGAAATTGACCGAACAAGTCGGCAGAATGATAAAGAGAGTCTCCAGCAGAAGACACGGCATGAAGGAAGAGGACACCCTCAAACTAGTCAGGAGCCTGGTAGTCAGTAGGGTGACGTACTCCCTCCCCTACCACCCGGCGATCAAGAGGGAAAAAGAACAGATCGAGGCATTAGTAAGGAAAGCCTACAAGACCGCACTAAACCTACCGAGAAACACCCCGAACGACAAGCTACTACAGCTGGGAGTCCACAACACCTTCGAGGAGTTGGCGGCGGCCCAGCTGAACGCACAGCTAGAAAGACTAGAACTTACAGAAACAGGCAGGCAACTCCTGAGAAGACTTGGCCACAGAGTGGAAACCACAGCAGATCCGTACGAGAACATTCCGGACGAAATCCGGCAAACCCTCAGAATCTGCCCACTGCCGCGCAACATGGACACCAACCTACACGCGGCCAGAAGACAAGCAAGAGCAGAATACGTGGAGAGACACCTAGCCACGCAGGAAAACACGGTGTACACGGACGCAGGACTATATCCGAGGGATAGACGCAACAACATCACGAGAGTGGCGGTGGCGGTCGTAGACCACACGGGCGACACGATCAGCTGCGCATCCGCGAGAGGACGTACGGTGGCAGAAGGGGAGGAGATCGCTGTGGCGCTTGCAGCGGTCGAAGGCTACTGCAGAAACAAGCCACAGATTATAATAACGGACTCCAAACGGCCTGCAGACGATATCAGCAAGGAAGGATCTGCAGGGAGGCCCTACGCATCCTCCTCGGCGCGTGAGCCTCGGGATTCAAAGCGAAGCAAAAGGTCTTATGGGTACCGGCACACACCGGAGTCGAGGGCAACTCGAGGGCTGACAGCAAGGTTCGCGAGATCACGCACCGAGCCTTGCTGACGGAGGACCTCGAGAACCCCTCGATGGTGGACCCGACGTACGCAGACATCCTAAATCACTACAGAGGCTGCAGGTTTAAGTATCCCCCACCCCACAAACTCCTCACACAGCAAGAAGCGGTCAGCTGGAGGAGGTTGCAGACTGGCACCTTCTTTAACTTACACGTCCTAAGCAAAATGTTCCCCACCCAGTACAGCGACAGCTGCCCCTGGTGCGGGGACGTCCCGACACTTTACCACGTCATATGGGAGTGTAAACACAATTACACCTTCCACAAACAGACTAACCCGAGTGCGGAGCAATGGGAGGGCCTGCTCACCAGCAGCGAGCTCACCGCCCAAAGGGCATTGGTGCAGCACGCGTGCGAGGTGGCCAGGACCAGTGGAGCCCTGGAATGAGGGACCACCCTTGCTAAGGAGCCCCCGACGGCGGCGGCGGCTGCGGCAAGCGCCAAGACGCAGCTGCAAGGAGACTCTCCGGAACTGACCAAAAGAATTCAATAAAGTTTTTCATTCATTCATTCATAGTCCACGTATTCCTTGTCGTCGTCCTCTTCTTCTCTTCTCCACCAATCACCTTTCTCCACCTCGCTGAATGCCTCTTCTTCATCTTCTTTAGTCTTCGGTTAATCCACGTCATCCTTATCGCCAACCTCTTCGTCTTCTTCAAAAGCTCTTTCCTTCATCATTTTATTTTAGATTCCCTATAATATGTTACACATACACGGTTGAAGCCAGAGCGAGGTAAATCAACAAGGCCTTCACGCGAAGGCGTGACGTCACTCTAATGAGATTTCGTGGAAGCGCCGTTTACCACGCCTAAATTCGTAGCTATTCAAGGTAGCGCTTTCGAACGCTGTCATGACTATGATTTGAAGAAATTTCCAGTTTTCTTTCAGTAAAAAGGTAGCTTTGTTAACGTTTTCTTTATAACGCAGCATATAGAAAACGCTGTCGCGAAAATGGTTTGTGCATGCTCGTCCGTGGTGATCAAAGTACCACAAAAGTAACAAATAATCTCTTATACTTTCATTGGTCACAATTAATGATCGCTTCTTTAGTATATACCTACAAACAAACCCATCATAACTCCTGTTATTTCCATTCTGGTATACCTGTGATTAAGGGCGAGGAATAGTGAATGTGCCTTAGACACTTGCGGCAAGACCTGAAAGGTGCTCTTCTTAAACGGACGGTTTAGAACGCATACTGCAAGGCATCCATAGCCTGTAAAGGTGGATAAAATAATGTCACATTGCAATTACAATTTCAATTCAATTCCTTATTTCCCATGTACACATGGAGAGGGTCGTGGGAAAAAAAGCCAGTAGGATGTGGCTTGACGTGCCCCTTGGCCACTAAACACAGGGAAGCAGGCAGCATGAAGAGCAACATATGCAGTCAAGATAGGGGACGAAAAAGCAATAATAACAAACAAAAGAACAGAAAGAAAATATCGCAATCAAAGCGCGTCTGAGGTTACTTCAAGAACTCCATTTCATGAAAAGAATTCGAAAGAAGGAGAGAAATATGCATGTTACAATCTAAAATGTCGCACATACACTCTGTATATTGCCGCCAATATTTGCAGTGTTTGTTCGCTTTTCAAATCTGCCGCGACACCACCTTATCGCTTTGTTTGCGACGCAAGACGCGACTAGATTTATCTCGATTGATCGCAGCCAGGCAAAGCTGATTCTACGTTGTTCCGGAATGTTCTAGTAACTTTGCGCCCTTTATCTCGAATGTTCGCTATCAGCTTTAAATTGAGCACGGCCGACAGCGGCGGGCATTCTGTTCGACGACCGCCGAGCACGCTTGTCGCTTCGCCGCCGCCGAGTGATTCAGTCCATTTTGGGTGCAAGTCAGCCCAATAAACAGTTCTTTTAGAAGAGCCTTTCGTCCGTCTTCATTGCTGCTTCGACTGCCGTCACCACTACGTGACATCTGGTGGAGGTGCGGGGTAGCCTTCCATGTTCCGGACGCCCCCTTCAAGTCGTGAAGCCAGCCCTGAGCGCTTCGCACCCGAGGACGAGCCAGCAGCTCAGCGAGCCAGCCGACGTCTCCAGGGAGAGGAGCCTGAGTTCGGGAAACTGTCGGACCGCACAAGACAGCGAAAAGACGCGGCTACGAGCACCGCAATCCCGCCGAAGATGTCGACACCGATCATACTGCAGCAGCCGCGGGTGCCGCCAACTTTCAATGGATCCCTAGGCGAAGACCCTGAAGAATGGTTGGATCAATTTGAGCGCGTGGCGTCATTCAACAAGTGGGATGATGCGGCAAAGATTGGACACGTTTTTTTCTCATTGGATGGCTCCGCACGCACGTGGTACGAAAACTACGAGTCGTCCCTTACGACATGGGAGCTATTCAAGAGAGAACTATTGAAGGTATTCACCAGTGTCGTGAGGAAAGAAAGAGCCGAACGACTCCTCGAGTCCAGGATCCAGCTTCCGAATGAGCCCGTCCGCAGTTACGTCGAGGAGATGAAGCGCCTATTTCGCCGCGCCGATCCCGGGATGACCGAGGAAAAGAAAGTTCAGGTTTTAATGCGCGGCGTAAAAGAACAACTCTTTGCAAGCCTCGTCCGCCAGCCGCCAAAAACAGTCGAGGAGTTTATGCAAGAAGCCAGCACGATTGAGAAGACCCTCGACGTCCGAGCTCGGCAGTACAATCGCCATTCCTCTGCCTGTGCAATCCGTTCGGACACGCCGGCCACCACCAGCGACAGCTTGCGGGAAGTTGTCCGCGAAATCGTCCGAGAGGAGCTACGCCGATTACTGCCATCTTCCCCACAGCCACAAGCAGCGACTCTGATGGATGTGGTACGGGAAGAAGTGCAACAGGCACTTGGCACCCCGACGGCCACAGAACCCCAGGCCATGACCTACGCCGCTGCAGTAAGTACTGCTTAGCCCCAGCGACAACCCCCACGTCCTCCCCGAGATGAGCCAATCGTTCCACAACGCCGCCTCCCAGCCCCCGCCCGCCCAACCTATGACCGACGCTCAAGCCCCAGGAAATGCGACGCCTGGAGGACTTCCGACAACCGGCCGTTGTGCTTCCATTGCGGTGAGGCCGGCCATATTCTTCGTCACTGCCCGTACCGACGTATCGGTCTTCGAGGATTTGCCGTTAACGCCCCACGACCACGCTTCGGACAACGTCCGCACGAAATCGACGAGTACCTGCGTCGAGAAGAGTACACGCCGAACCGCTTTTCGCGCTCACCATCGCCGTCAACCTAGCGCTTTGCGTCGCCACGCCGCAGCTACGCAGCCGCGGTACGAGGAAGGTCGCCCAGCCCCCGTAGGGGAAACTAAAGGCAGCAACCTCTGGAGGTGAGGTTGCTCACGAGCTAAACGCCGAAGATCCTCCACCGACCATGCCCCATGAAGACGCTGCACCCGCGACGCCGCATGAAGAACCGACACTCGCTGCACCGACGCCGCACACAATGAGAACCTCGACCACGACGCAAGCTACCTTGAAATCGACGCCGCCACCCAGAGGAGCTTCGACCACACGCCCAACCCATGACTCGCATACGCCACGAAGCCGTGACCCGACGCCGAGAGCGACATGCAATGCAAGAGCCAGGACCTCCGACCTAGAAGTGACTATCGACGGCCGGAAAGTTACCGCTCTAGTCGACACAGGAGCCGATTACTCGGTGATGAATGGAACATTCGCTGCGCAGCTCAGAAAAGTCACAACGGCTTGGGACGGCCCACAAATTCGCACCGCTGGGGGCCACCTCATTACGCCATCAGGCCGATGCACAGCGCGAGTGACTGTCAAAGGACATACCTATCCTGCGACCTTTGTTGTGCTACCGCAATGCTCCCGCGAAGTGATCTTGGGTATGGATATCCTAAATGAGCATCAGGCGATCATCGACCTGCGATCCAAGCTGATCACGCTTTCGACGGACGAAGCCATCGCTTCAATGAAAACTCGGGAAAATCACGTTGCCCTAAGTGTCCTGGAGGAAGAAGTGAGCGTCCCACCCCGTTCAAGCGTTATCGTGACCGTAGGCGCCACGAAAGCCATAAACACTGAAGCCATCATCGAGGGGAACATGCAGTTGCTACTAGACCGAGGAATCAGCATCGCAAGAGGCATGCACATTTCCGCAATGGCCAGGCCGAAGTACTGCTGACTAACTTCAGCGAAGAATACCGGCATATTAACAGAGGAACGACGATTGCTTTCTACGACGAAATATCTGACGTACGAGATTCCTTCGCCCTCTCCGACCCCTCCGCAGAAGAACCGCCTGACCAAGAAAACTCGCCCACTTTCGACATCAACCCAGCCCTGCACCGGAACAGACAAGACCACCAGATCCGCAATCTGCTTCAAAACTACAGTGAGTGCTTTTCGGCATCGCCGAAGGTGCGACAGACGCCAATTGCCAAGCATCGCATTATAACGGATCAACACGTCCGACCTCTCCGTCAAAGCCCCTACCGTGTGTCTCCGCGAGAACGACAAGCCATCCGGGACCAAGTCGAAGAAATGCTTCGCGACGACGTCATCCAGCCTTCAAACAGCCCATGGGCGGCACCGGTTGTTCTAGTGAGAAAGAAAGACGGCGCACTTCGATTCTGCGTGGATTACCGCCGCTTGAACAACATAACAAAGAAGGACGTCTACCCCCTCCCCCGCATCGACGACACACTGGACCGCCTCTGCAACGCCAAATATTTCTCATCGATGGACCTCAAGAGCGGCTACTGGCAAATTGAGGTCGACGAAAGAGATCGCGAGAAGACAGCATTCATAACTCCGGATGGGCTGTTTGAGTTCAAGGTGATGCCATTTGGTCTCTGTTCCGCACCAGCGACGTTTCAGCGAGTAATGGATACAGTGCTGGCAGGCCTGAAGTGGCAGATTTGTCTGGTATATTTAGATGACGTCGTTGTCTTCGCCTCGAACTTTGAAGAGCACCTCAAAAGACTTCAAACAGTACTAGACGCAATCAAGTCGTCTGGCCTAACCTTGAAAGCAGAGAAATGCCACTTTGCCTACGAAGAGCTGCTGTTTCTAGGCCACATCGTTAGCAAGGAAGGAGTACGCCCAGACCCGCAGAAAACAGCCGCTATTGAACAGTTTCAACCGCCGGCCGATAAAAAAGCAGTGCGCAGATTTCTCGGACTATGCGCATATTACCGACGATTTGGGAAAAACTTTTCGCGCATCGCTGAGCCCCTGACCCAACTGACGAAGGCAGACGTGCCGTTTAAATGGGAAGCGCCGCAAGCAGAAAATTTCAGCGTCGTTTACAGTCCCCACCGATCCTTGCGCATTTTGATGAAAACGCCGATACTGAAGTTCATACCGACGCAAGCAGCGTGGGACTAGGCGCCGTTCTCGTTCAAAAAAGTGACGGGCTGGAGAAGGTCATCGCATACGCTAGCCGTTCCCTTTCTAAGGCCGAGGCTAACTATTCGACCACTGAGAAGGAGTGCCTTGCTATCATCTGGGCTACGTCGAAATTCCGCCCCTACCTCTACGGCCGGCCGTTAAAGGTGGTCAGCGACCACCACGCGCTCTGCTGGCTTGCCAATTTGAAGGATCCCTCTGGCCGACTCGCTCGATGGAGTCTGCGTCTCCAGGAGTTTGACGTCACCGTCGTTTACAAGTCCGGACGCAAGCACACTGACGCCGATTGCCTCTCACGAGCCCCTGTAGATGCACCGCCGCTGGACGACGATGAGGACGCCTTCCTGGGACCCATCAGCGCAAGCTCTTTTGCTCAGCAGCAACGCTCGGACCCCAACCTAAAAGGCCTCATCGAGTACCTGGAAGGCAAGGTTTCTTCACCCCCCGCTTCATTCAAGCGAGGACTGTCTTCTTTCTGTGTGCACAATGAGGTCCTTGTGAAGAAGAACTTTACAGCGAACAAAACAGCCTACCTCCTTGTTGTACCTACTTGTCTCCGCGAAGAAGTTCTACAGGCTTCACACGACGAGCCGACAGCTGGACATCTCGGGTTTACTCGCACCCTCCGCCGCATTCAAGACAAGTATTACTGGCCCCGACTGTCTGCCGATGTCGCACACTATGTGAAAACATGCCGAGATTGTCAGCGACGAAAGACTCCTCCCATACGACCAGCAGGATTTCTGAACCCCATTGAACCTCCCTCAAGACCCTTTCAGCAGATTGGCATGGACTTGCTTGGCCCTTTTCCAACGTCAACATCTGGAAATAAGTGGATCATCATAGCGACCGACTACCTGACCCGCTACGCCGAGGCGAAAGCCCTACCGAACGGAACAGCAGCAGAAGTGGCCAAATTTTTCGTGGAGTGCATTCTTCTTCGATACGGCGCCCCAGATGTGCTCATCACGGACAGAGGAACAGCATTTACGGCGGAACTCACGCAAGCCATCCTGCGCTACAGCCAAACCAGCCACCGGAGGACAACTGCATACCATCCGCAGACCAACGGACTGACCGAGCGCCTGAACAAAACCATCGCCGATATGCTCGCTATGTATGTCGATGCCGAACATAAAACCTGGGATGTCATCCTGCCTTACGTCGTCTTCGCCTACAATACCGCAGTGCAGGAGACCACCCAGATGACGCCTTTTAGGCTCGTCCATGGCAGGGATGCCACGACCACGCTAGACGCCATGCTGCGCAACGTTACAGAAGAAGAGAACGTCGACGTTGCCGCCTACCTTCTTCTTTTTTGCCGTCGTTACTCATCGATTAGGAGGCGACTATTAGAAGTTCCAATACAGAATCTCAGTTTGCGCCTGTCTTCTGTGGTTGTTCTGTCTCTTGGCGCTTCTATGCTTGGCCATACCAATGGGAATGTTTGCTCTGCTGTTCAAAATTATCTACTGGAATCAAAACGTCTACCTTCATGATCTTTCGTCCTGCCCCTCCCATTATCAGCTTCTGTATTTAGGTTTTTACAACCACTTATAGTAATCCCTACCCCTTCTTTGCCTAAATTTTAGTTTGTATGCCCCCCTAACCTCCTGCAACCTCCTCGGCTACGAAAACTGTGCGATCCAAATTTTGGTAGGTCATCCCATGCTTGCCACATGCAACTGGTCATTTAAATAGCCACCGCCTGGTTATGGCCAATCCCCCTTGTGGGTATGTGCCATTGTGTGAGGTCAACAACAACAACAACAACTTTCAACAAGCAGAAGAAGCTCGAAGGCTTGCCCGATTACGGATCAAAGATCAGCAGCGGTCCGACGCCAGACGCTACAACCTACGAAGACGCAACGCGGAATACAAGCCAGGAGACCAAGTCTGGGTGTGGACGCCCATTCGCCGCCGTGGATTGAGTGAAAAGCTTTTGCGCCGCTATTTCGGCCCGTACAAGGTTCTTCGTCGGCTGGGTGAACTGGATTATGAAGTCATCCCTGACGCAATGACTGCATCCCAGCGACGCCGCGTACGACCAGAAGTTGTCCATGTAGTCCGTCTGAAGCCGTATTATGCGCGCTAAAGGCCGCTGCATTTCCATGCTCTATTTTCGCAAGATCCGTTTTTTTCCCTTACTAGTCGCATTATTTGTTTTAATGCATCGGGTCGATGCTTCTTTGAGAGGGGAGTAATGCCGCCAATATTTGCAGTGTTTGTTCGTTTTTCAAATCTGCCGCGACACCACCTTATCGCTTTGTTTGCGACGCAAGACGCGACTAGATTTATCTCGATTGATCGCAGCCAGGCAAAGCTGATTCTACGTTGTTCCGGAATGTTCTAGTAACTTTGCGCCCTTTATCTCGAATGTTCGCTATCAGCTTTAAATTGAGCACGGCCGACAGCGGCGGGCATTCTGTTCGACGACCGCCGAGCACGCTTGTCGCTTCGCCGCCGCCGAGTGATTCAGTCCATTTTGGGTGCAAGTCAGCCCAATAAACAGTTCTTTTAGAAGAGCCTTTCGTCCGTCTTCATCGCTGCTTCGACTGCCGTCACCACTACGTGACAATATCTTTGCGGCATACTCGGGACACGTCAAGACTTGCAGAATGAAGCTTATTTAAAAGACGGGGTAAAGTGTTTCCTAGACCATGTGTACCATACATTTGTGCGGTGGGTCGGAACGTGCCACAATTCGCTTGTCTGTGTGGTTTTTCCTTTTAGCGAAAGGGGCGCCATGTCGGTCATGTGATATATATCTTGTTTTATTTGCTTTTTGTATCTTTCAGCCAGCCTAACATGTTACATTTCAAATATTTTTACAGCACTGAGTTGGTTGAATAGATCGCATGTATCTACTTCATAACCCGACGTTAAGTACTGCACGCAGAGCCTTCTTCTGTGGAATATATATTTTATTTTTATTTGCAACTGTAGTTGTTCCCCAAACTAGGTCAGCATAGTTCACGCGGGACATAAATAAGGAGTTATACAGAAGCAGCTTAACTTTTTACGGAAGCATGTGACGATGCGTGTTGATGATACCCGTCACACGAGGAAGTTGACTAATATGACAGTGTCAACATGTCCCAACTCAGCTGACTATCAAAATTTACCCCTAAAATCCTAATATTTTCTACCACCTCAATCTTTTATAAACCAAGCATAAGATCGCAAGGTGTCTTAATGCAATTATTTTTGGTCTGAAGATAACAGCTTTTGTCTTAGTTGGATTAATTTTCAACTGATTTGTAAGTGACCATTCGTGCAGTGCCCGCGATATTCTTTTTGCCTGGTTTGTGCCTTCTTCAACTGTGACTGGCGAGAAAATAAGTAAGACATCATCTGTATACATAACACATTTCACATTAATGTATAAATCATTAATGTATAAATTAAAAAGTAGAGGCCCGAGAATGGTGCCTTGAGGTACACCAGCGGTTACTCTTTTCGGAAGCTATTAATACTGGTAAACTGAAAGCGGTTCTTAAGATAAGTCGCCAGAAGTGCATGAACAGGACCCCTGAGACCATAGTCAAACAGTTTTACTAAGAGTCGGTTATGGCTGATGTAGTCAAAGGTCTGCGAAAAATCTATGAAAACACCTAGAGCAAGTTTCTTGTCTTGGAAACACTGCCAGATATACTCTTTCAGGCAGAGTAAGGCGGTCTCGGTTAACTTCTGTTTAATAAAATCAAACTGTGAATCTGTTATTATTTTGAGTGTGTCCCAAAAGCATGCTATTCGAGTGTGAATGACTTTTTTTAATCCCTTAGAAAAGATTGGCAGCACTGAAAGTGGTCTATAATTCGAAATTAAAAGTTTATCTCCTTTCTTATACACAGCAGTAAATTTAGCAAGTTGCATGTGCTATGGAAGCACCCCGGATTCTAGACTTAGATTAAATATTTGTGCTAAAACTGGGGCTAAATATCCAATACATGCTTTACAGGCCGAATTTGCAAATCATCTGTATCATGGCATCTGCTATTTTTCATATTTAAAAATGCTGTGAATACTTCGGAACATGTAGTTGAATTTAAGTACATAGAATTTGTACTGGGTCTATTGCGAGTCTCATATGTTATGTTTGAGCAGCTTTGGTATTCTCGAGGCACAGAATATTGGTTGAACGCCTCTGCTTATTCGCGTCCGCTTACTTTTTGTCCTTGAACAAGTACTTCTTGAGGAGAGCTAATCTGAGGTGTGCGTAAAATAATAGAGTTAATCTGGTTGCATATCTTTCGCTTATCGCCGTTGCATGATTCAAACTTACCGTAGTAATACGAGTCTTTAGCACGCCTTAACTCTTTAGTTAACTTGTAGGCTTAACACCTCAGGAGCGAAGGAAACGAGACCACTGCTACAAGCCGACACCATAACAGAACTGCCAGCCGTGGCTGCACGAGCCACGACCTGGTGCCGTCTTTATTCTCTTCGCAGGGTGGCGCGCGCTAGCCGGGTTGTCGGCGCCGCCCAAGAGAGGGTGCTACAGGGCCCCCCGCCTAGACTGGAAGTCGAAACGGACGGAGGGCCGGCGATGGCACTCGAGCACTAGGTCAGGCGGCGCTGGGAGTCGTTCCAGGGCGGTCTCCATGTAAGCCGGTTTAAGGCGGTCTAGACTGGCGGTCTCGTCGCGGCCGTTTTGGAGGATGGTGGCGGTTTTCGGGGTGCGGCGGAGAACGCGGAAAGGTCCGTCATAAGCCGGTGTGAATTGAGCTCGGACAGCGTCACGGCGCACAAAAACGTGGGTCGAAGTGGCCAGGTCGGGGTGTACGAAAATGGTATGGTGGCGGGACGGACGTGGGGGAGTAGGCCGGAGGTCTTTAACGCAGTCCAGCAGGCGTTGGAGGAATTCTTGGGGCTGGGCTGGAAGCTGCTGGGAAGTAAAGAAGTCGTCTGGAAGACGCAAAGCACTTCCATACACGAGCTCTGCAGCTGAGCACTGTAAGTCTTCTCGGATGACGGCCTTAGACCAAGCAGCACAAGGGGCAAGGAGTCGACCCAGGAGGCGCAATTGAAGCGGGCAGCGAGGGCGGCCTTCAATTGGCGGTGAAGGCGTTTCACCATGCCGTTAGCACACGGGTGATATGCAGTGGTACGGCAGTGCCTGGCGCCGAGAATATTATTAAGGGAAGCAAACAGGGAGGACTCAAACTGGCGTCCACGGTCGGTTGTCACAGTGCCAGGACAACCAAATCGAGATACCCACGCAGAAATGAAGGCGCGCGAAACAGTCTCTGCGGTGATGTCAGGAATGAGGACTGCCTCCGGCCAGCGAGTGAGCGGTCGACTATGGTCAAGATAGCAGTAGCCTCGAGAGATGGGTAGAGGGCCCACGATGTCGAGATGAACATTGTCGAAACGACGGCGAGGGGGTAGAAAGGCTTGGGAAGGCGTCTTGGTATGTCGACAGATCTTGGTCGACTGACAGGGTAGGCACCGGCGAGTCCAAGCACGCACATCAGCGTTCATACTGGGCCAAACATAGCGCTGGGTGAGAAGGCGCTGAGTAGCCCGAATGCCTGTATGGCATATGTCATGGAGAGAATGGAAGATAGGGCGACGTAGTGAAGCCGGAACAAAAGGGCGAGGAAAGTCAATCAATCAATCAATCAATCAATCAATCAATCAATCAATCAATCAATCAATCAATCAATCAATCAATCAATCAATCAATCAATCAATCAATCAATCAATCAATCAATCAATCAATCAATCAATCAATCAATCAATCAATCAATCAATTTATTTTTCGCATAGAAAAATACAGCGAAAAAAAGGTGACTGAAGAAAAAGCCGCTTTGTTGCGGCTTGACTAAGCTCCAGTCACCCATCACCCATTAGCAGCGACGAACAATGCTCTTATGTGAAAAAATACACAGCGGAAACAGAGAGAGAAAAAAAAGAGAAGCATACATCAGAAAATACTGGAACTGAAAAAAAAACAAAAAACATCAAAAAGCAAACAAACAAACGAGGCATATTACATTAGTGCAATATGTAGTGGTAGCAGTATACAAAATTTATCTGAACAGCTCGGTAATACGTTTAAGGGATAGTTTTTCAATGTCTATTTGTGAAGCATCCGAGTAGTGATTTAATATTGTTTGTAACGTATGCGGAGTCATCATTTTGCCGTAATTAGTTCGTGATGATGGAACTAGCCAAGGTGATTGATGACGAAAGCAGTAGTTAATCAAAGGTCTTTTTAGTTGCGCTAAATCAAAAAATACATCTAAGGTACCTGCATTGGCCCTTTTGTATGAGAAGAGTAGTTTATGCACGTACATGTCTTGCGCCTTAATGATCTTGTGCTTGTGAAAAAATGGTGCTGTGTGTTCTGAGAACGACACGTTTTCAACTGCTCGGAGGGCTCGTTTCTGGAGAACGGTAATTTTCTGCAAATTCGTTAGAGTGGTGTTGCCCCACACCAAAACACAATAACACAGGTTGGAATGGAATAGAGCAAAATAAATCACGCGTTTTACTTTAGTTGGAAGGAAATGACGGCACCGGTTTATCATTCCTACAGCCCTGCAGAATTTTGATGAAAGATAGTTAACATGATCATTCTATGACATATGTTCCGAAAAAATTACCCCAAGTGATTTAACACATTTTTCTATTTCTACTACATACGGTCCCAAAACAACGGTCTTCGGAACATCAACTGATGAGTCACGAGCCCGAAAAAGCACGCATTTCGTTTTCGATTCGTTCAGAATCAATGAATTGTTTTTGCACCAATCTTTCAGATTACAACAAAAAGCCCGTGCTTTACTTTCAATTTCTGCCATGTCCTTCCCAGAGAAAAAAACGGTACAATCGTCCGCGTAAATAATGAACTCGCATTCTTCGTCTAGTTTTACGATGTCGTTTATGTAGTATAGAAACAAAATGGGCCCAAGGATACTTCCTTGAGGAACCCCTGATTCTGTACGCCTGAGCCGCGATTTGTGATTACTTATGTCAGTGAATTGTAATCGGCCTTCAAGATATGAGTGCATCAGTTTTTGAGCAGTTCCTCTAAACCCATATCTTTCAAGTTTATCCAGCAAAATTGTGTGATTCACGCAGTCGAAGGCCTTGCTAAAATCTAGATATAGTACAAGAACTAATAATTTATCTTCAAACTTCTTTAATATCATTTCTTTTTGCGCCAACAACGCTATTTCTGTTGTACGGTTTCTTCTAAAGCGAAATTGGTATCTGGTTATGAGTTCGTGTTTCTGGGAAAAGTTATCAATGCGTATTTTGATCGCCTTCTCAAGGCCCTTAGAGAAAACTGGTAGTATGGAAACTGGCCGGTAGTTGCCAAAAGTATTTTTGTCACCATGTTTGTGGATTGTGATTACCCTTGCGATTTGCATATTATTGAGAAAAATACCTGTGGAAAGTGAGCAGTTGTAGATGTGGGCTAGTACAGGGGCAATCATATCAATGACGTGTTTAACCGGTCTTATTTCAATGTCGTTAGCATCGCGACTGTGGCTGTTTTTAAGGGCGTGAAAAAGGGAAGTAACCTCAGAGGCGCATGTAGGCTGGAAAAAAATAGGCTGTAGTAAAGGTGAAATGTACAATGCCGCTTCAGGAGAAGGATTTGAGCTACCTATTTCGATGAAGACGTAATTGAATTTATTTGCAAGGCTTGCGCCAGTGACTTCTGTACCATTCAATACAATGCATGCATTGTTGGTAATTGCCTTTTGCCTATTTAGAACCTTATTAAGGATTTCCCACATCATATCACTTTTGTGATGGCAGCAATTCTCAAATACTTGTTTGTAGTAATTTTCTCTTGAATTTTTTATGAATTGATTTAATTTGTTCCTAAAGACTTTGTACTCGCGTAACTTCTGCTCATCACGAGAGTGTATGACCGTTTGATACATTTTATTTTTGACACGAATGAGTTTTAGAAGGTCCCTGGTAATCCATGGTTTACGCGACGTTTTATGTACACGGTGTGTTTTTATCGGGAAAGATGCGTAATAGTGTTTTTTAAACATGTTTAAAAATGCATCATATGATTCGTTGGCGTCACTAAGGGAGAATATTACGCTCCAATTTTCAGATGAAATGTTTTGTCTGAAAGTTTCCATCGTCTGATAAGATACTTCGCGGTGCGTGACTTCAGGCTTCGTGTGTCTCTGATATGACAAATGCTGTTTCGAGAGTAAAATGATAGGTAAATGGTCACTGATTTCAGAGCTAAGGACGTTAGTTATGATGGAATCGTCGGATGCATTTGTAATAAACATGTCAATCAAGGAACATGTCGCGGGTGTAACACGAGTGGGAGCTGCTATACAGTTGCGTTAGTTATGGCACTCTAAAATCATTGACAGCTCTCTTGCATCGTTTGAAGTTTTCAAAATGTCAATATTTAGATCACCGCCGATAGTCAGTACATATCCATTCATATTTGCAAAAGACAGTACGTCATCCAAGAAATTTAGAAAAGCCGCCACATTTCCGTGGGGGGGTCTGTACAGAACAGCGAGCATATTCTTTTCCTTCAGGATGCACAACATTTCGTAATCGATATTCACTGTACTATATTCGGATACGATATTAAAACCGGGGTTTAATGTGTGTATAGCAACCCCGCCTCCTCTACCCTCTTTTCTGTTCAAGAAGAAATAATTGTAGTCGGGTAACACTAAATGTTCTGAGTCATCACTCTCCCAGGTTTCCGTGAACATCAGTACGTCGAACTTTGTGCCACATGATTCCAACAGGAGGAGTATGTCATCCCATTATGTCGGACAGATCTAGCGTTTAGATGAAATATTTTGAACCACTTGACGGCTTGGTTATTTTGAACTGTTTTTTGGAGATCTTCTGGAAGAATCGCCATGACTAAGCAACTAAAGCTTATACAAAAGCTTACGACGAAAGTTCAGAGACGTCATTGATAGCACATATTTTGTCGAGGTCGCTCTCATGTTTGATTGAAATCACCGCTGACGTTTCATTGTGACGGGCATAGATTTGTCCATTTCTTATCCACACAAATCGCCAGCTGTGCTCACGGTTGCGGGCAATGGCTGTTCCTAGAAGTTTCTTGAGGTAAGGACATAGGTGTTCATTAACATATATGGGCAGCTCGTTTTGGGAACCAAAATGTTCCTCATCGGAAGTCCTGTTGCTCAGGCCAAGAGTAGAATTTGTGATTTTTTTCTTTTTTGCCTTTTCCAGGATCTTGTCACGCTTTTCTCGTCTTTGGAACTGGACGACAATGTTCGAGCTGTTTTTGTCCTTCGTTGCTACCCTGTGGCATGCGTCAATGTCAGTGCGGGTGATTGTCTCTCCTATCACGTTACCAATTTTTTCCAAGATCTCAGGAATGCTTTCATTTGGGTCCTGCAGCACACCTTTAATTTCTAAATTCCTGTTTCGTGTGCATTGCTCCGATTTCACTAAGCTGGTCTGGGAATCATTTAGCTCCTTTTCCACGGCCTGCAATCTTTGCTTCAGCTTTTCATTTTCCTTCTTCAGTGTGCTGTTTTCTGTTACAGTAGTTCTAAGAAGTTTCTTTGCTTCATCAAGCCCTTTACTACAAAAGTCCAAGCTTGCCTTGATGTCTTCAAGCTCAGTGCGCAAGGTGCGTTCATCTGAGCGGAAGTTTCTTTCCATTGTTTCTCTGTGCGACTTCAACTCTGCTTTTAGTTCATCTCTCAATTCGTTAAAAAGCTTGGCGATTTCCTTTGCCATTTTATGTAGGGCAAACAAAAAAGTTTTTAAGAAACTAAGGACTAAGCAATCACTAAAAACTTACTAGGCAAAAAAAAAATCACTCATGCATTGGCAGCAGTGACGGCGATAGCAACAGTAAAGCGGGGGATAAAAAGAAGAAGAAAAAGAAAATGCTCTAACCTGCGATATGCGAAAGATTTTGTTTAGCTGCCGTTCGCACCGCCGTCACAACTGCCAAGTGTTCCCTCCTGGCTGTGCTGCGGCTGTATAGGCACTGTGGTAGACACGCGATCTAGCCGCTCCACCTGGGGCGCGATTACGGATCGCTCTCAAAAACTGTCTCAATTTTGAGTTCGTGACGTCAAAATGACGACACGGAGAGACGCCGACCGCCGAATCGGCCAATGCGGAGCAAGGTTGCGGTGGCTAGTAGCAGGGCTCCGCCCCGAAACCACTATTCGCACAAGGGACCGTAGGCTAATGTTTTGCTGTAAAGACGCAGTGAATAAAAACGAGTAATGTTTTATTTTGCTAAGAAACTGTATTTCAAACTCAACAACACCAAGCTAAACAAGCAGTGTTTTCAGTTTTGCAATTAAGTTTGCTGTTCAGTCACTTTAGTTGCCGCGAAGGTGTGCTGTCAGTGGTAAAGCGTGAACATGTTAGTCTAAAAATAAACAAAAACGCTATGAAGAAAACAAATAATGTTTTATTTTGGTAAAAAACTGTGTTGCAATCTCAACAACACGAGGGAAAATTCGAAGCATTCTCAGTTTTGCAATTAAATTTGCTGCAGGTTGACTTCTCTTGCCATGAGGACGCGCTGGCAGTGGCATAACATGAACATGGCGGCCTGCAAGAAAACAGCTGATTCCATGGTTAGTTACTGTTTTTTCGCGTGTCGTCTAAAATCAAGGTACTTTGCGGGTGTCTTAAGTGCGCAGAAAAATCTGATTGAAGGCAGTGAATGCTACGGGCCTGTCGAGATCAACTTACAAGCAGCGCTCGGCTCGAAAATCGACGAAGACAACTTTAGTCTGTGTTCTCGGTCGGCGCCTATCGATCACCGAGTGACGTGTGGTTCTGTTTATTTTCGTTAGAAAGTACCAGAAAACCATGAATCATCACATAGAAGCAACTGCCGACAGACGGGAGCAGACAGGTGCAGCTGCTGATAGCTTGCAATCTCGGTGCGGGAAATGAGAGCCGACACGGCCTGCCTCTGTGGCAGCAATCACTCTTCTGCCTCGTAACCAAGTGTTGCCGCCCACATCGGGCTAAGCACTTGATGTTCCGTTTGTATTTTTGTAGCTCCGTTCGGTTTATGTTCAGTTGTTGCCATAGTTTTTTTTTTCCTGTGCAAGATGCAGAAATTGTGATGTTTATGCTCCACTTTGTTTAGAGAGAAAGGAAGCACTTGACTTGATAACTTTGCTATTGTCACCGAGGAGAGAACGAGCTTGTTCCATTAACGTTGTTTGCTGATCATGAAGTAGATCCAGGGTCAACCAGGAAAGAAGTAGTTTGCTTGTATAGAGGCTAATTGCAACTGGGCAGAAAGTTGAGCAAGTTTGTTCATGTTTGCTGGTACACAGCGCTTGAATTGCATATGATCCAGGGCAGTGAGATAGGTAGGAAAGGGCAGTGATGTGTAATATGATATTGTATTTTGCTCAGCAGGCGGAGTGATGTTGGTATAACTGGGTTTGGTGAGGGCAGTGTTTGAAGGGCTTTAAATACTTTGCGTAGCTTCTAACATGCACTTCCTTTCAGGTCGGAAGACCACTTGTTTTTTTTTTTAAATTATGGTACATCATATCTGAGGCACTCTGTATACACGCCACTCGAGTTTGAAAGGGAACAGCCAGTTGAAAATGACTAGGATATTAAATACCTTGGCCAAAAGTAGCTTGAAAGCAGTTGCACTTATCACACATATTATGTGATAGCATAAGGAGCTTGTCCGGTCATTCGGCATTGTTACCGTCTCGTGTCATCATGGACAAGACTTCATAGCCCTGTGTTACGCAAACCAAGCTAGGTGTCAGTTATGGGGCAATAACCGAGTGCTCAAAATTTCCCATAATGGAGCTGCCTGTATATTCTTAGAGCTGTAGAGCATTTTCAGTAACGGTGTTGCATGATTTGCGATTGTAAACTAACCTCTACTCACACACCATCTCCTTGATGATGTGTCTGTGATGTTTACACATCTTTGTCTATCAGTGAAGATGTTCTAGTAATTCAGCAGTCATTGTAGCCACCGCACCTTACAATCTTTATTATGCATTGTGGTACAGCAGTCTCCTTGCAGTAGGTACAGCTTTTAGCACAGAGTGAAACCGCTAGCCACACACCATTAAGCTAAAAGCTTAGCTTTGGTATTTACACTACTTATATGTGCCAAAATGTTTTGTAGTCCGGAAAATGCATTATGTACACTGTACTATGCCATATTTAGTGTACAGGTAGCCTCTGTATGAAATAAAACATGCACTTTGAACTCAATTTTTCAAAATTTTTTTCTTAACTGCACTTGGAAATGCCATATGGCAATTGTAAATCAAGGTAATGTATGCTTGTGTGTACACTGCCTTTTCTGCAATCAAAACACTCGTGTCAAATGCTGTGCCTAAAAAAATAAATTCGCTTACTGAATGTATTATGCAATAAAAATGCTTTTTTTAATTCCAACAAGCATCACAAATATTTCGTGCCTTACTCAGCACTACACTTTTGGGTTATGCATGTTCATCACACGGGTAATGACCACAGGCACTTCAAGCTGGAGTGATATCATGAGAGTGGCAGGTGGGCTGACAAGCATTGGCAAGAGAGTGCACAATGATGCTTTTCACATAATGGGCGAGCTGTTTTAACACTTTTTGCGCCTTCAGAAAGAGACTGTGCAACAGTTTCAACACTTTTTGCGCCTTCAGAAAGAGACTGTGCAACACGCTGCTGAGTGACTGGGAGGTATACTGGCAAACACAATGTCACTGAAGTGGCAGCCGATGGGGGCACTTGTCACTGCAGGCTTCTGGCTGCACACAGGTTGGCCAAGGGCACAACCACATCCCACAGTTGCTCACACACTTGCAGATGTGTGTTGTGCATTGACATGAGGCAATGACAGTGGCAACAGGAACAGTGGCTGATATGACTCTCCACACCAGCATAGTGAGCCGTTGATAGACGCTAGAGTTTCCACCGCAACTGTCGCTGCACCATCCCTAGGTACGCCTGCCTCTGGCGACGGGTCGTCCCACAGAGGCCGAAAGTACAGTAGCGCATTGCTCTTCCTGGAGGTAGGTCAGGAGTGGTCCTGTCTCTACGACGTAGCCACCATTTAGAAGTGGCCCATTGTTATCTGGGTCAGTGGCAGTGTCGCCTGCACCTTCTGCTGACATGGCCACATCCAAACAAAGGCTGTGAAGTGCAGCACAGGCAGTGATTATGCACACTGTCCACTCCCACTGGTAGTGGTGCATCCGGTGCCTTTGAAAGCACCGGAAGCAGCTCTTCAGCGCACGGATGCAGCACTCAGCCACAAATTGTGTGAAACCATGTGGCGTGTTGTACAGGCCTTCTGCTGAGTCGGGTCTGTGATGCCACGCAACTGGTGCAAGCAGCCACGGCTCCAGTGGGTACACAGTCTCCTGCATAACAAAAAATGACGCAGCTAAGCATGTCCTTTCTCAGTGATCTCAACAGCCTTACAGGACGATCTGCTATACAATAGAAGACTCGTGCCAAGTAGCCCACATCCAGGCTTTGCTGAATATGACATTCAAGAGCACGCAGACATGCAGGATTAAGATGAATAAGTGAGCACTGCTGTAAGGTCAGTCTTTTACAGCCATATTGATATAAATGATGCGCTATGATTGCCTACAAAACACAAGCACTGACATGTGCATTTTGCTTTGGCTTCTTCAACAGGAAAGGCTATGCATTTCAACAATGTAATATGCGTCCTGTGTTTCTGCTGCAATTATAAATAACAAAAGGGTGGCAATGCACTGTATCATACTGTAACGTGTCTGCATTGGTGTAACTAGCCAGACTCATTCTTGTAGCTTTAGCAGATCCGGGCAAATGCATAGCGCTGCAGCTCAATATATGTGACTGAGGTGGCCCGACGGTTGACACTGCTCTTTTACTGCTTACCCAGAAAAAAAAAACGTCGTCCAGCAGGGCCGTCCTCCGCCTTGGAGTGCCGCCAGATGAATGCGTCGTGGAATGATCCGGGTCATCGCGTGTCCATGGCCAGATCGCGCATGTTCGCGCCACAGATCTGAGAAAAAACACGCACAGCACGAACTTACTCTAGCTGCCGAGGCCCGCACTTGTAGTTGAACTCATGCGGTCAAGAACAGTGGTCGGTCGTGGTATGCTCACTATCACGTTCGCAGCGTAGAACCGCTTGCGGATCGCTCGCAGCACTGCCCCCAGAATCCTTGATAGTGATGAGTGCCCAATCGAAACACCCGATGACGCCGGAGATGCTGCCGCGGCGAAAGTTAGGCAAAGGAAGCCCTCCTTCGCCGCCGCCTTCTCCTCGGGTCTCCTCGGAAAGCGAACACACCTCTTCTGTGACCCAACGTTGACATTGGTCTCCTCTGCACGCCGCAAAGGCTTGTTCACAGTCGGTTGGGCTGCGCCGACGTTTTCTTCATTTCCAAGGGCGCCTTGAAACCCACCGGAGGCGAAGAAGCGCAGCGCGCACAGCACCTGCCGCTCCACTGACAGCGCACTCACCCGCGCACCTCCCAGTTCAACGGCGAGTTCGTCGCACAGACACTGCGCAGTCTTCTTCTTAAGTCGAAGCGTAGAAATAACTCGTCCCGCGCGTCAAAGTCGTCTTGATGCAGCCTACGACACCGTTGCTCGCGCGGTAACCCGCGTATACGACGATGTAAACAGCCGCCATTTTCTGTCTCAAACGCGCTGAGACTACATTTCCCAGTCTCAAAAAATCGTCTCAACTGCCCGCATAATTTGGTGGCCAACGTCAACACTTCTGGGCGATCTACGACGTCAGTCAGTGACGCAAAAAATCAAAATGGCCGCCGCCCACGGCCGACCAATAGGAGAGGGGCAAATGAGACACTTTTTGAGACAGTTTCGATCGAGAGCGATCCGTAATCGCTCCCCTGGTGTAGGTCTTTCCTTGGCAAGCAGCGGAGCCCCTCGTTTGTCGATCATGTGGTCGTCTGTACTGGTCGTCAGTCTAGCGTATCCGGATGATGTAGCAAGGTGCGCAGAGGAACTTGCCACCTTACCACCTTGCAATCACAGGGCTTCCACGGTGCCGATGAAACAGTAGTCCGCCTGCGATATGCGAAAGATTTTGTTTAGCTGCCGTTCGCACCGCCGTCACTGCTGCCAAGTGTTCCCTCCTGGCTGTGCTGCGGCTTTATAGGCACTGTGGTAGACACGTGATCTAGCCGCTCCACCTGGTTTAGGTATAAAGTCCGTTGAAACATCGCACCACAAGGGCTCAGGCGAGCAAGGATGGGGCACAAGCCGTAATCGGAAAGAACGAGGGTTCGCTCGAAAAGCGGCGAGCTCATCGTCATTCTGCTGGGCAGAAGAGAATGCGGCCCAGTCGACGGTGGAAGATGGAGCGTCTACCGCGACTATACGAGAGAGGGCGTCAGCGGCGGTGTTGGCTGCACCTTTCACATGCCGGATGTCGAAGTAAACTCCGAGATATAAGCGAACTGACGGAGTTCACGTGACACGTACTTCGATGAGTTGGTCCGGAACACATATGCCAGCGGTTTATGATCGGTTAGCACGTGAAACCTGCATCCTTCTACAAAATTCCGAAAGTGCTGGATAGCGGAGTAGATGGCTAGGAGCTCTCGACCGAAGACGCTGTAGCGGGTCTCAGCACGAAGTAGCTTCCGAGAGTAAAAAGACAATGGTCTCCACTCGGAGTTAATGTACTGCTGTAAGACGGCTCCGATGGCCACACTGGAGGCATCCACCATCAATCTCGTAGGGGCGTCGTTCCGCGGATGGACTAGAAGCACGGCGTTAGCGACTGCTTGCTTCGCGGCAGTAAAGGCGGCCTGGGCTTCTGATGACCAAGAGATTGCGGAGGACGGGCCAGCGGTTGACCGGAGAAGGTCGGTGAGCGGGCGAAGTAGCTCTGCACAGTGCGGGATAAAGCGGCGGGAGAAATTCACCAGCCCCAGGAATTGTCGCAGTAGGCGCAGGGTTGTGGGCAGGGGAAAATTCTCGATGGTCTGGACGGGGGACGCGAGAGGGCGGATACCCACTGAGAATATGTGATGACCCAAAACCTCGAGCTCAGAAGCACCGAAACCACACTTGGAGGCATTCACAACCAGGCCGTAGTGCTGTAGACGCTTGAACAAAGCGCGTAGGTCTTGCTCATGATCATGAGGTGTAGGGCTGGCGATGAGGACATCGTCAAGGTACGCGAATACACTCGGTAGGCCCCGCGTGACCTCAGCCATGAACCGCTGGAAGGTTTGAGCCAAATTGCGTAGTCCAAAAAGGCATCCAGACGTACTCAAACAAACCAAAGGGTGTCGTGATGGTGGTCTTATGTATGTCGGCGGGTTCAATGAGAATTTCGTGATACGCCTTAAGCAGGTCAACTTTGCTAAAAATGGCGCAGCCGGCGAGGCGCGATGTAAAGTCCTGGATGTGGGGCAGCGGATAGCTGTCGTGGACAGTGTTGGCATACAACGCCCGATAGTCGCCGCAGGGACGCCAGTCACCGGGATCACGCTTGGGCACTAGATGCAGCGGAGACGCCCACGCGCTGGACGACGGGCGTATAATGCCGAGCTCCAGCATGTGGTCAAACTCACGTTTGGCGATAGCTAGACGGTCTCCAAACAAGCAGCGCGGTCAAGCAGCTGCGAATGAACCCCGGGTGGCGATGTGGTGTGTCACAGTATGTTTAGGCGCCTGAGTGAGGTTGCATGGCTTAGTGAGCTCCGGGAAATCCGCCAACACTTTTTCGAACTGAGAGGAAGGTATCAGCGTGCGAATGCCCATGGGAGCAAGGTCGGACGAGACTCCCGAGATGGAGAGATGAGTCAGACCGTCGGTAAGGCGACGACGCAGCACGCTGACGTCTAAGTCGAAGTATGAGAGGAAGTCTGAGCCGATGATCGGGCGAACCACGTCTGCGATGACGAAGACCCATTGAAAAGTGCGGCGTAGGCCGAAGTCGAGGGTGAGAGAACGTAGCCCATACGCGGGTATAGACGAGGCGTTGGCAGCATGGAGCGACAGTCCTGATGGCTTGGAACGATCTGCCTTAGTCGGTGGAACCACGCTGGTTTCCGCGCCCGTGTCGATAAGAAACCGGGTGCAGGACAACTTGTCAGTGGCCATGAACAGGCGGCTCGAATGACCGGGGGATTCACACGCCGCCGTTAGTGATCCCGGTGGGCGTTTCCCGGTCACGAACAGGGCGGTGTACACCTCGTGGCTCGGTGGCGAAAACGCCTGTGGTACCAGCAGAGAGATGTAGGGCTGGGACTCCGAGCTTGACGTGAGCGCGAAAGAGCGCGATGATCAAGACGAGACGGACGGGTCTCCAGAGGTCGGCTCCGGAGTGCGGCGACTGAGGCGGCAAGCTTCTCGAGACGGGCCTCAAGGCGCGAAATTGCTGGGTCTCTTGGCGGCAAAACAGCAGTGACGGACGGGGAGGTGGCCTCATGAACGTTATCTGCGAGCTCAGCCAGGCGGTCGAGGGTGACGTCACCGGCCGCCGCAAGGACGAGGCGGATGGGCTGGGGAAGGCGTTGGAGGAAAAGCTCTCGAAGCAACGCTGAGTGGTTGGGGATGTCGCGCTCCCCGAGAAGCTGTTGCATGCGGCGCAGAAGCTGGGAGGGGCGCCGGTCGCCAAGGTCTTCCCCGGTAAGGAGCTGCTGGAGGCGAGTGCGGTCCGACGGCATAAATCTCTCCAGCACCTTGGTTTTCAGGTGCTGATATGGTGTAGCACCCATGGGGGCGGAGAGAACGTCGGAGAGCTCACCGGCAACGTCAGGAGGCAGGCTTGAGGCAACATGGTAGTAGCGCGTCGTCTCCGACGTGATGCGGGCTAGGCAAAATTGCGCTTCAACCTGGTGGAACCAAACTTGCGGGTTCTGGGGCCAGAAAGGTGGAAGGCGAACCTGCAGCGACGAGATGTCCTGCGGACGCGAATCCTGCTGCGTGGATGTTGCGGGATCGGTCATTGCTCGTCCTTGGTCACCAATGTAGGCTTAACACCTCAGGAGCGAAGGAAACGAGACCGCTGCTACGAGCCGACACCAGAACAGAACTGCCAGCCGTGGCTGCACGAGCCACGACCAGGTGCCGTCTTTATTCTCTTCGCAGAGTGGCGCGCGCTAGCCGGGTTGTCGGCGCCGCCCAAGAGAGGGTGCTACAAACTTATTTCTAAATATTTTTCACCTTAACAATAATGCCGGATCGCGCGCATTGAGGAGCTGTTTGAGCATTTTTTTCCTTACAGTGTATCTTCTGAAGGAGACGTGACGTCATCCACTCTTTGTGCCCTTTCCAAGGTAATACGGGCGCCTTGTATGGAAAATGTTCAGCATAAAGTATTTTAAATTTGTCCAAAAAACCGTCATAAGCAGCTTCTACATCTGCTACGGAGTGCACATCTGACCAGGTCGTGTCTACAATAGCCTGTCTGAAAGCAGCAAGACTGTCTTCAGTTATGGATTGATAAAAGTAGGTATGTGGCGGCTTTCTTTTAATATCTGTTTTCACTCCGAGGAATATCGAAAAATGGTCGCTAAGGTCATAATAAATGACAGAGGACATAAAGCTCTCTTCAAAATTTGTATTAAAAAGGTCAATGAGGGATTCTGTATGAATAGTAATCCTTGTAGGTGCCGCGATTGTATTACCGCAGCCGTTTGCTGAGTGTAGTAGAATAAATGTTTTTTTGCCGCCGCGCTGTTATGAGAAAGCAGGTTTTTATTAAAATCTCCGCCTAAAACAACACTGAAATCATTCTTGTTCACAAAAGTTTAAAAGAGATCAATGAAGGAAATGAATTCTGCAGTGCGGCCATCAGGAGGCCGGTAGCAAACCGTAATAATTGTGCGGTAAAACTTTAAGCGCACCATTTCGTAGTCGGTAGTCATCATCAGCCTTTACTACACCCACTGCAGGGGAAAGGCCTCTCCCATCTCTCTCCAATTAACACTATCCTTTGCCAGCTGCATCTACCCTTTGCCTGCAAACTTCTTAATCTCATCCGCCCACCTAACCTTCTGCCGCCCCCTGCTCCGCTTACTTTCTCTTGGAATCCACTCCGTTACCCTTAAGGACCAGCGGTTATCTTGCCTTCGCATTACATGCCCTGCCCAAGCCCATTTCTTTCTCTTGATTTCGACTAGGATGTCATTAACCCGTGTTTGTTCCCTCACCCACTCTGCCTGCTTCCGATCTCTTAACGTTACACCTATCATTTTTCTTTCCATGGCTCGCTGCGTTGTCCTTAACTTAAGCTGAACTCTTTTCGTTAGCCTCCACGTTTCTGCCCCGTAGGTGAGTACCGGTAAGATTATGCTGTTGTACACTTTCCTCTTGAGGGAAATTGGTAAACTGCCACTCATGATCAGCGAGAATTTGCCATATGCGCTCCACCCCATTCTTAACCTTCTAGTTATCTCCCTCTCATGATCCGGATCAGCTTTCACTACCTGCCCTAAGTAGACGAATTCCGTCACATTTTCTAGGCTCTCGCTGCCAATTGTGAACTGTTGTTCCCTTGCTAGGCTGTTGAACATTACCTTGGCTTTCTGCATGTTAATTTTTAGACCCATCGATCTGCTCTGCCTGTCTAACTCATTGATCATGATTTGCAGTTCACCTCCTTAATGACTCAGCAAGGCAATGTCATCAGCAAATCGCAGATTATTTAGGTATTCTCCATTTATTCTTATTCCAAACTGTTCCCAATTAAGGCCTCGAAATACCTCCTGTAAACATGCGGTGAACAGCATTGGCGAGATCGTGTCTCCTTGCCTGACGCCCTTCCTTATTGGAAGTCAGTAGTGACACAATAGAATTCTGGCATAAGGTCACGGCTTATACAAAATTTTACTGAAGCACAAACACCACCACCACGGCCTGAAGACCTGTTCATGAAGTATGAGTTGTAACCGGGCATACTAATTACTTCTTTATCGCAGGAGTACCAGGTTTCTGTAATCATAAACACTTCAACAATATCTGGTTAATTAAACAAATACTCAAGATCAGCTGTTTTGTTCAGTGCAGACCGTGCATTGACATGAAGGCAACGAAAAGATGTATTTGATTACATATATTCACATTTAATTTACTTAATTGCTGCAATGAGAACTTCGAGTGCTTATCACAGCCGATGACAGTTCATTTCATGTTCAAGCAGAATGTTCTCGAGGGATTGGACTTTATTTGTAATGCTGCTAGCATTTATATTTATAATCGTCAGGTCCTTGACCGTCTGCTGTGTCGAGTAACTGCAGGGCTTTGTTTTTTTCTAAAGGTACTTGGTCTTTCTTTGCATCGTTTTTATTCAGTGGCACACGCTCTCTTTTTTTCATAGTCCCAGCTGACGAACGCGCAGCCGTTGATAAAGAACCTTTCGAGCGTCAAGGACACCTTTTCTTTCTTGTCGCGCTCTTCTTTCGCACTCGCCGAAAGGTTTTTTCTCATACACGAATTCTTGGCGAAAAACCTTCGCCAATACAGAATCGCGTTTCTTTTAGTTTGTGACTATTTTTCAATATAGCTGTCTTTTTTCTCGAGTCCAATAGCTTAAATATATCCAGTCGGAGCTTGTTGTCTATAGATTCGTTCTATGTCAACCTGGTGAAGCCCAAGAGTGTTCTCTATAATTGTTTTATTTCCTAATCTATAGATTCCTTCTATGAGCTTGCTCGAGGGTTTCAGTATTCTTTCCTTCTACTTCTTCTAAGCCATACACTATTAGATTCGATCGTCTTCTTAGATTTTCCAAATCGTCCATCCGTTTTTCTAGATAGTCAATCATTTTATTCATGCGGGAAGCATCACTGGCCCGACGCTATTCTATTTTCTAACGCCGACAATACATCTGATTTGTTATCTATTTCTTAAAGTCGTTTTTCTTTTACGTCCTTTATGTCGCTGGTTATGTCGTTGAGTTGTTTTTCAATATATTGAAGGCCTGGGCCAGGGTAAGCTTCAACGTCTCCACCTAAAAGTAGCAATTTTTCCACTTACACTACAGTATCATGCACTAAACTCTGAAGCTGCAGGCACGGCAGCACTAATAGAAAGCGGTTATCAGAACAGAAACATTTTCCGAATTGTTTCCTTACCTGCACAATGAAGGCAAAAGGTTTATGCCACCGCATGCCGGAAGTGCTGCCGTGCCCAGTGTCAGCATTACGTTCGGGGAGGCCATATATACTGTGGAGTTGTGGTGGCGCTGATAGCATTCCGTGTGCGCAGTGGTCCGCGCAGGTTCCCGGTGATGATTGTTGGCTCCAGGGTTCTTCCAGATGCTGCGTCAGCACGACTCACACGTGGAACGGATTGTGGGTTGTTGTTCGGTGGTCGATGGCATTTTCTTCTAGATGGTTGCTGATGCAAGCGCTGGCTTGAGACAGCGCTCCTATGAGGATCTGCACAGTGAAGGGAAAAAGATTAGGCCACCGCATGCCGGTAGTGCCACCGTGCCCTGTTAAAAGTTGTAAGCCTAAGCAAAAGGACAACATGTTTGTTATGCTCAAAAAAAAAAAAAGGGGAGGATTTAGTATAGCCAGCAATTGCGAGGCTCTTTTATCGGTGCATGCTTTGTCGACTTTTGACCAAAAATGCAGAAAGAGTTCTCGCAAAAAAAGCTAGAGCGTGTGCTGTTCCTTTTCTTGGCTGTGTTATTGGCAACAGCCATAACTGCAAAGAAAATCACCTTAAAATAAGAACAACTTTTACAAGAGTATTGTCAAAACGAACGCATATGAGGATAGAACAAAACAGAGGTTGATAAATACTAAACCAGAAATGGAAACATCCCTGTGGCTATGAAAGTTCTCACTTTTCACCAATTTCTGGCGTGGCACAATTTATCATTTCTGGTCCGGGAGATATTGCCTAGCATTGCACTGATTGCGGTCTTTTCGCATGTTCGATCACCTGTTTTGCTGCGTGATGATACGGAGTCTGACAGCGTTAACCGATCAAGAAGGCGACGATATGCTACTTGTTATATTAGGGTTTCTATAACAAGGAAAAATGTGCTGGCCGGAGGTGTGCTGCAATTTATCATCGTAAATCATATCATGACAGGCATATGCTTCTTTCGAAAGAACTAAACTGTAAGTTACAAAACGATAATGCGAAATTACGCATTTCATGTGCGTCATATGCACGCGCAACCGCACAACATGATCATAATCAGTATCGTCAGCACATCGGAAACCGGTGCCAGCGTGAGTGGCCAGGTCACTAATAAATTGTTTAAGTTGTTGCATTCAAAGCTGAACTAGTCGAAAAGCATCCAATCAAAGGGCGATAAATCTGGGGTGACATAACGCACCAGAGTTTCTTATCGGTTTTTATCCTTATAAGAATGATATGCGAATCGCTGCCCAGTTTTACATCAGTCAGGAGGATTTACTGGGCTCGAGAAAGAAGCAAGGATCAACTCCCCCAGGAAAGCGGCTAGTGACAGCTGTGTTGACTCAGTGCAGAAACGCGCGCTGCAAGACATCAGAGCTCTTTGGGGAACGCCCTGAACAACGTAGAGCCTTCAAGAGGGATCTTCGAAGGCGTCTCGATCGCTGCATTCGCTTTCATCGCTGGTAACGCAACGGTGTGGGAGAAGTAAGCAAGAGGTCATGTCTCTTTGGCGGCAGCGGTTGGCGTTCCGCGTAGAGTACCGCGGCTTTCCGGAATGGAAGACGGTCGAATTTCTGGACGAACTCGAGACGACGCAGTTCTGCAGATGGTGCGGCCTGGTCGCCCCTGACTTGTTCCTGCTGTCCTGCCGGCACGTCATCTGCTATCATTGTCACGAGGAGGCATTCAAGGTGCCGAATGCAGTGTGCGTGCTCGACCGCGAACAGCTGTCTTCCGACCAAACCCAGGCGTTCTCGAACAATGTTACCGAAAAGGCGGTGCGCTGTTCCAACCATGGTCTGGGTTGCGAGCACGTTGGCCGCTTGATAGACTTGAACAAGCACTTACGTGAAACATGTACTTTCGAGGTGACAACGTGTTTCAAGTGCAATGGCAGCGTAGTCAACAAAGACATGCGCCACCATTTTTACGCTTGTGAGGATCCGGTCGGAATATTTCTTCGCGCCAGCGACGTGCAGGTTCTCGTCGATCAAGTAGAAAACGCCCGCCAAAAATTGGAACAAGCAATGACTACTTCGCACGTTCCCTTTGCAGATTCGCTGCGTGTGGCACTGGATTTCGTGAGCTTTGTGTTCGCCAGGGTCAAGACTCAACTTTAGCCAGCAAAGGCCAGCGAGGACTTCTCTGATTCCAAATAACGACTCCCGGGAGCAGCGGAAGAGTGCCAGTTTCATGGTCTCCTGACTTCAACAGAAATTTTTAGAGCAATCAACGCAGCCGCGAAGATGGCGCGTATATCACCGAACTCGTGAGGGTTTCAGGTTGTACTGAAGGCTGAGTCCCCAGCATTGAACATTTATAACAAACTCTTTAAGGATTGTTTTTATCATTCGAAAGAGACTGTCTCAGAAGAGCTTGTGATTGTTTTGGATTCTCGCTTCTTTAACAAAATGTCGTCGTAATGTGCGTCAGCGGCCAGTGCAACGTCCTCGAAAGCTTTCGTTGCTGATACTTCTGCCTTGCATTGTGTCAGAAGTCTCTAGAAATGTTTGCTTGGAAATCTCGATACTCGTGCTATAAATAACTCGGCTGTGTTCTTTTCGCCATGATAGTATGCGCGAAAACGTTTCTTTTGTCGTTATCTTTGTGACCTACCATCACTTATTCTGCTGTATAAGACTGTATCAATGTTTTTAATTGCAACCTGCAATTTCTTTTATGTACACTGTGAAATAAAGTTCTCGATTTAACTGAATCACTTAATGTGTTTTCGCTACTGATAATTTAGGCATTCCAGCCGATATTTCATTCATAATGGTATGCCTTTACAATTGCTCGCTTACATTGTTCACAATGCTTACTCACACAGCATCTCGTGTCAAACCGCTTCGTCACGTCAGATTCCGGCGCGGCTTCTCTCTAGCGCTATCGTGGATCAATAAGCGGCTGCTCACCAGTTCACTCCTTTTCATTTTGTTGGCGAATCGATACCCCCTTTTTTACAAGGTAAGAATTATCGCATTCAGGTGGCGAAGTTGACACGGCATGCCTGAATTTTACTGGTGAAGTGTTTCCTTTAACTAAAGATAGAAGTTAGCAGCGCGTTGCCTATATCAAACTAGTCCTATAAATGCTCTCCGGCAACTTTCACGACGCTCGAATGATTGCTAATTTTCTCACTGAGGCTCAACTGAGACTGACTTTTGTGCCTCGAACGGAAGTATTTTCCCGCTGCAGCGAATATGACCTGCATCGCGAGAATCTGTCTTGGTAGCGAATTCTTCCGTGAAGTCTACAAATTTCTCTTCAATTAGCTCCGGGGTAGGTTTGAAATAAGTTTCGGCCATCTTGTCGGGGTGGTTGCTAAGTTTGGAATTGAGAGTAGAAAGGACAGAAATTCTCTCACTGGAACTGCAAGCAATATTAACCTGCCTTACAAACCTCTTGCTGGATTGATTGCCGCTGTTCAAAAAAAAAAAAAGAAAGGTGCGTTACTACCACTCGAACAACATAAAGCCAGTTGTCTGTTCAAGAGATATTCTGCCATCAAGAAAGGCTGCTATCTGTTACGCTTCCGGACCAGTGCAGATTCGCATTTGTCGATTACATCGTCAACGAGGTATTTACGTAACGCGAAGCGCCAGATGTACAGATGGAAGCAGTCCTCAAAAATATGAAGCTGTATAGCGCATTTGTTAGACACACACAAAAGCACACGGGCTTTGTCTCGGTCCTGCGAATGCGATATACCACTTCCTGAAACTGCGAACCATCTAGCGTGTCTGAAAATTGTGTGAAACCTCGAAAACAGTCGAAGTATAATTGACGCTCTGAGCGATTGCTGAAATGACGCAATGCATTACGTATTTCGTGATGGTTGCTGCAATCGCAGCAGTGAGTTACGGTTTGCTATCAAATGAGGAAAATTTGTAAAATGGCGTTTTGCCACAAAGGTCAGTTACGCCGTAAGTTGTTTTATTGACAGAATAAAAAAAGATAGGATGAGGCACTGCAGCTTCGCCTTAAGGGTATGATGCGATAGCGTAATTGGTTGTATCCCATATATGCAGATGGTCCTTCTCTACTTCACCTTCATAGTTCCCTGGAAGTCGTCATACCCCTGCTGGGGCAGTGGTGCAGCGGCTAAGCGGTGCGCAACTGCCTTGCGATGGAAGATGCTCCCAGCGCTAGGCCTTGTGCTGCCCATGGTTGCTATTTCCGAGAGACCGATCATTAATTTATCTGCCACCTGCCACGGCGGGCAGTTCTCTCCTATCTGGCGTGCATGTTGCGATGACGCAGCAAGGTAACGCGACCTAGCTGGCCAACCTGTCTCCTGGGTTTCTCTCTGAGGAACACCTGCCAGAGTCATGCCTGTGATTTTTCGCACACAACGGCGACAACGCCGTCGCCGGATTTTCTGCATAGCAGGCATTTAACGCCAATGCGTTGAAGCGGAGATAAAAAGATGTGGCTAGCCGCGGCATCTGCCATCGAAACCTGAGGCACCTGAGCTGCGGCTAGCGGAAACCAAAGAGATAGGCAGAGGACAGTAAGATAGAAAGAAAGAGGGGAGCGACAGTAAAAAAGGATAGGTTGGGGACGTTCTGACAGTTCCTTTTCTTGAATCCTGATTGTGTCTGTTTTATGGTCATGGAAATACGCTAATTCTTCCCTTCTTCAGTGCCTACTGTACTCGAGATCTGCGCAGGCGCTCGTGGTGTTGGCGATGGCATTGCGTTGATTTCTAGATAACAAGCCCTTGCCGAGACATCGACAACGTATCGCTTATGCTTAATTACACAGATGTCAAAGTGGCTGGAAAGCGCAATTGACGAAGTGCAATCGAAAGCAGCGAGACAGGACGAAGAAGTGCAGTTTGTTTTCTTCAGATGCCTTTCCGCGTGATTGTTGGCGTCTTATAATTTCACGCTTCGCCCGACTACAAAAAGAGTAGCGTGAGATACTACGTGGAGGCATGAGGTGGCCACGAGATCGCACTCTTGCAGCGTGCCGATGCATGGAATACGTGTATCCCTCGGGGCAGAGGTTCAACAGCTTGCTTCTCGAAACGAACTGGAACATGGCACAGACCCTTATACAATCAGGCACTCGCCGCTATCACTGCCTTGTGAAGATTATGTGGGCCCTTAGAGATAAACTTGTGCGCGCCAAATAACCTCTACTGCTTGTTGTCGGAAAGGGCTCGAATCAATGGCTCTGAGAGAATTAATTACTGGAAAAACAAAAATTGCCTGTGGTTTAACTACTGCAGGAGCTGGTTAGAGAACGAAAGCTGTGGTGTATCGGGCAACTAGACGCGGCTTGGCGTCTGTAACGTTAAGTGCGTTCCGCACACTGGATAGGCAGCGTGACCACCTTGCCACCCTGGCAGGTGGGAGTTAAACATTGATTGATCGCGAGACGTTGGTCACCCAATGAATGCAGGGTTTCGGCTTACATTCCCGTCAGACTGACGTCACAATGGCAGTTTAAATCGCGCGACATCACATCACCCGATTTTCACGTGACCCTTCTATCGTCCTCTACCGGCGAATGGAAAGGTCAGAGGTCAAGCGGTGCGACACCATGGAAGACCACATATGGTAAGGCCTATAGCATCACTTGACCTCCGGCTCACTTCAAGGCCAACCGGCAGCACACGGCGAGATCGACTTTTACTAGCCTAGTGAAGCTTTCGCCTCAAAAGAGAGCAGAATGATATGAGGTCATCGAAGTGGCCGAACCACAGAGCACAAAAAACAAAACGCTGGACAACACCTTCCCAGCGCGGCGAGCTTTATGAAGTGCAAATCGAGTTTGTACTCTAATTCTCGGCTACACATGCCGACAAGCGCTGTAACGCCGCAGCGGCTACAAGAGCATACCCATGAAGTCGTATGCCACCAAGATAAAAACCGTTATATAAAGAATGGTGGTTGGCTAGTATATGAGGCAGAACATACCAAAGCGATTCAGGAACACCTGGGGTTGTTTCAAGTGCATTGTCATCGCACAGTACATGGGCCTCTAGAATTTCACTTGCATCAAATTGCGACTGTCGCGGCCGGAATTGAACACTCGTCTTTCAGGTCAGAAGCCGAGTGCCATAACCACACACGCACAGCGGCGGCTCTTAGGAGGACGGGCTAGGACCTATACCTCCCATGTATTTTAGATGATGCCCGAGACCCTTTTTCTCAGCATCGACTTGGGTACGACATTCAAACTGGCATCATTGTAAGCAGCCTTTTGTGTTCTATTTACTGAACCACAAGAATTGTTTAAAAGCTGTTTTACATTTTCAGTTTGCTTTTTTGCTGGGCCTCACCAGTTTTTAAGCCAAAGTAGGGAATAAACATTCCGTGAAACAAAATTTCCTGCATTAATTTCTCTAATTCTGGTTGTGTGCACTTTTTCTTGCCTTTATTATGCACTGGGCAAGAAATAATGTTTCTAGTTCTTGCAGTTCCCGAGAAAAGGAGACAAATATTTCAAAAATGTATGTTTTGAGATAATTGGCTTTTAAATGAGAAAATTGCTTCATTACAAAATTATCCTCAACAAATGCATGCTGGTATACGGTTTAAATACCCATAAGGTAGTCTTCCCCACAATGATTACTTTTCTCCTTCATTTGCTCCCTTACTTTCTGTGCCCCTTTTGTAATGATTTGCGTAGTCTGTTCCACAATGTGGTCAGTGCCGATGAGTCTCGAACATCCACTGCACTATAAATGAATTATTGAGGTGAAACACCAAATGATAGGAAAATGTGCTTCGGGGCGATGCACCCATCATTAAAATTAACCACAGCATTCATCCTGGATATTTTCAGCGTGTAAATACCAATAAGCACAATTTTCCGCACGCTGAAAAAATAAAACTCTGGGATACTCATTGGTACTCATTGGCATTTTCTTCCTTTCCATCAAGGCATATCTTTTGCAGCGATAGCTGCAATAAAGTAGCATTTCGAGCCCTCAGCGTGGTGGCGCCGCCACCCTGTGGCTGTCGCCATGTTGTCACGTGGTTGGTCACATGGTGCGGAGCAGCTGCCGGCGGTGCGGCGTCGTGGCTGATCACGAGGTTCGTCACGTGGTAGGGCACGTGACCAGCCACGTGGGGTGGAACAGCTGCTGCTGCCAGCGCCGCGACGCGCAGGAGAAACCGAGCTGCCACAGCTGTGCGCATGCGCCGTGCCAAGTGGGACAAAAATGAAGAAGGAACGCGCAGCAAAACGGAGCGGCGCGTAAGACTGACTTTGCAATTCAGCTGAGCAAGTCACACGCGGCCAGCTGTAGCTATCGCGTCACTCCAGGTTTAACCAGAGCTAAACCACCGCCAATATATATATATATATATATATATATATATATATATATATATATATATATATATATATATATATATATATATATATATATATATATATATATAAAGATGTTCTTTCGTAGTAGTGATGTTGTAATGATGATCTTGCGTTGTTGCCGAAGTAACTGCGATATTCTATAGTCATTAACTATTCTATAAAGATGTTCTTGCGTTGTAGTGATTGGTACTAACAGTCAACCAGCATTTTATAACCATGTTACTCCTGCTCCTTACCTTCCCCTATATTTGTAATCCCCCCTCACACAATTCTCCGAAGCTTGGAGCCTGCGAAGAGATTTGAATAAATAAAATGAACATCTTTTCTTCCTCAACCAGTGTATAGCCGCAATTTTATCTCGTGTGTGCGTGTTGCTGACAGCGATACTTTTGAAGAAAAACTTTGAGAGCACTGCAGAGAACTGCATTGGAGAAATGCAAAAGCATGCGTGTTTGCGGCGACGTTGGTTGCTCCTAGACGACTTTGGTAGCTCTTTATTACTTTTCATTGACTTCTATTCATATTTGGTGACTGTTTAGTGCTTTTTAGTAGCTCCTAGACGTCATTGGTGACTCTATTGACGAAAGGAAACGGTGCAGTAGCTCTAAGATCTCGACATCTCGGTAGACACCTCAACCCCAAGAAAACACGTGTTTAGAGGAAAGGAAACGTTTTTGACGAAAGGAAAGGGCACAATAGATCCACATCTCGATACCTCTGTGAACATCTCAGCCCCGCCTTTATATTGAGGGGAGAATCTTCACTAGGCTCGTCAACACCGGGCTTCGCGTGAGCCACACTACAGATTTCCAACAGCTGCGCATGCGCGAAACTGAGTGACGTCACGCGGAGCGCAGGTAGCCACCGCGCGCTTAGTCCGTCGTCTTACCGTGAAACCGAGTAACGTCACGCGAAGTGTGGGTGGCCGCCGCGCGCTGCCTCCGTCATCTGACCTTTCGCCATGGATGGAGGAGAAGAAGATCCAGAAGTGGTAGCGTGGGAGTTGGCTCAAAAGCAGCGAAGATATGAAAAGTGCAAGGCTAGACAAGCGGCTGAAACGCCAGAATCGCGAGAGGCACGCTTTGATAAACGGCGGCAAAAGGACGCTGAATTGCGCCGTTTGGCAGCGTCAAATGCGAGCGGCCAGGTGAGCGAAGACTTTACTCCGGGAGACGTCGAGCGGTTTCGAAGAAATAATGAAAAGGCCAGAGCTAAACGAGCAACCGAAACACCCGAGCAACGAGAGGAGCGTCTCGCTAAACGACGACGACAAGACGCTCAAAAGCGGCTCTTTAGCCGCGTCGGCTATCAGTGTTATCAGCCAACAGATTGAAGACGACGACGACGACGCTATGGAAGAAGAGGTAAAGACTCGCTGCTCCACAGACTACATGTTGAAATCCAATGAAAGTGCTAATGCGTCCAAGGTCTTTACGACAGGCTTTGTGGACAACCCGTTCGGCCACGTGTGTGACGTTTCGGAAAGACTATGTCATTTGCGGGATCTTAGACGATTGTACAAGCTTTGTATACATAAGACAACACGTTTTGGAAAAGCTAGAAACGCATACCCAAATTGTAATCTTATGTATGAAACCTTAAGCTAAACCACGAGCATCGCCACGAAGCTTTTCGCTTCGAGATATCCAGGCTTAACACTTTAGCTAAGCCTCAGCCCAAATTTTTTTGTTCCAAATTTTGCGAACACATTTTGCGGAACATTTTGCGGACACAGTTTGCGGACACTTCTTCGCCGACATAGGCTAGTAAAGCTTTAACATTATAATTCGTGGTAGACGTTAGCGACCTCGCCAACGCTGTGTCTTGCGCCGGACTGCGTTGACAGAATTCAACAGTATGATGGTAAACGTAGACTCCTGAGTGCAGATGCAATGCTTGCAGTGCAAATTCTTTGCCGCTATTTAATGCAATAACTGGTAAATTATTAGGCCCAGAGCCAAAAATAAACATCTACTGATCATGAAATCGCACCCAAGCAGGCCAATAGTAAGCAATGCACTTCAGTCTGGTCGCAAAGCATACGAGGTAAATTTATCTCAAAACAAAATGGAAATGAAAAATGGTTTTGAGGAAAGGAAATATCGCAGTAACCGTTTTGTGCGCCTCGACGGATACGCTAGCCGGGCTGCACGGAAGGGATAAAGGAGGGAGTGAAAGAAGAAAGGAAGAAGGAGGTGGCGTAGTGGAGGGCTCCTGAATAATTTCGATCACCCGTGGCACTTTAACGTGAACTGACATCACACAGCACACCGGCTCCTATTGCGTTTCGCCACCATCGAAACGCGGCCGCCGCGGTCGGGTTGGAACCCGGGTATTTAGGTTCAGCAGACGGGCCACTGAGCCACCGCGTTGGTCAAAACAAAATGCTAAGATGTTTTCTCATGTCCCCATATGAGCACTAACAATCATTCGAAGCCTGGACAATTTCAGCGTATACCAGTTTTGTTATTTGTTTTAACAAAGAGAGCTGCGTAATCCCCATGGATGTAAAATGGGGCATGGTTATCCAACACTTGCGTTTCTAAAAAAATACGCAGCAGATTAACTAGTGCTGAACCTGGTAAGAGAGCGAAAGCTGTGGTGTATCGGGCAACTATACGCGGCTTGGTGTCTGTAACGTTGGGTGCGTTCCCCACGCACTTAAATAAAGGGCTACAGGGAACGGTACAGGAAAAAGATCCCATACCTCGGATTGAAGAAACAGTAATTTGTTAACGCCGGCCGAAAAATGAATTGGGAAACACGACGGCCCGGATGGCGTCGCTTTCTGGCATATCCCACCATGGACATGGACCAGGCGTCCGAGACAGCGCACCCTGTATAATAATGCCTCTCATATCATCATCATCATCATCATAAGCCAGACTATGCTAACAGCAGAACAAAGGTCTCTCTCATATCTCTCCAATTAACGCTGTCCTGTGCCATTTGCGCCCGCCTTATCCCCGCAAACTTCTTAATCTCATCCGCTCATCTAATTTTCTGCCGCCCTCTGCTACGCTTCCCTTCCCTTGGAATCCAGTCTGTTGCCAATAAGGACCATCGATTATGTTGCCTTCGCATTACATGCCCTGCACAAGCCAATTTCTTCCTATTGATTTAGACTAGGTAGTAATTAACCTACGTTTGTTCCCTCACCCACTAAGCCCGCTTCCGGTCTATTAAAGTTACACCTATCATTTTTTTTACATAACCTGCTAAATGCACTCCAACCCATTTTTATTCCTCTCGAGGTCCTCAGTATCTTCAGTCAATACCTGCCCTAAGTAGATGTATTCTTTCAGGACTTCCAGCAGCTGGCTACAATTTGTAAAGTGCTGTTCTCTTCCGAGACTGTGAACATTATATTGGTTTTCTGTACATTATTTTTAGACCAAAATTACTGCTCTGCCTTTCTATCTAATTTATCATGCTTTGCAGTTCATCATCTGCTTAGTGACTTAGCAATGCGATATCATAAGCGAATCACTGATTTCTAAGGAATTCTGCGGTAAATCTTATCCTTAACAACTCAAAATCCAGGCCTCAGCATACCTCCTGTATGCCTCTGTATATCTCTATACGTGACACCCTTTTGTATTGGAACTTTATTCCCGAGTTTATGGAGGACTATGGTAGCTGTGGAGCCGCTGTCGATATGTTCCAGTATTTTTGGTAAGGCTCTTGCACGCCCGGATTCCGCAGTGCCAGCAGGACTGCTAAAGTTTCCACTGAATCAAATGCTTTCTCGTAATCAATAATTGCTATATATAGAGGTTGGTTATATTCTGCGCATTTCTCTACCACTGAGTTACAATGCGAATGTGGTCTATTGTGGAATATACTCTCCGAAAGCCTGCCTGGTCATTTGGGTCGTCGATGTTTAAGGTTGTCTTGGTTCTAATAGGTATTGCTTTATTAAATACCTTGTAGGAAACGGACAGTAAGCTTATTGGTCAGTAATATTTCAAACCCCTGACGTCTCCTTTCGTATGGAATATTATAGTGTTAGGGTTCTACAAAGGCTCTGGTACGCTCGAGGTCATAAGGCATTACGTATAAAGGGTAGCCAGTTTTCGTACCACAATCTCCCCTCCGTCCTTCAACAGATCTGATGTTACCTGAATCTAACCAGCTGCTTTCCCTCTTTTCGTTAATTCTAAAGCTTTCTTTACTTCATCTTTAGTTATTATCAGATCAAGAGAAGCAATGCGGACGTATTGTCCACCGTCCATTCGCAAGGTTGCATGCTGCGGCGAGCTCCCGCATAACGTGCCATTCGACTGCACTGCACTGAGCTTCCGTAGCAACCGCGACGCGCCGCGGTCGGCTGGCTTCCTGCAGAATATAGGCATCTGGAACTTGTGTTAGTACAGAGCGCTCTACGTCATGTGATACGAACACGGTTGGCGAGGTTGGACAGCCACCGCCATAGCTCAGCTGGCAGAGCCCCGTACGCGATAAACGGAGATCGTGGCTGCAGATCCCACTGGCGCCATGTGGTTGTGTTTTCTTCTTATTGTTTATGTGAAAGGAGTAATCCGGAGGTTCAGAGCCTAGTGAAATTGTCTATTGTATGTCCGAAAAGCTGGCCTAGTGTGAGCGCTCCGCCCTTGGTTTTGTTCTTGTTGCGTCTAAAGGGATGGAACATACCAACGATGCGGGATTGGTCAGGCTTTCGTGGGGACCCAAACAGCAGAAAAAGTCGTCCAGATTTACTTCAAGTGGCTCATAAATAGAAAATGAGAAAACTGGGAAAACAAATAACAAATTTTGAGAAATTTTCATTTCATTTATTTTATTCTGAGCGCTTTTTCATTACGGAGGGTGAAATTGAAAAGAATATCAAGGAAACAAAGAAAAAAGAGCTAAAATAAATGAATTTTAAGGAATAATTATAAATAAATAAATTTTGAGAGAAGTGAAGGCAACGAAGAGTTAACACAAATTCTCGGTGACGTACCTTCGAAGAAGCTCACATCACTGCTAAAGGCCACATCTTTTAACGGTTGCACGGTTGCACTGAGCGATAGGAATTTGCAAAAACTTAATTCTATGCCATGCATACTGCCGGCAGGAGAGGATGAAATGGTCTAAGGATTCAACGTCCCCGCATGACGCACATAAATTCGACAGCGTGGACACTGAACGGCGTAAATAAGGGAATCCGGCAGCGCAACAGCAGGATGGAAACCTTACATTGCCTTCACGCACATGAAGAAATGTTCCGTGGGAACTGTAATTGCTCATAGTCAGCTGTATCAATGATGGGCTCATGGCGCAGGTTCTGGTGTAGTTGGAAACGTTGATAACGGGACGTGGTCAGGAGGCTACGGTTTGGAAGGACGCAGAAAACAGGCCCATTGATGGCTGATTTCGCCAAGAAATCGGCCATCGAATTTGAATAATACGATACTGCCCTGAAATCCACTGAAATGGAACTTCATGCACAAGAAGGGGCATAGTGTGCATTAGGGATCGGTACAAGAGACTGGTCCTCGAGCTCTAAAGCGCTACTAAGACTGTGAAACAGTGCGAGGTAATAATTAGGTGAGAACTATAGCGGAGAACGGTTTGAAAGGCTAAACGAATAGCGAGAAATTCCGCTTGAAAAGGCTGACGTAAAATCAGGGACCCAGATAGAATAACCCCATTTAGTGCGTGGGAATGAACACCTACTGCTGCTTTCCGCCATTTTGGGTGCAATCTGTGAAAATAAAAGTATGGCTCAGATAGTGGAACATACATTATCCAGGAGACAGTTTGGCACATCTGCAGTCAAGTTCTTTTCACATTACGGCAGCGTTCGATCGAGAGAAACAGCTGTTGCAGCCTGCATAATACTAACTCGTCACGGACCTAAGCGACACTGCAATTCTAGAAAACAGGTACGCTGTAATCACAAATTGAGGCAGCTTGTAATGCGGCAGTGTTATTCAATAAACAAACTTGGTTTGTCAAAAAAAAATGGTTGAGCCACTCAAAGCATACGCTCCAGACCCTTCAAGAAGGTGCGCACTGTGAGAAGCTGGAAGGCAGTTCAAATCACGTACGCGGGCTTCATGAAAGAGGGCACAATTTCCAACTGATTTTGGCAAGCCCAGGCGAAGACGTAGAGCGCGCCTCCCCAAAGGAACCAGAGGTTCAGTATTGCATCTAGGACAAAAGAAAATAGAACGCAACCGAACTCTACATATGGTTTTACATAATTCTTAGTGAAATATGAGTGTTTCTGCAGTGTTTGTACACACCAAATTTCTAACTGCTGATTCCCGTCAGGTGACCGATAACCCGCTCACCTTTCGGGACAATACTTTTGATACGAGGTCGTTTGTCGAAATCAGGGTCGTATATTACCCCTGGGTATTTTAAGGACTCAACTTGTGTGATTTGGGTGCCACGATACAGCAGACAGACACGAAGAGGGGACGCTGGTGGATAAACGAGAACGGAAGATATGTTCGCGTTAAGAATTGAAGGTAACTTGCACAGCATTGAGGTAGGCTTGTAAGGTATTGAGGTAAAGTAGCAATAGCCAGTACTGTGAATGAATATCTCTAGTAGGTACTAAAAAGGCTATGTCATCCGCATACACATACGCTTTGATGTCACCCTGAATAGATATGTCCCGCATGAGTCTGTTAAAGAGTAAATGTGACAGTACCTATCCCTGAGCCACAGCTGTAGTCTGCGAAAAGGTTTTGGAACTAAAGAGACCGTCAGAAGAGAAAACGTTTATCTTTTAGCAATTGCTCTACTCATGCAAGAACGTAAAAATGTGGCCGAATGTCGTCAAGCTTCCCAAGCAGCACAGCTGATCGGCCCAGTATTGGAGATGTATTGGCAAACGCTTGTCCTACAGAGGATCAATGTGAAACCTTCCTGTTCCAACATTAGGCCAATTATCTGTGCTGCTTGGGTTTTTCAAAACTATTGAATGCTCTACAGCCTTGAAGCCATAATTCCGCTTTAGAAATCTAAACAAGCAGTCCAGATCGAGCAGTCTCGACAAAACCCTATCCGAGAAGCACTAAGGCCCGCAATGCCAAAATGTGATTATTAGACGGCTGTGAACAATGCGTTCAATAAGTTTTACTAAATTAGACAACAGGGACATTGGCTGAATGCTATCGATTGCAAAATCCTTGTTAGGTTCTTTAAGAAGTAAAATTATTTTCGCTATTTTTTATTCAGGAGGGAGCCAAGCTGTCTCAAGGGACACATTAACAATATGTAATACATCAGAGGTAATGTCTTAAACAAGAGACTTCAACATACTGATACTGACCTCGCTGCATTCAGGAGCTGCAGGTTTGAAGTCAGAAAGTATGAAAAATAATTTAGAGGGTTGAACCGCAATGTAGTCTGCGCGCGGTGTGGGTAGGACGAAAGGAACCACCAACCGCGATTGAAAGCCCACAGTAAAGCGTTTCGCTATCTGGTCAAGTTGATTTTGTGCATCCCGGGCCGGTAACATAAGTGACTTTGTTACATGAGAGCACGGCGAATTGTGGCTGCATTCCATGAACCGGTACAAAGCTATGAAATTGTTTGTGGGGAATAGATAACTGATCAAATTCGTATTGTACTCCTCCTTCCTTCACCTTACCAATAGTCCTTTTTAAGAAGCCGCGAAAATTATGTAATTTGTCTAATGCAGCGGGCAGTTATTACGAAAGAGGCTCTTACAGGCAGCTATTCTAAGTCGATTTGTTCTCTCACACTCATAATTCCACCATAGGAAGAACTGATTATTTTTCACCATAGATTGCACCATGAACACGAAACGCTCAGTGGCACCTAACACGGAAGAGAAAGCTTGTTGAGCAGGATCCATATTATCAGATGATGCAATGGAGGAGAAGGAGGATTGCACAAGTTTTTCGAAAAGTGCGCGGTTGATGAATTTCTGTAATAAAAAAAATGTCGCGCTAAGGGGACAGGCTACTATGATGAAAAGTTATCGGTAAATGATTACAGGAAGTGCCACAACCCACTGCAGACCACGAAGAGACCTTAACTCCGTTCGCTGCCAATGTTAAGTTAATGACAAACTATGAATCGGCACGCATGTAAGTAACTCCCAAACTGCTACACCAGCGTACGTTCCTTGCCAAAGAAGCTGCCCACGTGCATCTGTACGGAAACTCCAAATTACGCGATGAGAATTGAAATCGTCAGCTAATACCACTCGGAAGTTAGAACGCAAATATTGTTTAAATAATCTGTGCTTTGGACACCTGAAGAAATGTAGACATTAGGAACAGTAATTTGAGCACACTGTGGAATTGCGATATCATCAGCCAAAAGTTCGCAGATCGCAGTCAGGTCTTAGAATGTGGTGTGACAGATGCGCCCTATGAAATATAATGGAAGATATAAGTGTTAATTAGCAACCACCCCGGCCACAATGCGGTCGGCTCGGGATATATTTAAGAGAGAATGGCCTAATAGGAGTAAGCCAAGTTTCTTGAAGTAAAATTATGTCTGGTTCGAATTGGGAGACAAGGTTCTGTAAATCGTGAAAAGAAGATGCAACTGAACGACAATTGCACTGAAGTTTTTTTAATCCCGCCATGGTTACTGTAAAAACAGAGAGGCTGTGACAGCCTTTTTTAGCACATCGGTTTTATGCGGATTACGGAGGAAAATTTCTTGCTTTGTTATTTCGGTGGCAGACTTCGACTCAGAGTAAAGAGCTCAACGTTTCTGGAAAGGACTCGCCATCTCGACGTCCGAAGTGCAAACGTTAGAGAGGCCGGTATCACCGGCGTCATGGACAGGCATAGATGAGGACGCAGCAGGAATAGGAAGGAGTCTGGGGGAGTCACCAGAGATGCTATGGGAAGTATTATTTGGTGGAGCGGGAAAACCAGCAAGTGAAGGAGCAAAACTGACCAGAAATGACCTGTGAGAGAGGTTCACTGAAGTTAGCCAATATGGGATCCGCAACGCCTGCTAGCGCCTTATCAACGGCTGAGACCACAGACTTAGTCAGCACTGCTTCTAAATCAGACCCAATGACCTAGCAAGGCCCGCGTAACAATTCGTTTTCCTGTCTAACAGTTCATAGGCATCAGTTATGGAGAACCTTCTCTGCTGAATGATGTCCAGAACACTCTGCTCATCAGAACATTTAGGACAGCCGGCATCATCAGCGGGACGAACGCCGCGATAGAGACTGCAGAGATGTTCAAAAGTGTGATGAATGGTTGTCGGCGCAATGTCGGCAATGTGTCGCAGATTTGCAAGCTTCGTTGCTATGATCAAAGGGCCAGCAATTTCGGAATTGGAAGGGATGAGGTTGAAGCGAATCGAAGCGGTACACTACGGGTCAAACTTTAAGCTCAGGGGGGCATGGGTATCCTGAAAATGTTAGCACGAGCTCTGTCGGCACACGAGATCCATCTGCATCTCTGGTATAGAGGAATACTGATAATACATCAACACAAGCGTCCTTAAAGCCCTCACGCAATTCCTGAGGAGAGGCCGATGGGTCCTGCCCGCGGATGATGCCTTTTGAACAAGCGAGTTTCTCTTGTATGAAAGGCTTTGCTGGAAAAGATGCGAAGGATGTGCAATGCAGTAAGTACCACGTGCACTGCACATCCGAGGCTCGGCGCAGAATGCCCTTCCGGCCGAAAGGACGCACCTCAGAGATTTCTAGGGGGCGGCTGGTAATAGCCTTCTGCCGCCCCTGGATTATCTTAGAGTTTTTCAGTTTTAGGGCTCCGTCTCCTGTAGGAATATACTCCTATGGAATGCAACTGAGGCCGATCCGTGCAAATGATTCCAGAGGCGAACTTTGGCCCAGCAGGCTGGATGACGAGGGGGCCGGACCCCCACCCGGGGAAGCTATAGACATAGATCTTAGCCTAAGTTGACATGTTACCTAACTACAGTTTCAACGATAAAAAAGCAACGCCTGTCCATAACTCCAACACGTGAAACGGCCTCACCGTAGAAGAGAGGAGAGAGAGTCTGGAGGAGGCAACAAGGTCGAAGAAGAAGAGCGGCGGGAGCCGACATAAGCGGGTCGGCGGTCTTCTTCTTCACGTAAGTAAATATGGCACACACCCACGCGGTAGGACTGGCCAAGGTACAGTGGAAAATGCCAATGAAGTATTTGCGAGGGGTAAAATTGACGTGAGAATGCTTTATCAAGATAAAAATTGGTAAAATTCAAATGAATTAAAGGAATATGAATTACCAGGAATAGAATCAATTATTTTTGGACATGCGACAGAATTTTGTATACAGCTAACAAGGTAATCGATCAGTTGTACTTATGTTATCATGAAGATAGCCGCCAACACTGCTTAACAAGAATCTATGGGCGCTTGCACCGAAAGCGAGAAGAGCTGGAAGAGACAGAAGGAGTCGAAACCTCGAAAGAGGGACCTCCAGGTACTGCTTTTCTTGAGCAGCGAACCACCGGCAACTTTTAATTTGTTGAGTCGATCAATGATCTTTTGTGCCTGTTTTATGGCAGTTTAATGTCCCAAAGCGACTGTTGCTATGATGGGTGCCGGTGGAGGTGTAAGTGATCCTGGTGTTCAGTTGCTGACGTTATAGACGTGGCTTAGGTCTCGACCACGGGGGTCGTCATTGGATGGAGACGAAATGCTAGACACTCGTGCACTCTGCGATGTCAGCGCACTTTAGAGAACCCCAGGTGCTCTAAATCCCATAAAAAAGGCAGAAAAGATCATTGATCGACTTTACAAATTAAAAGGAAAACATTCTTCTATGCATTTCTTGGTTCTGGTGGCTGTTGACTTCGCTCTTAAAAATGTCCTAAGGAGTCCCTCATTTTTATACGCTTTTCTGCTCAGTTATTTTTGCGTAGTAAACAGAGGCTATTCAGTAATAAAAATACCTGTTTTTTGGCTGACAATTTACATGATCACAGGAATATCGGCGATCATCTCGCAATTTATTCTTCTTCTTCGTTCGTAAGACATGACATCCCGCAACACTGCCTGTTCTTCGTCGTCTTCTACGTCACATTAAATCCGGAGGCTCAGAGCATAGCAAAATCGCCTAGTGTATCTCCTAGTCCATCTCCTGCGTAGCAAAAATAAATTCATGTTTTCGCACTGATTTGAACGTTGTAAAAATTTCTGTAGTTTTTTAACCTACCATCTTCCTGGTAGGTAATGATCCCATTTCTAATGTCCCGTTGACCAACAGCCCCCAGGGTGGCTAAGTAATCCTGGTGCTCGGTTGCTGACGCTATACACGTGGGTTATATCTATACCACGGCGGTCGTCATTGATGGAAGCGAAATGCTAGAGACTCGCGCACTGTGCAATGTCAGTACACTTTAAAACACACCAGGTTGTCTAAATTATCAAAAACGCTCAATTATGGCGCCCCTTATAGCTACAGTCGCTTCGGGATATTAAAACAACGTAAAAAAAGCAGAAAAGATCATTGATCGACTAAACAATTGAAAAGCAAAACAATCTGATGTGCATTTCTTGGCTTTGGTGGCTCTTGACTTCGCTCCTAACAATGTCCTAACGAGTCCACCATATTCATGCACCTTTCAGCTCAATTATTTTTGCGTAGTACAGAAAAGGCTTATAGAAGTATTCGGTAATAAAGATACCTGTTTATTGGTTGACATTTCACATGATGATTGCAATTTATATTTTCTTGATAGCCCATCTGACCTCCGAAGCACGAAAACGTGAAAGTACCATGTGACTGTTGAACCGTTACGGATTCAGGAGGAATGTCAGGGAAAATTCTTGAACCCTTTCAATTATTTCAACGCTGTAAAGATAAATGACATATTGTTCTGAAGAGAATCTGGCGAATATTCTTTTAATGATTTCGCTTAACCGACGTGCGTTATCCACAAAAGTATGCTCATTCCACTTGCGGTGCCATACTCACGAGGGGAACTTGTACAGACGCCCACAAATTTGTCTACAACGCACGAGCAACGTTCTGTATTGAATGTTAATGGCGTTAGTTCCTTCTCAATGGGCTGTGTGTAGCTTTGTGGTTGCCGGCATGTAAACTATGATTTATGCGTCCATGCTTGCACAATAATGCGGTGTTTTCATCTCTATGCCTCTCTCAAGAACGCCCCAGCATTTCCAGGTGCGAGAGTGAAGTTGTCTAGACAGACGTGTAGACGTATGTAATATAGCGAGGTGGTATCTATCCTGATTATTCTTTGCCGATTAAAATAAATTGCAAGGAGCCTTTGCAGGGGCTTTAAAATGCTATGCTTATAAAAGAGCAACCCAATTCATTCAGCTTAAGGCAGACTTCGTGGAGGAGGCTTCTGGCGTTACTGACTTGCAGTGATGCCGCAGTAAAGGCTGTTGCAATTCAGAAATCTGTCCTTGTTATACCAACGGAGTGTCATATGATAACCGCGGCACTATTCCTTATGTTTGTTGAAACCTGTCGTTAGAAGCAGGCTCGTAGATTTGCTCGTTGACCCCCACCGCTTACAGGGACAGCAAGATTATGGTCGCCCCCTACACGCAGTTCGTTTGAGGCACCCAGTTCCTTGTTTCGCCTCGCTGATGCAATGCATCGAAAAACCTCTGCGGCAGGAGATAGCGGAGGTTGCGCCGATGAGGGACAGGGCTAAGAGGAAGAACCTGATCTTAGGGCAAGATAAAAGCCCCGGGAAACGCCCGTTTAAACTTAGTCTTTTCACACGGCAGACGGTGGGTACTCTTGAATGTTAAAAAGTACATCAGATAGGAGATAACACCGGTTTTGATGCCTATAAAGTATCTGGGCAATGATTATCTCAAGAGGTATAGACGTGGCTGCCACGTGGCTGCCAGATCTTACCTTCCGGCGGCTGTCTGATGCCCAGCACCCCATGAAACTAAGCGTGTCAAACAGCACGAAACACAGGCCTTGATTACTACGTTCCTTTATCTTAGGCGGTCTTTGTGTTCGGGTTTCTGGCGCAAATTCCTCATGCACTGCGGGTGTTTTTGAAGCTTGGCGTACTCCACAGCTGATGTTGGCGTGGAAGTAGCACGTAACATGAAATATGTGTGTTTCTTTTCTTTGCTATGCTGTCTCTATTAAAATAGAATTGTAATCAGGAGCGAATTTCTTAGACGGGTAGGTTTGGTGCTGTGTCTGATTTTGGGCCTTAACCCAATAAATAACTTTGCGGCGACTGGTTCCATTCTCCTAGAAGCATAAGTATGGTGGGGCAACCAGAAAAGGAATGTAAACCAATAGGCCCCTGCCTGTGCCACTTAAGTATAACAGGCTTAACCCAATCGTAATATAAATGAAAGGCCCGAAGGCAATGTTGTGCTTTTGCCACCCGTAGGTGGGAAAATAAAAAAAATGAGGGGGGGGGTAATGCTACTAAGCGACCCACAGCCGGGGGAGCGGGCCCGGGGAGACTCCCCTGATCTCCCCTGGCACGTAGCTGAAGGGGTGGGACGTAGGTTGTGGGAATGGGACTGAGGGAAGGGTTATGGGTAATGGGATGGGACTGGGGACACCGAGACATTGAAGCAGTTCAACCGTTGGTAAAATAAGTACAAAGCGCTGTAAACACAAACAAAGATTATTGCCTTGCTCTTTATAGGCTCTGTATTCGTAGCGGAAGAAACCTGCACAGTCTTCTGAAATCAACGGTATTCAGCTCAAAACCACTTCGCCTTGCTGGCGCGCGTCTGGTCTTGTTTTGAGAAAATCGAATGGTGCATTATGCTTTTTTCACTCGCTTAGTTAGTCCACACAGAGTCTGTTAGCACGAAATGAAAGTTCCTTAAGCATTGCGACCCATTTATGGACAGCACATTCTTTCAGTGGACGGTTAGTTCCGTTACAATGTAAATACAGAGTTATAAAAGCGATACTTTTGCTCTTTGAACAGAGTGATTCTTTTCAGGTCGTATGCTCATAGCAACATTTTTCATGTGTGTACTAGAAAGAATTAAAAAGAATTCAAGGAATTTTCGAAAATAAACGTTCAGTATGGCGAATGCTTCAGTGGATGGTTATTTCCAAAGCTTTGGCAACACGCGATAAAACAATTCTTTTGATTGAATGCGAAGTTTAGTTGTAAGGCACACGTGAAACAGCTGGTCAGCTTCGGTCATTTGAATTCGGCCATCGCCCAAGCTTGTAAGATAGAACCTAGCTCCAGTAACTGCAGAATTCACCTCACCACCTACGAATTCCACGGAACTATAACAAAACTTCATATTCAGCGAAAAGAAGGACTCTAACGCATGGTGCGCCACAAGTTCACTGCATTACTGCAGACGCACAGCGTCGTGATTTGAGGCGAAAGCCTATAATGGCTGATCGTTGTCCGTCCGTCCGTCCGTCCGTCTAAAATTACGGACGATGTAAATAAAAATAGAAATAATAAAGAGTAAAACATAACACAAAAATAAATAAAGAAAATATTAAACAGAAAAATAAAAACAGAAAAATGCAATGCCTACAGGCGCCGTGGAAAAAAAACCACGTTCTAAATAGTTCCATGCTTTCGCATTCTTGCACGCAAGCAGACTAAAGTCCCCTCAGTGCCCAGAGACAGAATTGCCCTCAAGTTTGCGCAAGTTGCTAACTAGTATTAGTGTCTCAAATGCATATCAGGTAAATGCCTTTATAAAGGTCAAAGGCCTTGCCGTGAAGGCCTTTAGGAAAGGCCACACGATGAACAACTTCATACAAACCGCCGCTGTAACGAAGCCGCCGTGTCACGTCCGGCTGTCACTTACGGTTCGGTTGGCTGACACATTAGTGGTCAAAAATTAAAAGTTGTAAGCCTAAGCAAAGAGACAAAATTTTTGGTATGCTAAAAAAAAAAAGGTTTCGTGCAGCCAGCCATCGCGAGGCTCTTTTATCGGTGCATGATTTGTCGACTTTAGACCAAAATGCAGAAAGAGTTCTCGCAAAAAAAAAAATTACAGCGTTCGCACTTCTTTTCCTTTTCTGTGTCATTTGCAACAGCCATAACTGAAGTAAAGATCACTTTAATATAAGGAACAACTTTTATAAGAGTTTTGTGAAAACAAACATATATTTGGAAACAACAAATCAGAGGTTGATAAATACTGAACCAGAAATCAGAAACAGCTCTGTGGCTTTGAAAGTTTCACTTGTCGCTGATTTCAGGCGTGGCACAATTTGCCATTTCTGGTCCCAGAGAAATTGCTTAGCATTGCACGGTCTGCTGCCTTTTCGCACGTTCCATCACCGGTTTTGCTGCGTGACGATGCGGAGTCTGACAGCGTTAACCCATCAAGAAGGCGACGATATGTTATTTGATATAATAGGGTTTCTTTAACAAGGAAACATGTGCTGACCGGACGTGCGCTGCTATTTATCATCGTAAATCATCTCATGATACACATATGCTTCTGTCGAAAGGACTAAAATGTAAGTTACAGAAACGGTAATGCAAAATTACGCGTTTCAGGTGTGTCATAGGTACGCGCAACCACACTACATTATAATAATAAGTACTACCAGCACAGCGGAAACCGGTGCCAGCGTGAGCGGTCAGTTCACTAATATTTTCAAATTGTTGCATTCAAAGCCTCACTAGTCGAAAAGCATCCAATCAAAGAGCGATAAATTTTGGGTGACATAACGCACATGCGTTTCTTATCCGTTTTTTGCCTTATAAGAATGATATGCGGACCGGTTCCCAGTTTTACTTCAGTCAGGAGGATTTATGGGGCTCGAGAAAGAAGCAAGGACCAACTCCCCCAGGAAAGCGGCTAGCGACAGCTGTGTTGACTCAGTGCAGAAACGCGCGCTGCAAGACATCAGAGCTCTTTGGGGAACGCCCTGAACAACGTAGAGCCTTCAAGAGGGATCTTCGAAGGCGTCTCGATCGCTGCATTCGCTTTCATCTCTAGTAACGCAACGGTGTGGAAGAAGTAAGCAAGAGGTCATGGCTCTTTGGCGGCAGCGGTTGGCGTTCCGCGTAGAGTACCGCGGCTTTCCGGAATGGAAGACGGTCGAATTTCTGGACGAACTCGAAACGACGCAGTTCTGCAGATGGTGTGGCCTGGTCGCCCCTGACTTGTTCCTGCTTTCCTGCTGGCATGTCATCTGCTATCATTGTCACGAAGAGGCATTCAAGGTCCCGAATGCAGTGTGCGTGCTTGACGGCGAACCGATGTCTTCCGACCAAGCCCACGCGTTCTTGAACAATGTTACCGACAAGGTGGTGCGCTGTTCCAACTATGGTCTAGGTTGCGAGCAAGTTGGCCGCTTGATAGACTTGAACAAGCACTTACGTGAAACATGTACTTTCGAGGTGACAATGTGTTTCAAGTGCAATAGCAGCGTAGTCACCAAAGACATGCGCGACCATTTTTACGCTTGCGAGGATCCAGTGGGAATATTTCTTCGGGCCAGCGACGTGCAGGTTCTCGTCGATCAAATAGAAAACGCCCGCCAAAAACTGGAACAAGCAATGACTACTTCGCACGTCCCCTTTGCAGATTCGCTGCGTGTGGCACTGGATTCCGTGAGCGATGTATTCACCAGGGTCCAGACTCAACTTTAGCCAGCAAAGGCCAGCGAGGACTGCTCTGATTCCAAATAATGACTCCCGGGAGCAGCGGAAGAGTGCCAGTTTCATGGTCTCCTGAATTCAACAGAAATTTTCAGAGCAAACAACGCAGCCGTGAAGATGGCACGTACATCACCGAACTCGTGAGGGTTTCGGGTTGTTCTCAAGGCTGTGTCCCCAGCACTCAAAATTTATCTTTGCGTGACTAAGAAACTCTTTAAGGATTGTTTTTACCATTCCAAACAGACTGTCTCAGAAGTGCTTGTGATTGCTCTGGATTCTCGCTTTTTTTAAACTGTCGCCGTAGGGTGCGTCAGCGGCCAGTGCAACGTCCTGAAAAGCTTTCTTTGCTAATAGTTCTGCAATGCATTGTGTCAGAATATTCTAGAAATGTTTGGAAATCTCGATACTCGTGCTATAAAAAACTCGTGTTCTTTTTGCGATGCTAGCATGTGCGAAAAAGTTTCTTTTGTCGTTATCTTTGTGACCTACCATCACTTATTCTGCTGTATATGACGGTATCAATGCTTTTAGTTTCAACCTGCAATTTCTTTTACGTACGCTGTGAAATAAAGTTCTCAATTTAACTGAATCACTTAACGTGTTCTCGCTACTGAAAATTTTGGTATTCCAGCCGATATTTCATTGGTAAGAGTATGCCTTTACCATTGTTCGCTTACTTTGTTTACAATGCTTACTCAACGCAGCTTCGAGTGTCATACCGCTTTGTCACGTCAGATTTCGGGGCGGTTTCTGCCTTCGAAATCCAATCTGGTGTCAGATTCAACGCTATCGTAGATCAATCAGCTGCTGCTCACCAGTTCACTCTTTTTCATTTTTTTGGCGAATCGATATTCTCTTTTTTTACAAGGTAAGAATTATACTATTCAGGTCGCAAAGTTGACACGACATGCATGCATTTTACTGGTGAAGTGTTTCCTTTAACTAAAGATAGAAGTTAGCAGCGCGTTGCCTATATCAAACTAGTCCTATATCTGCCCTCCGGCAACTTTCACGACGCTCGAATGATTCCTAATTTTCTCACTGAGGCTCAACTGAGACTGACTTTTGTGCCTCGAACTCAAGTATTTTTCCGCTGCAGCGAATATGACCTGCATCGCGAGAATCTGTCGAGGTAGGGAATTCTTCCGCGAAGTCTACAATTCTATTTTCAGTTAGCTCCGGGGTAGGTTTGAAATAAGTTTCGGGCATCTTGTCGGGGTGGTTGCTGAGCCTGGAATTGTGAGTAGAAAGGACAGTAATGCCCTCATTGGAATTGCAAGCAATATTAACCTGCCTTACAAACCTCTTGCTGGACTGATTGCCGCTGTAAAAAAAAAAAAAAAAGGTGCGATACTACCACTCGAACAACAGAAAGCGAGTTGTCTGTAATTCTAGATATTCTGCCATTAAGAAAGGCTGCTATCTGTTGCGCTTCAGGACCAGTGCAGATTCGCATTTGTCGATTACATCGTCAACGAGGTATTTACGTAACGCGAAGCGCCAGATGTACAGATGGAGGCAGTCCTCAAAAATATGAAGCTGTATAGCGCATTTGTTAGACACACACAAAAGCACACGGGCTTTGTCTCGGTCCTGCGAATGCGATATACTACTTTCTGAATCTAAGAACAATCTAGCTTGTCTGAAAATTGTGTTAAACCTCCAATACTGTTGAAGTATATTTGACGCTCGCTGATTCTCTGAATGATTGGAGAAATGACGCAATGCATTATATACTTCGGGATGGTTGGCTTTGAGTTAAGCTCAGGGACGCAGTAAGTTGTTTTATTGATAGAATAAAAAAAGATAGGATGAAAAACTTAAGTTCCGTCTTAAGGGTATAATGCGATAGCGTAATTGGTTGTATCCCATATATGCAGAAGGTCCTTCTCTACTTCACCTTCATAGTTCCCTGGGAGTCGTCATACCCCTGCTGGGGCAGTGGTGCAGCGACTAAGCGGTGCGCCACTGCCTTGCGATGGAAGATGCTCCCAGCGCTAGGCCTTGTGCGGCCCATGGTTGCTATTTCCGAGAGACCGATCATTAATCTATCTGCCACCTGCCACGGCGAGCAGTTCTCTCCTATCTGACGTGCACATTGCGATGACGCAGCAAGGTAACGCGACCTAGCTGGCCAACCTGTCTCCTGGGTTTCTATCTGAGGAACACCTGCCAGAGTCATGCCTGTGATTTTTCGCACACAACGGCGACAACGCCGTCGCCGGATTTTCTGCATAGCGGGCATTTAACGCCAACGCGTTGAAGCGGAGATAAAAAGATGTGGCTAGCCGCGGCATCTGCCATCGAAACCTGACGCACCTGAGCTGCGGCTATCGGAAACCAAAGAGATAGGCAGAGGACAGTAAGATAGAAAGAAAGAGGGGAACGAAAGTAAAAAAGGATAGGTTGGTTACGTTCTGACAGTTCCTTTTCTTGAATTCTGATTGTGTCTGTTTTATGGTCATGGAAATACGCTAATTCTTCCCTTCTTCAGTGCCTACTGTACTCGAGATCTGCGCAGGCGCTCGTGGTGTTGGCGATGGCATTGCGTTGATTTCTAGATAACAAGCCCTTGCCGAGACATCGACAACGTATCGCTTATGCTTAATGACACAGATGTCAAAGTGGCTGGAAAGCGCAATTGACGAAGTGCAATCGAAAGCAGCGAGACAGGACGAAGAAGTGCAGTTTGTTTTCTTCAGATGCCTTTCCGCATGATTGTTGGCGTCTTATAATTTCACGCTTCGCCCGATTACAAAAAGAGTAGCGTGAGATACTACGTGGAGGGATGAGGTGGTCACGAGATCGCACTCTTGCAGCGTGCCCATGCGTGGAATACGTGTATCCCTCGGGGCAGAGGTTCAACAGCTTGCTTCTCGAAACAAACTGTAGCATGGCACAGACCCTTATACAATCAGACACTCACCGCTATCACTGCCTCGTGAAGATTATGTGGGGCCTTAGAGATAAACTTGTGCGCGCCAAATAACCTCTACTGCTTGTTGTCGGAAAGGGCTCGAATCAATGGCTGTGAGAGAATTACTGGGATAACAAAAATTAGCTTTGGTTTAACTACTGCTGAACCTGGTTAGAGAACGAAAGCTGTGGTGTATCGGGCAAGTAGACGCTGTTTGTCGTCTGTAACATTAAGTGCGTTCCGCGCACTGGATAGGAAGCGTGCCCACCCTGGCAGGTGGAAGTTAAATATTGATTTATCGCGAGAAATTGGTCACCCAATGAACGCAGGGCTCCGGCTTACATTCCCCTCAAGCTGACGTCACAATGGCAGTTTAAATAGCACGACTTCACTTGGCGTGACCCTTCTACCGCCCTCTACCGGGGAATCGAAAGGTCAGAGGTGAAGTGGTGCGACACCATGGAGGACCACATACGGGAAGGCCTATAGCCACACTTGACCTCTGGCTCAG